>NC_092129.1:157308003-157608003 GCF_043159975.1 Macaca nemestrina | reverse complement strand
TCTTCCTGGACTATGAGACTAGAGATATCTCATTCTACAATGCTGTGGATGGATCGCATATTCATACTTTCCTGGACAACTACTTCTCTGAGCCTCTATATCCTGTTTTCAGAATTTTGACCTTGGAGCTCACTGGTCTAACAATTTAGCCAGTGCCAGAAGTAGAGAGTTCCTCAATTCTGACCTAGTGCCTGATCATTCCCTGGAGTCACCAGTGACCCCGGGCTTAGCTAACAAAACTGGGGAGCCTCAGGCTGAAGTAACTTGTCTCTGCTTCTCCCTGCCCAGCTCAGAGCTGAGGGCCTTCCCCTCCACAGCAACCAATCACAACCATAAAGCTACAGGTACGCAATGAAGCACTTTACTGATACTCATTCAATTATTCATAGGCCACTTGTTTGAGTTTGGTACCACCTTACTGTCCCCTTATACAGATAAAGAAACTGGAATGCTGAAAAGTGAATTAACTTTACAAAGTAGAATTCACTAGTTAACTACAGAGCTGGGATCTAAACAGCAATAACTAACATTAATGGAGAATTTAAAATGTTCTGAGTGCTGTATTATGAGCTTTGTTGGATGCCACTCCTTTAATCCTCACAACACCGTATCGGGTAGTCTCATTTTCCAAGTATGGAAGCTGAGGCAGGGCAACATTAAGTAACTTACATAACTCATATGGTAATTTGTGCAGCTGGGAGATGGTCAGCTTCAGTCCCTGGCCATTTGCCCATTCTTTTCCACCCTGATTCTTCCCCGATAGGAAGAACCCACCTGTAGCCCTGAGGTTCTTTTCCCAGGATGGCTCCAGGGTAAGGATCATTGTAGGTGGTTGTGGAGTTGACACCCCTGTTGACTCCTTCCCAGCTGATTGTCAGAGCCTTAGACCCAGCACTCCTTGGATTAGCTCTGCAGAGTGTCTTGGTTGAGACAATAACCTCGCCGTCCCCACATGACACATGATTTGAAAAGAGACTAGAGGCCACACTTGATAAATCATGGAGAACAGATGTGTGCCCACCCAACAAATGTGATAAGTGATCACGCAGCCAGAGCCAGCCTTCGTACAGTCAAGGTTTCCAGGCAGAGAAAACACCCTGAAGATTCTCTGTGATATAGGAAATTTGGATGAAGGAAGCTAGAAGAACTATAGGGATTTTTTCTGTGTGTCATTTTTTTGTTTTTTTAAATAGAGTCTTGCTCTGTTGCCAGGCTGGAGTGCAGTGGTGCGATCTCCGCTCGCTGCTACCTCTGCCCCCCAGGTTCAAGCAATTCTTCTGCTTTCAGCCTCCTGAATAGTTGGGACTACAGGTGCACACCACCATGGCCGGCTAATTTTTGTACTTTTAGTAGGGATGAGGGTTCACTATTTTTGCCAGGATGGTCTCGATCTCTTGACTTTGTGATCCACCTGCCTTGGCCTCCCAAAGTGCTGGGATTACAGGTGTGAGCCACTGGGTGCCCGGCTTACAGGGATATTTTTAATCCCATTATGGACTCTCTCTCCAGGAAAGGGGTCTGTCCACCCCTGCTCATTGGTAGATGTTAAACCAATATTCCTTTCAACTGCTGCCTGCTAGGGAGAACTGCTCCTTATTATCATCACGATTATTGCTCACCACGGTATCCCCTCTACTTAGCATGTGCTTGTCAAGTTCTAGTTGTTCAGTTAATTTGTTAATAATGCTTACTCTTCAACTTGGCTTTTTCTAGACTGTGGTGTCTACTCAGGACAGTAGAGTGGTCCACACACCCGCTGTACTCCCCACAGTTTCAGTTTACTTCACTGCAGCGTTTTCATAAAACCTTTATTGTATGTGTTTTCTACAGCTGCTATGATGAATTACCACAAATTCAGAGACTTAAAGCAACACAAATTTTTGGTTCACAGTTCTATAGGTCAGAAGTTCAACAGGGATCTCACCAGGTTAAGATCAATGTGTCTGCATGCTGGATTCTTTTCTGGAGGCTGTAGAGAACAATATGTTTTCTTGTTTATTCAGATTGCTGGCAGAATTCAATTCCTTGCAATTACAAGACGGAGGTCCCAGTTGCTTACTAGTTTACAGCTGAAGACTGTTCCCATCTCTAGAGGCTGCTGTTTTTCAGCTCGCAGCTCCCTTCTTCAATCTTCAAAGCAGCAACTGTGCATTGAGGACCTGTCAATCTTTGAAGTTGTTCTGGTTCTTTTTCCATTGCATCTCTCTGATTCTTCTGCCTTCTACTTTTGAGAACTCCTGTGATTCGATTAAGTCCACCCAGATAATTTAGAATAATCACTAAATGTTAAGGTCAATAACCTTAGTTCTATAAGGTCCATTTTGCCATGTTATATATCGTTGTCACATGTTTCACAATAAATATCACTAGGTGTGTATGGAGGGAGGAGAACTATTGAAGCTACCACTTATTTGGGAAATCATCCCAGGAAACACAAGTGCAGAAAGAGAGAATCAGAGAAGGAGATAAGCCAATTGTGTGAGAAATGGCTTAAAGAGTTCATTAGGTTTTCAGTCACCATATGGACAACTCAGCTTATCCCAGGACACTAAGAAATTATGTGAAATTGTGGAATATATGTCAGAATCTTCCTAAG
This sequence comes from Macaca nemestrina, assembly GCF_043159975.1. NCBI lineage: Eukaryota > Metazoa > Chordata > Mammalia > Primates > Cercopithecidae > Macaca > Macaca nemestrina. The sequence continues at coordinate 157,605,407 of NC_092129.1, read as the reverse complement.
GGCTGGGGACCCTGGCACATTTATCAACATCTCACATCCTCCTTTGCTTAAACTGGTTGAAAGCTGCCCCTGGGAATGTTAGTTCTGCTGTACTTCAAGGTTGGGTTGTGTATCTGCAAGAAAAAGCAAATACGACTGGTGTTAGAGAAAGCAGAGGAGGAGAGACACAAATAACTGAGGTCAGACGTTGTAACCCTTGAAGGAAGCTGTGTTCATCCACTATTGGCAAATTGTAATAGGTCAAGAGAATATGGGACGGGGCATCAACAGCATCTGTTCTAAGGGCTCCGACTCTGAGAATATAGGGCCTTTCAAGGTCCCTCTACCCTCCTTGCACCACATTCCTTTAGCATTAGTGACCTCTTGTCTTCTAATACATGTCCATATAGCATGGCCCTGCAGCCTCACCACATGGACTGGGTCTGGGATGGACACCCAACCCAGGCTAGGCCAGGGAACCTTCAAGTGACATGTGACTAGCTGTACCTATAGCAAGAATGCATGGGAGTTGTGGGAAGAACTCTTCCACTCACATTATGGTCCAAAAGAGGAAAAGAAGGTGAACTGCGGAAACAGAAGACCAAAGCACATGTGCAGAGAGGAAGCTTCAAGATGGAAGGACTTTGGGCAATTTTCTCATCTTTTTTTCCCTTAGGGTCCCAGTATCATCTAGTATGTTCTGGGAAATTTGTTCTCTTGAGATAAGGTATATGTATTGGCTAATATTGTTTTAATCTGGAAAATTACCAACTTACACAATCATGGCACTATGCTCATTGATTCAGTAATGCAGGAATCTGGAATTTGAAAGGGGCACAGTAGGAATGGTTTTTCTCTTCAACAAAAAGTCTGGGCCTCCCCTGGAAGGACTCCATAGCTAGAGGTGACTCAAAGGAAGAGACTTGCCCAAATTGCCATCAAAAATTGAAAATCATTTGCAAATCAAGAAGGGATCAGTGTTCAGTCTGAGTCCTGGTTCTACCACGACTGCCACGTGCACCAGATCCACAGAGAACCTTGCTGAAGCGACCCTTCCTCTGTGCTTATCCCTCCCATGACAGGGAATGATTGTATTAGGTTGTCACTATCTAATGTGACCCACTTTAGTACAACCTGGTGTATTAGTCTGTTTTCACGCTGCTATGAATGACTGCCTGAGACTGAGTAATTTATAAAGAAAAGAGATTTAATTGACTCACAGTTCTGCCTGGCTGGGGAGGCCTTAGAAAATTTATAATAATGGTGAAAGGGGAAGCAAATAGGTCCTTCTTCACATGATGGCAGTAAGGGTGAGTGCTGAGCAAAAGAGGGAAAAGCCCCTTATAAAATCATCAGATATTGTGAGAACTCACTATCAAAAGAAGAGCAAGGAGGTAACCATCCCCAAGATTCCCACCCCATGACACCTCCCACTGGGTCCCTCCCATGACATGTGGGAATTATGGGAACTACAATTCAAGATGAGATTTGGGTGGGGATACGGCCAAACCATATCATTCTGCCTCGGTCCCTCCCATGTCTTATATCCTCACATTTCAAGACACAATCATGCCTTTCCAACAGTCCCCCAAAATCTTAATTCATTCTAGCATTAACCCAAAGTCCAAGTCCAAAGTCTCATCTGAGGCAAGGTAAGTCCCTTTCCCATATGAACCTGAAAATTCAAAAGCAAGTTAGTTACTTCCTAGATACAATGGGGGTACGGGCATTGGGTAAATACACCCATTCCAAATGGGAGAAACTGGCCAAAACAAAAGGGCTACAGGCTCTATACAAGTTCAAAATCCAATAGGACAGTCATTAAACTTTAAAGGACCAAGATAATCTCTTTTGACTCCATGTCTCACATCCAGGTCACACCGATGCAAGATAGGCTCCCATAGCCTTGGGCAACTCCACCCCTGTGGCTTTGTAGGATATAGCCCCCTTCCTGGCTGCTTTCACAGGCTGGCATTGAGTGCTGCTTTTCCAGGTGCAAAGTACAAGCTGTCAGTGGATCCCCATCCTGGAGTCTGGAGGATGATGGCACTCTTCTCATACCTCCACTAGGCAGTGCCCCAGTGAGGCCTCTGTGTAGGGGCTCCACCCCCACATTTCTGTTCCAAACTGCCCTCACAGAGGTTCTCCATGAGGGTTCTGCCCCTGCAGCAAAATTCTGCCAAGACAGTCAGGAGTTTCCAAACAATCTCTGTAATCTAAGCAGAGGTGCTCAAACCTCAATTCTTCACTTCTGTGCACCTATAGCCCCAACACTATGTGAAAGTCACCAAGGCTTGTGGCTTGCATCCTCAGAAGCAATAATCTGAGCTGTATGTTGGCCTCTCTTAGCCACAGCCAGAGCTGAATCTGCTGGAAGGCAGGGCACAAAATCCCTAGACTGCATACAGCCTAGGGGGGCCCTGGGCCCAGCCTAGGAAACCATTTTTTTCTCCCAGGCCTCTGGATCTGTGATGGAAGGGTCTAGCAGGAAAACCTCTGACATTCTCTGGGGGCATTTTCCCCATAGTCTTGGTGATTAATATTTGGTTCCTTATTATGCAAATTTCTGCAGCCAGCTTGCCTTTCTCCTCAGAAAATGGATTTTTCTTTGTTATCTAATCATCGGGCCGCAAATTTTTCAAACTTTTACGCTCTGCTTCCTCTACCACTGTGAAGCCATTGTTAGTGTATTACTTGCAAAGTTTTGAACTGAAGTGAAAGGGAATTGGAGGCTTCCAGGCTAAGCATTTAGATATTTGAGAGGATATTAACAATATTTGCCACTTAAAAATTCCTTCCGTCAGATACTCTAAATCATCACTCTGAAGTTCAAAGTTTCACAGGTCTCTAGGGCAGGGACAAAATGTCGCCAGTCTTTTTGCATAGCAAGGGTGACCTTTACTCCAGTTCCCAACAAGTTCTCATCTCTATCTGAGACTACCTCAGCCTAGACTTCATTGTCCATATCACTATCAGCATGTTGGTTAAAGCCGTTCAACAAGTCTCCAGGAAGGTCCAAACTTTCTCACATTTTCCTATCTTCCTCTGAGCCCTCCAAACTGTTCCAACCTCTGCCTGTTGCCTAGTTTCAAAGTTGCTTCCACATTTTCGGGTATCCTTATAGCAGCACCCCACTCTACTGGTACCAATATACCGTATTAGTCCATTCTCATGCTATTATGAAGGACTGGGTAATTTGTAAAGGAAAGAGGTGTAATTGACTCACAGTACCATGGCTGGCGAGGCCTCAGAAAACTTATAATCATGGCAGAAGTGAAAGCAAACACATCATTCTTCGCGTGATGGCAGGAAGAAGTGCTGAGCAAAAGGGGGAAAAGTCCCTTATAAAACCATCAGATGTCTTAAGATCTCGCTATTATGAGAATAGCATAGAGGTAACTGCCCCCATGATTCAATTACCTCCCACCAGGTCCCTCCTACAACATGTGGGGATTATCGGAACTACAATTCAAGATGAGATTTGGCTGGTGACACAGCCAAACCATATCAGCTGGTCTCTTGCTAAGCTACCTGATGAGCAATCAACCCTCTTCTTACCTAGAACACACATGTTTCCCTTTGGCTCAGATCAACTTTGGCAGAGGGTGAAACCTGGCTCTGCTGGATACTTTTGGCACAAGCTGTGTCAGAAGACCTGGACATTATTTCTTCAGATAAAAAATCTGAAGCCAGATCTTATCCTGACCGGCCAAGTTCTTGTATCCTTACAGCCACCTCTTCTGTTTGTTCCAAAGAACTGCCCAGGCTTGGCTGGAATGATCCAATACTTACTATGATTTTATCCTCATTAGCCACTCAACCTAGAATCCAATTTTAATTATACTCCAGAAGCACCAAGTGATAGGTGAGGCTGCTGTTTCAGACAGAGACAGTTTAAGGGTTAGTCCAAAAGAAAAAGCACTTCTCAGGGCTTGCTTTAGCTTATTCTCATCAAAGAGCTTTCTCTACAGAAGAATCCTACTGGGTCCTCCTTCCTGGTCCTTGAACTTCTAACCTAGAGTGGCTTAATCCTGCTGCCATCTCTCTCTCACACTGTGGTGCCGAATGATTCCAGGAACCGGGCCATACTATGGTGGGAATGACTTTACCTTGAGCATGTCACTCATGCATTGAATATCAGCTGAGTGCAGAGCTAAGGCTGAGCCCTATAAGGAGAGAAGAATCACATCCTGCAGAAATCTGTCCAGAGAAGCAGGTACTGTAGCCACAGCAAAGACACAGTGAATAACTGAATAACAATAATATAAGACAGGACATGGGAACAGCAAAAGATTTGGGTGTCACAAGAAGCTGAGAACACTTTAAGCAGAAACATTCAGAGTCATTCTTGGAGGAAGCAGGCACGAAGGCTGGGGAGAATTTTAAGGGGCAGAGATGAAGCAAACAATTCAAGTGAAAGGCATGGCATGGGAAAGGGAGCGCTGGCCACAGGGAGTACAATGTTGTGATGCAAGGCCACTGTGGAGCCATTATTGGCGTATTAACTGCAAAGTTTGAATTGAATCAGAAGGGAATTGGAGGCCTCCAGACTAAGCATTCTCTGAGAGAAGCACAAGCCCACAACTTTCACCTACAAACTATTGATTCCAACTTAGTCCCTTGCTCTCTGGTATCTATGAGACAGCAGAGCCTATTGCAGTACCCAAGAAAATTAGGTCTTATCACCAAGAAGAAAGGGGGACTGCATGATGCAGAAGCGACCAGTCATCTCAACCAGATACTGCACAGCCTAAATTCAAACTGTTACAATATAATCAAATTTCACCAACCCCAGTCACATCTTCATCTTAGGAGTTTTGATCACTGACTTGCAAATCCCAAAAGTGTGTTTTGAGGTCCTAGGCCACAGGAAGAACCAGCTTGTCCCACAGACCTCTTACAGAGATGGTATTCGCAGTCTATCTAGAGTCCAGCTTCAGATAATATGTACTCCACTGGCAGCACGAGAAATAAATACACAGGAAAATACAATATAGCACAAACCAGGAGCTGAGGGTGAATGAAGATGCTCAGAAACACCCACACTAAAAATTTGCTGAAAAAGCTAAAACATGACAAGCAGCACTGCCTCTGGAAACCAGAAAAATTATATTATTTGATAACAGATCCTAAGCCTGGATGCTGAAGGTGCTTAAAAATGTGCACTGTGTCTGGCTTTCTTTCCATGTATACATTTATTTGACTCTGTAGTAAAATCTCCTCCTCCTTCATGTCCCATATTCATGCAAGCAAATGTTAACAAACTGCCACAGTAGCATTTTAATTAGTGCACATCTTTCTGTCTTCACCACATTATAATCTTTTCTCATTTTGTTCTGCTGATATTTCTATTATGATAAAAGACTTAAGACAAGTAAATACATAGAAATACTTATATACATGTACATGCAAGAATGATTCAAATATATAAACACAGAAACAGAAATACTAAGGGAGGTAGGGCTGGAATTTTTCTTCAACATGTACAATTCAGCATACTTTCAGTTTTCATTTCAACCTTCCTCAGTGGTTTCTGCCCAGCAACTGATGAGAAACACCACCTCTGAGCCAATCAAAAAACTAATTCTTCCAAAGAGAGATTGTTATTATTCCTCAGGATGACCAGACAGTTTCTGCTTTCTTTTTCCTTTCTTCCAGATGGAGATTCAACCATAATAGAAAGAATGGAGAACTATTAACCGCCTTTCTTCAGTGAGCTGTGATTTTCAGAGGGGAATACTAAGAAGTAAGTGGGGGATATTGATTAGAGCCTGCGCTACAATGCCTGCTGAATCATTGAGAGTGGTGAGTGGGCATGCAGGAAGAGTACTCACCCTGAGAAAGGGTGAGGTGCCTGTGTGTGTGTGTGTGTGTGTGTGCGTGCATGCGCACATGGGCAACCACGCACACATGTGGGCACATGGGGAAGAGGCAAGTAGTGCAAAGAATAAAGACCTGCAGATGTTGGGATTTGGTGGAAGAAAACAGAGACAACATAAATGAAGAAATATTCCAACTGCACGTTCTTAAGAACGTATTGTGGTCAGAAAAAGGCAAAAAATCTTTAAAATCTGTTTTGGCCAACTCAAGCCGTCTATTCTAAGAGATTCTAGAAAGAGATGTGCCTTATAGATTCATATGTAAATGTGTTCATTACAGATATATTTATAATATAGAAAAATCTGAACCAGCATACACATACAACAGGCGGGGGATAGACAAACAATACATGGTTCAATCATAAAAGAGATTCCCATGCAGCCTTTAGGAATCATGTTTTTAATGAACGGCAATTATTTATCATTTTAACATCATTAGATCCATACATTAAACCCTGTTTTGTATGATTTAGGTACAGTATCTGTTTTTTCTACTATTAAACATTTCCTCATAACCCAATATATGTGTTTCAATGGACACAATCTATTTCATTGTATGAATATATAATTATTTTTTAAAACTTTCTTAATTTTGGCTATTTCAATTATTTACATTTGGCTACTGTAGATTTTATTATATTTAACAGCCTCAGACATAAACTTTTGTCTTAATTTCTGACTTTTTTTCTCCTTCAACAATAATTCCTATAAGTGGAACTTTTGGGTAAAGCATAAAACTTCTTTTTTTTTAATAGCGTTTCCTTGGTAGAGCATGTAACTTTTTAAAGAAGCTTGCTGTATATATGATCAAAATGCTTCAAGAAGTATTTATGTTTCTACTACCAAAGTATATGATTACAACTACAGATTTTTAATTTTATTGATTAATTTGTAGAAATGAGGATCTCATTATGTTACCCAGGCTGGTCTTAAACTCCTGGTCTCAAGGAATCCTCCCACCTTGACCATCCAAATTGCAAAGATTACAGGCATGAGCCACTACTAAACTTTTATTCCTTTATGCTTTTCTTCATTTGCAATATTGACTATAATCAGGAAGAAAAATATAAACATCCTTTAAAAAGAATGAAAACATATGTCTCACTTTAAGCAGAGCAGAGAAATTGTTAACTTTGAAACCAATGATAATAAAAATGATACCCCTTCTGTAGCAACATAAAGAGCAGTTTTGAGGAACAGAAGATGTGAAACGCAATGTTTAGTCTGGGTGGGTGCAAGATGCAGGTAGGGGTGGAGGATGGCCGGCTGCACAGACCTCTGTTCCAGTGCTTCCTCTTCATCCCTCCCCACATCTGTCTGCAGACCTTGTTTTCAGAGGCCATTCCCAGACTCAGGTGGCCACAGCAGCGGGTGTTATGGCTGCAGACCTCATGCTCCTTTGCTTTGGAAGAAGCTGTTGAGAAGCTAGTATTTACTGAGCAGCTAATATGTTCCAGTCAGTATTATCACTCATAATAATTACTGTTAAGTAGCACATGAAAAATTTTAAATTTAAAGCATTTCAATATTTTAAAAGTAAAGGGAGCAAAAGGCCAAAGTGATCTTTCGCTCACTTAACCTCCGATCTTCAGTTTAGCATGCATCTTTTTAGACTTTTGCAGGCATTTACATCTATAAATATGCAGAAATGTATAGCTTAGCTTTTGTTTTTCAATCGAATCATTAGTATAGTTCTGCAATGTGCTTTTTGACCGCTTAGTGTATCACCATTACCTAGGTTCATGACAATAAATCAACTCTTTTTACCTGCTGCATTGAATTCCCTCTGAGGGATGAGCTGTCATTCCTCTAAGCAGTCTCCTGTTGAGTGGATGGTTCAATTAGTTACCACTTTTATACTTTAAAAATAGTTCTGCAATGCCATTCTCACAGAGGCTTCTCACTGCACCCATGCAAGTACTTTGCTGGACTAGACATCAGAAAGTGGAATTGCTCAACCAATTGTGCACTTTCTAAATTTCATACTTCATGGTATTGTATGAATAAAGAAAGTTCCAGTGGTTTTGTCCCATGAACAAGGTCACACAGCTTGTGAATCTTAGAGCCTTTACCTATAGCTTACCTTCTTTATGTCCTTAACACTAATATAGTAGGCCTCACCCATTGTGGGTGCTCAGTAAATATTTGTTGAATGACTTTATGAAGGGAAGAAAGAAATGATGAGTAAGTCCTGGTCTTAATTTGCAGCTCTCTGATCACTAGCCTTGGATTAAATGTGGTGGGTTCAACCCCTGACTGATTCCAGAGCCCCCACCAGGCAGTCTTCCTGAATCCCACCAGGAGTCCACTGGGCCATGACTTGACCATGGTGATGGCCAAGAGTTGGGGCTTTGAGGAGTCCACAGTGGTGGACACCCACAGTGGTGGATCCCAGTGGAACCAGGGAGCCCAGTAAAGAGGGTCCTGCATGAAACAGAGCAGGATGGCAGAGGGTTGGAAATGGTAGGTGAAGTTTGGGGAAGTGATAGGATTCTGAATATTTTCAAGCAGTACAGTCAAGGATTTCTCAATTGAATAACATGTGCATTATACATAGACATGGTTTTACAGGTAATTTTCCATGTTGAGACTCAAAGGTAAAGACACTGAGGACAGACCTTTTTGGCAGAGGTAAGATCTTCTTTGGTCACCATACTTGAGTTGCCCCTGGGGAAGTGGACGTTTCCATGTGGAATCCTAAAGCTTTTTCTGGGCCATTGTGTCTGTCCCTTACCTTCTGGTGTCTCCTGATATGCAGCACAGATGAAAATGGCAAGTTCCCTGGCCTTTCTTCTGCTCAACTTTCGTGTTTGCCTCCTCTTGGTCCAGCTGCTTACTCCTTGCTCAGGTAGGGAATGATGCAACGCTTGTTTCTGAAGCAGACAATTACCTATGAATGTCCTCATAGAACTTTTTACTCCTTCCCATACCTGGAAGTCCATTCCAACCTGAAGGATCACCTGTCACAAAGAGACAAAGGGTGCTTCTGTTAGGATTGGTTTCCCCTCAAAGTTCTCTGCACCTCGCCTTCCCTGTCTGAGAAGTACCCTTCCTCTCACGACCCCAACTCCAACACCCACTGACAGAACCTCCCTCTGTGCCGACAGCTCAGTTTGCTGTGCTTGGACCCCATGGGCCCATCCTGGCCATGGTAGGTGAAGACGTTGATCTGCCCTGTCACCTGTTCCCGACCATGAGTGCAGAGACTATGGAGCTGAGGTGGGTGAGTTCCAGCCTAAGGCAGGTGGTGAACGTGTATTCAGATGGAAAGGAAGTGGAAGACAGGCAGAGTGCACCGTATCGTGGGAGAACTTCGATTCTACGGGATGGCATCACTGCAGGGAAGGCTGCTCTCCGAATACACAACGTCACAGCCTCTGACAGTGGAAAGTACTTGTGTTATTTCCAAGATGGTGACTTCTATGAAAAAGCCCTGGTGGAGCTGAAGGTTGCAGGTGAGCCTCCAGGTTTGGTTCTGAGAACATTTCTCTGTAGGATCTAGAGCAGAGGCAGAGTCCCTCTTCCAAAAGCACTGCAGACACTCCTGGCTGATCACTAGCAATTGACTGCACTGCCTTCCAACTTAGCTTTCCTGAGGCCCTTAAGAAAGACACACTCCTTCTTTAGAAAGAATTCCTGCTATACCATACATGCTCAAGTAAACAACTCCCTCCCGCTGGAGACCAGAGATATAAGGGAAATGAAGGACGAAGGATAGGAAGCATTAGAAATCACCTCTTCAGTGACTGGTACACAGTCATTTTGGTTTAGTTGTGTAACAGACGGCTTCTGTTGTGTCTCCAAGTGCACACTACCATGGGCCCTGGGAGGTGGAATAGTGACTGTATCTGCTGCCAGTGTTTTCCAATCAGTGACTCCCAGAAACATTTTTGTAGTAGAATGAGGCATGTTTCTTACTTGTTGCAGTGAGGAAGAACACACATCATGGGAGCTTTGGCAGTATCTCAGTAAGGAAGTTTTAGAGCAGACTTATTATACAATGTGGGCTTCTGTTAGGGGATTTGGGGGATGGTTTATAGACTTAGCACTCTGCTCTGGATGAGATACTGTCGGGAAGGTGTCGGGAGACGAATTCTACGAGTGGGAGCCTTAATCAAGCTTATCCAGGAGGAAGGAGACTAGGGTGAAACTAAAGCTGTAACTGATGAAGAGGCAGAAATTCCTTATTGCCGATGGGGGATGTTCGGTCATTGTTGTGGTTTGGACAATGTTCATGTTTTTCTCTGCACTCACACATGATGTGGGGTGGTCTTGTATTTCCCATGATCTGTCACAGTGATAAAGTACTATTGTTTGTGTTCTGTGAAATTGTTCATGTTCAACAGGAGGATACCAAGACCTGGTGTCAGGTTCCAGATGCCGAGGACAGCTTTTTTCTTTCTCAGTGCAATCCCTTGCCTCATGGCTTCTGGTTGGGTTTGGTTTAAGGGGAGCTATAGAAGACAATGGTAGGAAGAAGAGAAAAGGGAGAGGTCTGGGTGCTTATTCCCTGGCTTCCTGACTGCAAGATACCCTCAGGCTGGCTACATTGCCTTGCTGAAGGTCACAGGTCAACTCAAGAAAGTCCTCAATGCATCAATCTCTTCTTTTATGTCTACGGAACACATCCCTCTTCTCCTCCCTCTGGTAATTGGGGTGGGTGGGAATAGCCCCACCTTACTGACCCTGGGATACTGCACTAGCCCATTTAATTTTCTTCTCATCATGACCACACTTGTGTAAATAACTCCTGAATGAAATCTTTCTAGAATTATCAAATGTGAGTCTGCCATTGATTCCTATTGAGACTCTCCCTGATACAGGAGTTCTCAAGAATTTATGTCAATTTAACCTTCCACAGCATTGGGTTCTGATCTTCACATTGAAGTGAAGGGTTATGAGGATGGAGGGATCCATCTGGAGTGCAGGTCCACTGGCTGGTACCCACAACCCCAAATACAGTGGAGCAACACCAAGGGACAGCACATCCCGGCTGTGAAAGCACCTGTGGTTGCAGATGGAGTGGGCCTGTATGCAGTAGCAGCATCCGTGATCATGAGAGGCAGCTCTGGGGAGGGTGTATCCTGCATCATCAGAAATTCCCTCCTCGGCCTGGAAAAGACAGCCAGCATTTCCATCACAGGTCGGTACCCTGCTTGGCCTCAGCTTTACTGAGCTGAGCTGTGGCAGTTGATGAAAGGGAATGTGTGAGTCTCTACTGTGCGAGTCTCTGCGGTCAACCTGGGTCTCTGCACTCCGTGTAAGGCTCAAAGCAGGGACCTGGAGGCCACTCCCTGCTCCAGAGGAGCTTCCCCACTCCACAGAGCTGTTCACGCCACAAACATTTACTGATCACTTCCTGTCTGACAGAAACAGAAAGTGTGACAGGCAGTGGGAATTGGGGAGAAACGTTAAGATAAGCTCCTTATGTAAAGTCAAATGACAAAATGGGAAAACATATATTTACAAACTCATAGAGAAAGAGCTAATCTTTTTGAAACAGAAGATTCTGAAAACTGAGTAAAAAATGTTAAAGGTCCAGAATTGTTAATTTACAGGAAAGGAAATAACCCACAAAAGGGTGTTCTATCTCACTCATTAGGGAAACATATAGGAAATCATTTTTCACTTATGATACTGGCAAAACTCAAAACCACAATGCCTTGCTTGATAACCCATGGTTATGGCAGGAATGTAGGAAGGCAGTGATTCTCAGTCATTTGGTCGTGTCACTTGTATTTTTGGTGTGCATTAGCTCAAGCTCTATTGGGGGATCTATCCAAACTACACATTTATTGATCCAAAATTCCAGTTCTGGGATGCGCTTCCATTTGTATGAGATGATCCATGTAAAAGGTTTCTGGGTTTTTTTTGTTTGTTTGTTGATTGTTTGTTTGTTTGTTTGGTTTTGGAGAGGGAGTCTCACTCTTCTGCCCAGGCTGGAGTGCAATGGTGCAATCTCAGCTTACTGCAACCTCCTCCTCTTCAATTCAAGAGATCCTCCTGTCTCAGCCTCCCCTAGCTGGCCAAGCATGCACCACCACAACTGGCCAATTTTTATATTTTTGCTAGAGATGTGGTTTCACCATGTTGGCCAAGCTGGTTTCAAACTCCCGACCCCAATGGATCTGCCTGTCTCAGCCTCCCAAGGTGCTGGGATTACAAGTGCGAGTCACCAGCCTAGCCTGTAAGAAGTTTCTTGATTATGATTGTAAAACGTTAGAAGCTATACAGATGCTAACTGATGGTGAACTTCCATACAAGGGAATACTGCCCAGTTGTGAAAGAAAAGAGATAATTCTCTATATACTAATGTGGAAAGATCTCCAAGACACACTTTACACAGAAGAGTGAGATGCAGAGTGATGTGTATAGAATGTTATTTTTAGTTTAAACAAGAGGAAAAATAGGAACATATTTTAATGGACTTTTCTAGTTCTTGATTGTGTTATTTAATTTACATTTTTAAAATTTAACAAGCGATTTTGTAACCCTCACTGTACATCAGGCACTTTATTTACTTATTTAGAGACAAAGCCTCACTCTGCCACCCAGGCTGGAATGCTGTGGACAATCTTGACTCACCGCAAGTTCTGCTTCCCGGGCTGAAGCAATTCTACAGCCTCAGCCTCCCTAGTAGTTGGGATTACAGAAACATGCCATTACATCCAGCTAATTTTTGTAATTTTAGTAAACATGGGTTTTCACCATGTTGGCCAAGCTGGTCTCGAACTCCTGACCTCAAGTGGTCTGCCTGCCTTGGCCTCACAAAGTGCTGGGATTACAGGCATGAGCCACCGTGCCAAGCCCATCAGACCCTTTATAAGTATTAATTTAATTCTTCTAACCTCAGGAGATGGGTATTATCATTACCCTCATTTAATAGAATAGGCCACTACAAACAGAGAGATTATATAAGTAGTCCAACATCACACTGCTAGTCACATGGGGGAGACACCATTTAAACCCATGCCCTCTGACTCCACAGTTTATGTCCCTAAGCAGCATATTAAGTGAACCAAGGAGAAGTTAATACATGGAGGGAGGGAGTACTAGGTAGATGGGAGAGTTGCATGACTCTACGTGTACGTCATTTTTATGTAAATGTGTTACTGGTTGAAAAAATACTTAGAAAAAAATGAGTATGACTCTGCCCAAGTTAATTTCCATATGAGAGGCAGACATCTCAAGATAGTAACAGTAGTAGCTTATAGTGAGGGTTTACCAAAGTGTTCTCTACAGTCCTCTGAGACTTTAGGGAGAGGGCACTTATTTAACCTAATGAGATAGATTCCATGCCCCCAACCTGGGCTGAGCAGCTAAAGCTTGGGGTGCTAAGGTTGGGGAGGCTGAGTGCACCAGCGCCCATGACTCACAGCTCTCCCTTTCACAGACCCCTTCTTCAGGAACGCCCAGCCCTGGATCGCAGCCCTGGCAGGGACCCTGCCTATCTCACTGCTGCTTCTCGCAGGAGCCAGTTACTTCTTGTGGAGACAACAGAAGGAAAAAATTGCCCTGTCCAGGGAGACAGAAAGAGAGCGAGAGATGAAAGAAATGGGATATGCTGCAACAAAGCAGGAAATAAGCCTAAGAGGTATCCAAAGCGAACAGAGAATCTAAGCCCCAGGCTTGCATGCCCAGCCTGAAGATCTCACCCCCATACCCGTCCTGGCGCTGCATCATGTTTAAGGTTTATTTTCCCGAAATCCCCCTCACCCATAACTGTTCTTTTTTTTTTTTTTTCTCTCTCTCTCTCTTTTTGCTTATTTTTCAGAGAAGCTCCAGGAGGAACTCAGTAAGTTCCCATTCCCCCAGAGATCCAGGCATGTCTTCTTATCCCCACTTTGAGCACCTTGATAACTGTTCCTTCCCTGTTCATTCCATTGCAGAGTGGAGAAAAATCCAGTACATGGCTCGTGAGTGACTCTGACATTTTCTCTGAATTTGAATCTAGGACTCTCTTCTGCTTGGAAATTTTCCAGCCCATAAGTCTTTGCCCAGGATTGAAAACTGGTTAGATCCCCTTACTCAGGAAAAGAAAATAAGTGTGGCTCTTTGGAGAAACCACCCAGAAGGAGTCTCTCTCTTCTCTCTCTCTCTCTAAGAAAAGAAAAAGAGATCTTCCATCTCTTTGTACTAGGGGCCACAGACATTTATGCCCTAAAAAGCACTGAGGAATATCCAGGGGTGCACTTCAAAAGGGAGAGGGAAGAGAAGGATGAGGTGTATTTTCTATGGCAGGAACCTTACATATTGTTTTCCATAATCTAGAGGAGGTTGAAAGGAAAACAAGAAGGGAAGATTTAAGAGATAAGAAAATCAGAAAAGAGAGCAGGAGAAAAGTGTGTCTAATAAAGAGGAGTAGCTACAGTGGCTCAGTTCCTACAGATTTATCATAACTGCTTTCAAAACTAGTCCCTGAAATTGTGCATTAAATTTCCCAAATTCTTTTTAGAGCAAGGTAGGAAATGATACAGATTGAGAAGGATGGATCTTGTACTCCTAGACATTCACATATAGACATGGTGAAACCTATGCCCAGGCACAGGAGTATAGACAGATTCAAAATAGATTAGGTGGGTTCCATTGGGAAGGAACTCTCACAGTGACTGCATTGCCACTAGCATTCAGCCAGTGTTCCCGGACTGGATATTAAGAAGAAGAGGTGAAGAGAGAATTCAGCATGCAGAGTGAGACCATAGGGAAGGGTGGAATGGTCAAAAAGAAAGACTAGATGGACGCGAAAGGAAGGGGAAGGGACCAACAGAGCAAAGGCAGTGTTCATGTGACATCTCTGTCTTTCTTTCATTGTAGGGGGAGAGAAGTCTTTGGCCTATCATGGTGAGTGAGCCTGATGCTCTCGGGGTTTGCCGGGTCATGTACCATGAACATTTCAACCTTTTCTCTGCTGTGACTCATTGACGTTCTCAGTTGGATTAATCAGTTCTAACCCATAGACCCAATCTTGCATGGTACGGGGTTGACTTCTGCTTTTTTGGAGCCTCTGAGAGACTCCTGACCCTGCACATGCCCAGGCAAAGCATAGCCGTGCAGCCTGCACCCCTCATGACATTGTTTAGAAGGTGCCACCTCTGATCCATCAGACCTGTACAGGAGGGAGGCTGAACCCTAGAAGAGACGCTGAAGAAAAGGAGAGAAAACGTGTAGTGAAAGGAGAATCGAGTGGAGAAAAAACAAAACTACTGACCTTTTTCTTATCTGTGTCTCCTTCCTTTCAGAATGGAAAATGGCCCTCTTCAAGCCTGGTGAGTAAATCACTGTATGTTCCCTGGACCAACAACCTGAGGGACCGTATGCCTTTTTCCTCCTCCAACTCTTGTGATTTGGGGAAGAAAACTTCCCTTGACTAAGAGAGTTTGGGATAGACAACATTAAATCCCAATCTGAAAAGTGGGCCCATCTCCAAGACCCTTCCTGCTAAGAGCCCGGGGAACCAGAAAGAATTGCTCTCTTGGGCTTCCTCAGACCTTCCTGGGAAGGAAGACACATAAAGGGTGGAGATGAGGGGAAGGAGACACACACTGAGTGATACTGCAGGGAGAGTGAGGGTGGAAATGCCAAGGAGAGGAAGCGATGCCTGCCCAAAGAACTTTGCCCTTCCTAGGCTTCTCATGCCACCTACCGCCTGTGTCACCTCAAAGGATTTAATGCTTCTGAGCTTTGGCCTCCACATTTTTAAACGAAAATTGCAATCTGTGTTTTGTTGGGGTTGAGGTGAAGACTGAAGGAATAATAAATATCCATTGGTTAAAAACCTAGTTAGAAAGAGATGACGTGTTCACACTGCATGGTTGAAGAAGGTTTGCAGAAAGGAGGGTTAAGGGAAAGCAACAAGGAAAAGTGCAGTGCCCCCATGGTTCCCAACATTGGGGAGCTGTCTCCACTCCTAGGGAGGGGAGGCAGTTACTGGAACCCAGAGAAAAGTAGCACAAAGACAGGGCTTCCTGAGAAGAGTCATCAGGCCTTGTTAGAGCCACACCAGCTGCTGCTGGCAGGGAGGAAGCAGGAAAATAAACGGTGTGTCTCTCCTTTCTGTCTCCTTCCAATCTTCTATCAGGGCCTCCCATTGGCCAAACCCAACAGCAAACCAGAGGACAAGGGAGCCCAGTGGCACTGTCCTTAGAGTACAGATTCCTGGGGCCCAGAAGAGGGTGGAGAAAGCTGAAGGTTGGAGAGTGAATCTGGGGCCCCCCACAGAGCCCAGCACAGAGACTGCCTTGCAGCTATTAGAACATCAGGAGCTTCCTTCACGCCCTGCCGTGGGCTGAATAAATGATTCCCCTACGCTAGAGATTCATATTTTTATCCCCATTTTTCAGGTGAGGAAATGCTTCAGATGAGGCTCCAACTTATTAAATAAATTGGATGTACAGAAAAATAGACTGCAGAAAAGGGGAACTCATTTAGTTCATGAGTGGTAGAGTGAAGATTGAAAAGTAACCTCTGATTATAAAGCATTCAGGGGCAGAGTCAATGTGGGGAGGGAAACAAGAAAAATGTAGCAAGAGGATCCTTGTTGCTTCCTGGGGCAGCATCAGGGTATTGGATTAGGCAGATACTGACCTTACTTTCATTTCCCCTCTGGACACAAGACCCCTTGAGCTTTCTCCCACGACACTGATGAGACAGTCAAATTCAGGGCAGGCTAGGGACTCCAGGTTCTGTAAGGACCTCCTCAGCATGGTCCAGGCCTTGCATGCTGAGGCTCTGAAATCCAGGAAAAATGGCTGACCCCATGGACACCTCCTCAAACTCTCTGCAGCGGATGTGATTCTGGATCCAGACACCGCAAATGCCATCCTCCTTGTTTCTGAGGACCAGAGGAGTGTGCAGCGTGCCGAAGAGCCGCGGGATCTTCCAGACAACCCTGAGAGATTTGAATGGCGTTACTGTGTGCTTGGCCGTGAAAACTTCACATCAGGGAGACATTTCTGGGAAGTGGAAGTGGGGGACAGAAAAGAGTGGCATATTGGGGTGTGTAGTAAAAACGTGGAGAGGAAAAAAGGTTGGGTCAAAATGACACCAGAGAATGGATACTGGACCATGGGGCTGACTGATGGGAATAAGTATCGGGCTCTCACTGATCCCAGAACAAACTTGAAACTTCCTGAGCCCCCTTGGAAAGTGGGAATCTTCCTGGATTATGAGACTGGAGATATCTCATTCTACAATGCCACGGATGGATCTCATATCTACACCTTTCCGCACACCTCTTTCTCTGAGCCTCTGTATCCTGTATTCAGAATTTTGACCTTGGAGCCCACTGCCCTGACCATTTGCCCAACACCAAAACAAGTAGAGAGTTCCCCCGATCCTGGCCTAGTGCCTGATCATTCCCTGGAGACACCAGTGGCCCCGGATTTAGCTAATGAAAGTGGGGAGCCTCAGGCTGAAGCAACATCTCTGCTTCTCCCTGCCCACCCTGGAGTTGATGGCCTCCCCCTCCACAACAACCAATCAGAACCATAAAGCTACAGGCACGCACTGAAGCACTTTACTGATATTCATTCAATTATTCCATATGACAGTTGTTTGAGTTTGGTACCACCTATTGTCCCTTTATACAAATAAGGAAACTGGGGTGCAGAAAGGTGAATTAACTTTACAAAGTAGACATGACTAGTGAACAACAGAGCTGGGATTTAAACAGCAATAGCTAATATTAACAGACAATTTAAACTGTTCCGAGTGCTGTGTTGTACGCTTTGGTGGATGTCACTCCTTTGAACGTCACAACACCCCATGGGGTGGTCTCATTTTGCAAGTATGAAAGCTGAGGCAGGGCAACGTTAAGTAACTTACATAACTCCTACGGTAATTTGTGTAGTTAGGAGATGTTCAGCCTCAGTCCCTGGCTAATTGCCCATTCTTTTCCAGCCTGATTTTTTTGCCTGGGAAGAGCCCCCATGTAGCCCTGAGGTTTTCTTCCCAGAACAGCACCAGGGTAGAGATAATTGTAAGTGGTTGTGGAGTTGACACCCCTATTGACTCCTTCCCAGCTGATTATCAGAGCCTTAGACACAACACTCCTTAGATTAGCTCTGCAGAGTGTCTTGGTTGAGAGAATAACCTCATAGTACCCACATGACATGTGACTTGGAAAGAGACTAGAGGCCACACTTGATAAATCACGTGAAAGAGATGTGTGCCCATCCAACAAATGTGATAAGTGATTGCACAGCCAGAGCCAGCCTTCCTACAGTCAAGGTTTCCAGGCAGAACAAATACCCTAAAGACTCTCTGTGATATAGGAAATTTGGATGAAGGAAGCTAGAAGAATTACAGGGATGGTTTTAATCCCACTATGGACTCAGTCTTCTGGAAATAGGTCTGTCCACCCTGATCATTGGTGGATGTTAAACCCATATTCCTTTCAACTGATGCCTGCTAGGGAAAACTACTCCTCATTGTCATCACTATTAATGCTCACCACTGTATCCCCTCTACTTGGCAAGTGGTTGTCAAGTTCTAGCTGTTTAATAAAGTGTTAATAATGCTTACTCTTCAACTTGGCTTTTTCTAGACTGTGGTGTCTACTCAGCACAGTAAAGTAAAGTAGTCTGCACACTCACTGCACTCACCACAGTCTCAGTTTACCTCACTGCAGCATTTTCACAAAACCCTTATTGGATATATTCTCTTTGTTCTACTCCCAGGCTGGAGTACAGTGGCACAATCTCAGCTCACTGCAACCTCTGCCTCTCAGGTTCAAGTGATTCTCCTGCCTCAGTCTCCCAAGTAGCTGGGACTACAGGTGCGTGCAACCACACCCAGCTAATTTTTTGTATTTTTAGTACAGACAGGATTTCCCCATGTTGTCCAGGATGGTCTCAATCTCCTGACCTCGTGATCCACCCACCTCGGCCTCCCAAAGTGCTGAGATTACAGGCATGAGCCACCGCGCCTCGCCTCAGAAATTCATAAACTTAAAGCAACACAAATGTATTATCTCACTGTTCTGTAGGTGAGAAGTCAGTCCCACAGGGATCTCACCAGGCTAGAATCAAGGTGTCTGCAGGCTGGATTCCTTTCTGGAGTCTCTAAGGAAGAATCTGTTTCCTTGCTTATTCAGACTGTTGTCCGAATCAGATCCTTTCATCTATAGGACTGAGGTCCCAGTTGTTTCCTGGTTTTTACCCATTTCTAGAGGCTGCCACACTCTGGCTCCTAGCTCCCTTCCTCCATCTTCAAAGCAGTAACAGTGCATTGAGGCTCATCTCCTAGATCTTTTTCTCTATTGTATCTCTCTGATTCTTTTTACCTCCTCCTTTTTTTTTTTTCCTTCCTTCTTTGACAAGGACTCGCTTTGTCACCCAGACTGAAGTGCAGTGGCGTGATCTCGGCTCACCACATACTTTGTCCCCTGGGCTCAAGCAATTCACCCACCTTAGCTTCCCAAGTAGCTGGGACCACAGGCCCACATCACCATGCCGGAGTATTTTCCTGTAGAGACAGGGTCTCGCCAAGTTGCCCAGGCTGGTCTCAAACTCCTGAGCTCAAGAAATCTACCCACCTTGGTCTCCCAAAGTGCTGGGGTTATAGGCATGAGCCACTGCGCTCAGTCTGCCTTTTACTTTTAAAGACTCCTATGATTAAACTGAGATCACCCAGACAATTTAGAATAATCTTTCTATTTTAAGGTCCATAACCTTAATTCTGTGTAAAATTCATTTTACCGTGTTATACATTCTTTTCATAAGTTTCGTAGTGGATATAGCTCAAAGGGTGGGTAGGGGGAGTACTATTCAGCTCACCACACTGATTTGGGAAGTGATCCCAGGAAACACAAGTGCAGAAACAAATTGAGAAATGAAAGAAAGCCACTTACATGACAAATGGGATAACGGGTTCACTCATGAGTCAGTTACCATGTGGATAACTTGGCTCAATCCCTTTTAGGACTCCGTAAGAAACCATGTTAAATGTGTGATATAGCTCAGAATCTTCCTAAGGACTACAGGGCCTGAGACTTTATCTCCACTTCCCATCCTCCTTTGCTTGAATTGGTTGAAGGTTGGCCTGGGAGTGTTAATTCTAACGCACTTTAAGATTGGGCTATGTAACTGCAGAAAAGCAACTATCATGGGTGTGATAAAGCTCACAGGCAAAGGAGAAGGGAAATACTCACTGGAGGTGGGGAGGTTGTCATCCTTGCAGAAAACTGTGCCTTAGCTATTGGCAAACTGTGATAGGCCAAGAGAATATGGGATGGGACATCAACAGTGCCTGTTCTAAGGGCTCTGCCTCTGAGAATATAGTGAACACCTTTCAAGGTCTCTCTACCCTCCCTGTACCATATTTAGCAATAGTGACCTCTTCTCTTCCAATACATGTCCATATCACGTGGCCCTGCAGCCTCACCACATGGACTGGGTCTGGGATGGACACCTGACCCAGGCTAGGCCAGAGGACCAAGTGACATGTGACCAGTTACACCTGTAGCAGATGTGCATGGGAGCTGTGGGAAGAACTGTTCCATTCATGGTGTGGAGTAAACGATGGTGGATTGCAGAGAGAACACCAAGGCCGATGAGCAGAGAGAAGGCTACAAGATGGAAAGAATTTAGGCAAATTTCTTGTGTTTGGTTCTTTTAGAAACTCAGTATCATTTCTTCTCTTTGAAAAAAATTGTTCTTTTGAGGCAAGATAAATGTACTCATTAATATTGCTATAGTCCTGATATTCAGAAGCTTACGCAACTATTATAATATGTTCAGTGATTCTGTGGGTCAAGAATCTAGAATTTGAACAGGGCAGAGTAGGAATGGATTTTTTGTGTGCCAAGATGTCTAGGCCTCCCCTGGGAGTACTCCATAGCTGGAGATGACACACCCATATTACCTTCAAAGACGGTAGTTTATTGCAAAGCAAAAGGGAATCAGTGCTCACCCTGTGTCCTGGTTCTTCCAGGGTTGGCAGGTCCATAAAGAACCTTGCTGAAGTAACCCTTCCTGTCTCTATCCCTCCTACTACAGAGCATGATTGGGTTAGGTTGTTACTATCTAACCGGGCACACCCCAGTAGAACTTGATTTCTTTCTAAGCTACCCCATCTTCAACTGATCCTCTTTCTTGTCAGAACACACATGTTTCCCTCTGGCTCAGATCAACTTTGGCAGAGGCTGAGGCCTGGCTTAGCTGGATGCTTCTGGCAAAAGGGCTGCTTCAAAGCCCTGGGCCTTATTTCTTCAGGTAAAAAAATATAAAGTCAGATCTCATCCTGGCTGACCATGCTCTTAGACCCTTGCATCCTTCTCTTCTGCCTCTTCTCAACAGCTGCCCAGTCCTGTTTGGAATGTTCTAATACTGATGTATTTACCCTCATGAGCCACTCAACCCAGAATCTTATTTGAATGATAATCCAGAAACATCAGGTCATGTGTGAGACTACTGTATGAGAAAGAGAAAGTTTAAGGGTCAGTTCAATGGAAAAAATAGTTCTCCGAGCTTTCTTTAGTTTCTCATCAAAGAGCTTTCTCTGCAGAAGGAACCTACTGGTTCCTCCTTCCCAGTCCTAGAAATCCTGACCTAGAGTGGTTTAATCCTACTAGCACCTCTCTCTTGCACTCTGGTGCCAAATGACTCCAGGAACTGGGCCATAATGTGGTGGGAATGACCTTACACTGAGCATGTCACACATGCATTGAACAACAGCTGAAAGCAGAGCTTAGAGCTTAGAGCTGGGCCCTGTAAGGTGAGAGGAATCACATCCTGCAGAAGTCTGTCCTGAGAAGCAGGTACACCCATCACAGCAAAGACACAGTTCATACCTGAGTAACAATAATACAAGACAAGACATGGGAACAGCAAAAGATTTAGGTGTCAGAAGCGGCTGAGAACACTTCAGGCAGGAACATTCAGAGTTGTTTTTGGAGGAAGTAGTCACGAAGCCTGGGCAGGATTTCAAGGGGCAGAGATGGAGCAAACAATTCAAGTGAAAGGCATGGCGTGGGAAAGGGAGTGCTGGCCACAGGGAGTGCAATGTTGTGATGCAAGGCCACTGTGGAGCCATTGCTAGCGTATTAACTGCACAGTTTTGAATTGAATCAGAAGGGAATTGGAGGCCTACAGACTAAGCATTTAGACACTTGAGGGAAATATTGACAACTGGGCCTCGGGAAGATTATTCTGGAAGATATCTTTACAATTACAAATTGGAGCCTCTGGGAGAGGGATGATGTTGACGGGAGGATGGTATGTGTGCTGGTGTGTGTGTGTGTGGCTCTTGGACCCAACCTGACCACCTACTATCTAGAAGATGAAGGACAACTAGAAAGTTTTGCTCAATTCCATCTTCTGCCGCCACCAGAATGCCACCTCCCTGAAGGAAAGGGTTTTTGATCCTCACTCAGGATTCTCAGCACCTCTTATCCAATAGCTTTGGAACGAATGACAAGGCCTTCATAACAGCCACTGCAACTGCTGTCTCCTTTCCTTTGCTACCCCTCCCCCTCCAGCCATGCCTGCTTTCCCCAAGCCCTCCCGTGCTCCAGGCCCAACCTCCAAAGCCAGCGACTTGAACAAGAGTCCTCTGGCTTTGGAAAGAGGGTGGCTTATGTTTTCCTCCTCATGTTTCCTCCCCAGCAAAATTGCCCTCTGCATAGAGAGCCTCTCCTCGCGGACACCAGCAAAGCCACCGACCTCGGTGACAAACCCAAGGGAATCTCCCCAAGGAATCTTAAAGAGAGAGAGAGAGAGAGAGAGAGTCTTGCTTTCCAACAAAGAAAAAGGAAATAAAAAGGCCCGATAATCTCGAAAGGTTATTTGCTGCTTGAAATTTTTGATTCCGTGTATTCTACCTAGTAACTGCTGAGAAATAAGGCTCAACACCATTGGCTGGTTCACTCACACCCGGCCAATCCTGGACTCTAAACTCTTTAAGGAAATCTTGAGGCTGGGGAAGCCCAGTGGTCCAGATCTCGGTTCCTGCATCTCCAGACATGGCGACCTAGGGGAAGGGGAAGTACAATTTTTTCTCCTCTTTTGGGACGGTTTGCGTCTAGTAGTGCCTGTGCCCCTGGGCAGCTTGGAGAGAAGAGGGGCGACTGGAAAATCGTCATTTCAGAACCAGAGGAGAAAAGAAAACGCAACGTTAATTCTAGAAGGTAGGAAAGGGAAGGAAGGCGCTACAGCTCCGGGGTGGGCACAGTAGGTGTGAGAAGCGGAATCTGCTGTGGACACGAGACGGGGTTCTGGGAGAGGGGAAGGCCACCGGTGGGGGATCGCGGCCTCGCCTGGCTTTACCTCAGGCTGCCCGGCCTGAGTCTCGGGAAGGGGAAGTGAAGGGAGGAGGGTGTGATAGAATCCAGCGACAACTGAAGAAACCGGGCTCTGGCCAGAGAAGTGAGCCGAGGAGGGCGGAAAAGGGCCCATTTATCTTTGTACTCATGGCTTACTTCATGGAATGTTTAAGGAATCCCTCTCTCGGGAGATACCTGAGCCTTCGGATGCAGGGGACTCCATGACTTTGGGGCACTGATGAGACCTACTTGAGTAACGGGAGAGGTTGGGCCCGACCAGCACTGAGGTGCCAAGACTCCTAGGCTGATTCTCCTCTGTAACCCTAGGCCTCCCGTCCCTGCCTGCCCTGGGTGCTCATGGAACCAGCTGCTGCCCTGCACTTCTCCCTGCCAGCCTCCCTCATCCTCCTCCTCCTTCTCCGACTGTGTGCACTGGTCTCAGGTAGCGATGTGTCCCACTTGCTGCTGTCACCTATCAGAAAGGAACATCAACCCTGTGGTCTGCAAAGGGAAAGAAAGAAAGGATTGTGGAGTTGCTGACTTATCCTTTCATTCTGGTCATGTTCACTGAATTTATACCAGCACTGTCCAAAAGAAACACAGCGAGGCACAAAGGCCAAGTGCATGTACAGTTGCAAATTTTCAAAAAAGAATTAAATTTTACTTTTTATTTTAAAAAGTAAAAAGAAACATGAAATAAATCTGTATACTATGTTGTGTTTCGCCCCAAATAATCAAATATGAATATTTAAATAGTTAATACACCGTATTACCAATAAGATAGTCAATATTTTGAAATTTTAAATCTTCACAATCCTGTGTATGGTTTATACTTAGAGCTCATTTCAGTTGGAACTAGCTAGTGGGTAGGTGCTCTATTGCACGGCTCAAGTTTACACTACATTCAGGCACAGCGCAGGATTGGGGAATGGAGGAAAAACCCCTCAAGGGCACAGGGTGTACAGAGGGTGCTCAGGGCGGGCTCCCCAGGGTTTCCTTCATGAAGCAGAAGCACATTTTATAGTTACTGCTCCCAGGGGTGCTGTCGACTACCCACAGCTACTGGTCCCCAGATTTCTCAGCCCAAAGAGACCATATGGCCATGGAAAAAATATGTTTGTCCCTGGAATATCTGCTTCCCTTTCTTGCCTTAGAGATGTGATGGCTGGTGTCTTTGTCTGACTCTACCCCTTTGTTGAACAGCCCAGTTTATTGTGGTAGGGCCAACTGATCCCATCCTGGCCACGGTCGGAGAAAACACTACGTTACGCTGCCGTCTGTCACCCGAGAAAAATGCTGAGGACATGGAGGTGCGGTGGTTCCGGTCTCAGTTCTTCCCCGCAGTGTTTGTGTATAAGGGTGGAAGGGAGAGAACAGAGGAGCAGATGGAGGAGTACCGAGGAAGAACCACCTTTGTGAGCAAAGACATCAGCAGGGGCAGCGTGGCCCTGGTCATACACAACGTCACAGCCCAAGAGAACGGCACCTACCGCTGTTACTTCCAAGAAGGCAGGTCCTACGATGAGGCCATCCTGCACCTCGTGGTGGCAGGTGCGTTGCTTCATTTTGCTTTGTTGCTTTGGCACAGTGTGACTCTGGGGAAAGTATGTCTCCTAACCTCAGGCGCATTGCAGACCAGCAAATTTTTGTCTGGAATCCCCTTTCCACAGGGAGATACCACAGGGACACTCTTCCTGTGGAAACGGAATTCCAGGGAAAAATCCTTGCTCCTGCACAAGGGCCGCACGAGAGGGTTTGCCCTGCTAAGGCAATGGCTTCACTTCTTGAGAAGCACACGCAGAATTCAGCTGAGGCCATGAGCAGGGGAAAATGGTCAGTCTCGGAAGAGAAGTCTTATGCCTGTCTTACCATTGAGCTGTGCACTTCTTTTGTTTTTTTTTTTTTTTTTTCTTTTTGAAACAGAGTCTTGCTCTATTGCACCCTTGCTGGCACGATCTCATCTCACTGCAACCTCTACTTCCCAGGTTGCACTTCTGAGAGTGAGAGGAGACACTGTCAATAATTGTTCCAAGACAACTGGAATAAACAACGATTACCCAGAGAACTGCAACATATCAAATCTTATTTCTTGATAAATATTAACCTTTGACTTCTTTCCCAAAATGCTGATTGCATAGAGATTGACTTATTGTAAATAGATGGTTTCATTAAAGCAAGACAAAATACAGAAGCAAAATTATATATAGTTCCTGCTAACTCCATAGAGAAAGAGTACAAAGTTCACTGGGAGGTAATAGGGAAGCCTTCAACGTAAAAATGCATTTACTGAGATTTCTAGGAGTTTGTTAAAATGACATTAAGTGATTAATTCAATTTGGGGTTAGTGTATTATGCTTTAAAATGTATATTTGGGCTGGGCGCAGTAGCTCACACCTGTAATAAGAGCAGTTTGGGAGGCAGAGGCAGGTGGATTTCTTGAGGCCAGGATTTCGAGACCAGCCTGGCCAACATGGTGCAACCCCATGTCTACTAAAAATACAAAGACATTAGCCAGGCTTTGTGGAGTGTGCCTGTAATCTCAACTTCTTGGGAGCCTGAGGCATTAGAATTGCTTGAACCCAGAAGGCAGAGGTTGCAGGGAGACGAGATCTTACCACATCACTCCAGCCTGGGCGACAGAGCAAGACTCTGTATCAAAAATTAAACAACAACAACAAACAGATATATTTGAGGACTGAAAAAGCCTTTCGGGTGCAGGAATCTGTGGTGGCATTTCACTCCATCAGACCAGAGGATGTGAGGACTAAGGAATTGGGTCCTTCCCTGGGGGCCTCAAATCGTAACAGGTAGGAGAACCCATCTTTGCTACACACAAAGGCAACCTTGCATCTGATTAAAACAGAATATCATGGAGGGAAGGTTTCTTGACACTGCATCCTCACTGTGTTCATAACAGCACTCCAGGGTTGACCAGTTATGGTTTCTGTGCGGCAGGAATCTGCCATTCTTTGCCTGTAAAACTGACACTGGCCTGGCCTTCCCCACTCTGAATTGGGTTGCGTAGGACTTTTTGTTGGTTTGTTTACTGTATTCTCTTTGTTAGGTTGGTTGGTGACTGATTTTGCCCTTAAATCTGTTTTGTCATGCTTCCTGTGTTGAACCTCATGGAATGTTTTGAAGAACTTTGTTTTCCAATTTGCTGAGTTATTTTAATTCTTATTCTACTGAGCCTTTAAATGTACAAGTAGTTTTTTCTCTTGATAAAAATTAAAGTGATCCTGGGCCTGGTGCGGTGACTCTTGCCTGGAACCCTAGCACTTTGGGAGGCCAAGGCGGGTGGGTCACCTGAGGTCAGGAGCTCGAGACCAGCCTGGCCAATATGGTGAAACCCCTTCTCTACTAAAACTACAAAAATTATCCAGCCATGCTGGCACATGTCTGTAGTCCCAGCTACTTGGGAGGCTGAGGCCAGAGAATCACTTGAACTCTGGTGGCCTAGGTTACAGTGAGCCAAGATTCTACCATTTCACTGTAGCCTGGGCTACAGAGCAAGACTTTGTCTAAAAAAAAAAAAAAAAATTAAAGTAAGCCTGGGCAACATGGCAAAAATCCAGTCTCTACAAAAAGATACCAAAAAAATAGCTGGGCATAGTGACACATGCCTGTAGTCTCAGCTACTTGGGAGGCTGAGGTGGGAGGATCACCTGAGCCTCAGAAGTTGAGGATGCAGTGAGCTATGATCATGCCTCTGCACTGCAGCCGAGGTGATAGAGTCAGACCGTGTCAAAAAAAATTTTTTATTATTAAATTGAGCCAACACACCAGACTTAAGTTATCGGTTTCATTTCTTGTCTTTGGTAAAATTCTTTGGGAGACTTTACAAAAGAATTACTCAGAAGAAGTTTAGATGGTCACACATGGCTGAAAGGTCTCCCAGGACCACGCTTTTGCAGCTCTTTCATACCCAGTGTTCACTCTTATGGAAGATTCATTTAAAGATGGATTGTAGTTAGGGCGAGTCTAGTTTCTTAGAATTTTTGGTGATAATCTCTGATATTGAAAAGGTAGTATGGTTATCTTAGTCCCTGGATTATCCAGATCTTTCTAATAAGTTGATGTTCTCAAAGTACTGTAAGAAAATCACCCAGCCTGGGCAACATGTTAGCCAAGAATGGTGGAACATGCCTGTAATCCTAGTGAGTTGGGAGACTGAAGCGGGAGGATCTCTTGAGCCCAGGAGTACAAGGCACAGCGAGCTATGATTTTGCCACTGTGCTCCAACCTGGACAATAGAGCTCAAACCCTGTCTCTAAAAAAGAAAAGCAATACTGCCTAATGGATGGAGCCTCTGGGAGGTAAATAGTGTGAATTAGGATTAGAGTTGGCTTTGCGGGCTAGATCTGTCAAGTCTCCTAAAAACCATCACCTCCTATGGGTGGTAGAGAACGGTGGTTATGTGAAGTTCTGAACTAGACAGAAGGGTCAGCGACTTTGGATCAAAAGGTTTCTTAGGATTCTGCCCTCCTGGCAGACTTTTGTCCTTCTCGTTATTATTCTAGAGCTTCTGGAAGCTAAGGTCTACTGAGAAGTCGTCCCAGAAGCAGAAAGTGAAATCCAAAACCTGCCTGTTTGAAGTTGGAGTCGACACACCCATCTTGAAGTGAGAAAATTAGTCTGGCAGGATAAATTGAATAAGCATTTATAGCAGACAGATAGATGTTTGGTGCTGTGATGGGGTCTGTACGTGGACCACAAAGAAAAGGGTACAATGGGATCATTTGCTCTTAGTTTATGTGGCCCATTGGTCTCCTGGTGTTCTCTAACATCAACGTTCTTTCTTCCTTACCCTCCTCCTTTTTTTCCTCCTTCCTATTTCTTGCTTCCTACCTCCCTCTTTCACCTTTACTTTCTAGTTTCACAGAAGAGATGCAATAGGCACAGAAGAGATGCAAAAGGCACTGACTTTTGTCTGAACTCTGGTATCTCTCCACAGGACTGGGCTCTAAGCCCCTCATTGAAATGAGGGGCCACGAGGACGGAGGCATCCGGCTGGAGTGCATATCTAGAGGGTGGTACCCAAAGCCCCTCACAGTGTGGAGGGACCCCTACGGTGGGATTGTGCCTGCCCTGAAGGAGGTCGTGACCCCTGACACAGACGGCCTCTTCATGGTCACCACAGCTGTGATCATCAGAGATAAGTCGATGAGGAACATGTCCTGCTCTATCAATGACACTCTGCTCAACCAGAAGAAAGAAAGTGTCATTTTTATTCCAGGTTAGTTCTCTGCCCTCTGAGACTCGTTGGGTGCATGGGGATCCTCAGCACACAGATGGAGCCCAGAGCAGGGATGGGGGCAGCAGTGTGGGTGGAATGGTCCTGGGCCCTGAGGACCAGGAGTCTGCAGCTGAGCTGAGGCCTCTCTGCTTCTCAAAAGGAGATTCAAAGAGTCCCAAAAC
This sequence comes from Macaca nemestrina, assembly GCF_043159975.1. NCBI lineage: Eukaryota > Metazoa > Chordata > Mammalia > Primates > Cercopithecidae > Macaca > Macaca nemestrina. The sequence continues at coordinate 157,576,871 of NC_092129.1, read as the reverse complement.
TCAGGAGTAGGAGCCTCTTCTCTGAGGGTGAACCTGGTTTGTTGTTGTTGTTGTTGTTGTTGTTGTTGTTGTTGTTGTATTTCCCCCGATAAGGTCCTCACACTGTGGCAACTGTTTTTTTTTAAGACCAGTTCTCTCTCTGTCACACAGGCTAGCGTGCAGTGGCACAATCTTGGCTCACTGCAACCTCTGCCTCCCGGGTTCAAGCAATTCTCATACCTCAGCCTCCTAAAGGCTAGGAGTATAGGCACGCTCCACCACACCTGACTAATTTTTGTATTTTTAGTAGAGATGGGGATTTCACCTTGTTGACCAGGCTGGTCTCGAACTCCTGACCTCAAGTGATTTTCCCTCCTCAGCCTTCCAAAGTGCTGGGATTACAGGCGTGAGCCACCATACCCGGCCAGCAATTTTTAGACATTGAAAACAGCCATAACACATGGAGGGTGGTGTGGATAAGTGACTCTCTACACTTGGTGTTCCTGTATGCTGCAGCCATCCCTTCCTGCGTAGGAGATTTTCCACGGGACAGAGCTGCGGAAATTCCCTATTGACACACACTCATAATTCATTCAACAGATGGTCAAGAAGCATATCATATGTTTAAGACACTGTTCTAGAAACCAAGGGTAAATCATTAAACAAATAACATCAAGAACTCTTCCCTCAAAAAGTGATTAAATAATTAGTTGACCATATATTCTATCAGATGGTGATGAACATCTATAGGAAACATTAAGCAAGGAAGGAATAAAGAGGCAGTGTGAGACATTGCAATTCTTAACAGAATGGTCAGGGAAGAATTCGCTGTAGAGATGGGAATTGAGCCATCCCGTCTGATGGTAAGGAATCATCAGATGCTTAAGAACTGAGCAACCAGCTACAGGAAAAGCATATGCAAAGGACCTGGGGAAGGAACATCTCTGGCAGTTTCCAGGACCCCCAGAAGGCGATGCTGGTGTGGCTGAAATGGAGTGAGTGCAGGAAGTGAGAGGAGATGAATTCACAGAGACAATGAAAACACATTCTACATGGCATTGTAAGCCACAAACAGTCTTTGGTTTTTAGGACAAGTGACGTGGAAAGCATTGGAAGGTTTTGAGCTAAGAATTAACATGATTATACTTAGACTGGTCTGTTGAGAGTAGACTACAGAAGGTGAGGGCAGAATAAGAAGGAGGGCACTGCAGTATTCCAGGCGTGAGTGATGGTAGCTTGAGGCAGGATGGTGGCTGTGCTGACTCAGCATGACAGGTTAGCTTTATTCACCCTGGCCCTTCCCATGGTGACTGGTTTGCTACCTCTGGTCCTTGGCCCTGGAAGCCACTGAGGTGTCAGCCAGATCTGAGCCAGCATCACTTTCTCCATCTGAGTTTTCTGAGGGAGAAAGCAACAGAGCAGGTGGCTGAGGAGCCCTTCAGCTGTGCTCCTAAGGGCACTCTTACCCCAGATGTTCTGTTTCAAACTAAGTGGACATTTCTGGCTGCCTTTTCAGAATCCTTTATGCCCAGCATGTCTCCCTGTGTGGTGGCCCTGCCTATCATTGTGGTCTTTCTGATGATAATCATTGCCGTATGCATCTACTGGATCAACAGACTCCAAAAGGAAACAAAGATTCTGTCAGGGGAAAAGGAGTTTGTAGTGGAAACAAGAGAAATGGCTGTAAAGGAACTGGAGAAGGAACGTGTGCAAAAAGAGAAAGAACTTCAAGTAAAAGGTAAAAGAGGCTGAGTATGGTGGCTCATGGCTTGAATCCCAGCACTGTAGGAGGCTGAGGCAGGCAGATCACCTGAGCCCTGGATTTCGAGACCAGCCTGGGCAATAAAGTGAGACCCCGTTTAATTAAAAAAAAAAAAAGTAGAAGAGTAGGAGGACAGTTCAGCACCATAGAAAAGACACAACTCTCCCAGGTACCAGCATATGGAAGAGAGAGGAAATGCACAGCAGCAGTAGCAAGGACTTGGAACTCTGACGTCCTTGAAATGAATCTCTCAGAGCTTTTGTTCTTTCACTCTGCCCGCCTTGCATCCATTCATCTGGCTACATGAAGTACTACATGGTTGAGCAAAAGCAAGTATAACAATGTACCGGCACTACCCACCACCTGATGACATATCATTTCTGGTTTCTGACAGTGCCCTAGGCATGAGGCAAGGGAGATGTTGCTGTTCATAGAAAGGACAGTTCCTGCATTGTTTACTATAAACCCAACTTCTTTTCGTTCTTCTGTGGAAGACATGATTTTCTTTCTGTTTGTTTTTCAGAGCAACTTCAAGAAGAATTGCGTAAGTTTAGCCTTTCCTGAACTAATCCATATACAATTTGAGTTCTGCTCAGTTAGCAACATCTCATGACATTCGCCTCTGTCTGTCCCTTGCAGGATGGAGAAGAACAGTCTTACATGCTGGTGAGTGCCTCTGATGTTCCCTTAGATCTCAGCTTTCTCCTGCCAGCCAGCTAACAGGACTCCTTAGAGGAGATGGGCAAGGGGACCAGGGCTAGGCAGGGACAGCAGGGAGCTGGGGTCAGTTCATCAACAGTGTCCCAGCAATGATGCATCATGGCTCTTCTGTGAGGGAATCCTGACATCTCTCAATCCACCTTATGGTTTACATCCCAGGATCCTTTCTCTTTTGGAATAATTTAATACATGATTACCAGAAGTGTCACATATATAGTAGAGTTACGTTTCAGTAGTTGTTGCTCTTTGATCCTGGATAAATTTGAAAATAGACATTGCTGTCTTAGCAGCTTATATCCTGGGGATGGTGTAGACTGTGCTAAGTTGCAGACCCATGTGGGGAAGAGGCCATGAGGGTCCCTAGTAAGCCTGACCTAAGGGTGTACCAGTATGTGGCCAGAAATGCCTTTCTGCTCCTAAGAGAGCACTGATACTTTGTGTACAGACTGCCGGGGGAGGGGGTTCCGGTGAGTGGGAGAGCACAGAACCCAATTGCCCACTCTCAGTGAGCACTTTTCATCTTGTGATTCTGCCCCTCTGCCCATAAGCACCACAGAATCCAGGCTTTACCAGATGCTATGGCACATGGACCTTTCCTCTTTAGGTGAATTTCAGAATTGCCACTGTCAATGTGGAATAAAATAGCAAATTGTCACAGCCGGACCTATTAACTTGGGGAATGGAGGAAATCATTTTAACACAATAGAAAGGTAGACTGAATAAGTAAGATTAAATACAGATGGGAGAGGCCTGCAGAATGCCCAGTATCCGGAGCATTTCTTATACCTACAGAAGTGATACCTGAAGACATCAGACCCACACTGTTGAAGCAAAACTGGATGGGAATAGTTCCTCCCCACATTTGCCTACAGATCTCTCAGGAAGCAGGTTTTCTTTTGGGGACATTTATTCTCCTTTATTTTTTGAAGGGTGCCCTTGTCAGTCATTTAAGTCAGTTGTGATCTGGTAAAAGGAACACATAGGACCAATGAAGAGACCCTTTACCCTTGGGGATAGTGTAAAGGGAAACACTCACCTTACCTGATCCACTGGGGAGAGGAGGAGCAGAACATAAAGCCTCTGTGCTGGTTTGAGCCAAGTTGGAAAGTTTCTAACTAAAGAAAATCCAGAGATCATAGGTCTTTGTTTTGGGTTGTTTTTTTTTTTTTCTCTCTCTTGAGATGATATCTCGCTCTGTCACCCAGGCTGGAGTGCCGAGGCACAATCTGGACTCACTGCAACCTCTGCCTCCTGGGTTCAAGCAATGCTTGTGCCTCAGCCTCCTGACTAGCTGGGATTAGAGGCGTGCACCACCATGCCGGGCTAATTTTTGTAATTTTAGTAGAGATGGGGTTTTACCATGTTGTCAGGCTGGTCCCGAACTCCTGACCTCAGGTGATCCACCCGCCTCGGCCTCCCAAAGTTCTGAGATACAGGCGTGAGTCACCGTGCCCGGCCAGAGATCCTATGTCTTGAATAGAAAAGGGAACACATCTTAGAATGCTGAGAGAAAGTAAGAATGATTAATTTTGCCTCATTTGCTAAACTGTCTGGATTTCTTAGAGCTCCAATTCTTCTCAAACTGAGGGAACTGCTGGAGAGATAGAAGGGCAGCTTCAGTAATTCTCAGTGTGTGAGCTGCCTAGGATCAGAGAGCCTTCATGGAAGTGGCCACTACCTGGGGATCCCCCCACAGATATCTGAGACCTCTCTGGGGATCAGGAACCACACAATCCCCAGGGTTCCTGAGACCCCAGGCCTAAACCTGAAACTTCCTCTGCAGTCGATGTGGTCCTGGATCCAGACACTGCTCATCCTGATCTCTTGCTGTCAGAGGACCGGAGAAGTGTGCGAAGGTGCCCCCTCAGGCACCTAGGGGAGAGGGTGCCTGACAACCCAGAGAGATTCGACAGTGAGCCTTGTGTCCTGGGCCGGGAGAGCTTCGCTTCAGGGAAACATTACTGGGAGGTGGAGGTGGAAAACGTGATTGAGTGGACTGTGGGGGTCTGCAGAGACAGTGTTGAGAGGAAAGAGGAGGTCCTGCTGCTTCCTCAGAATGGCTTCTGGACTTTGGACATGCATAAAGGGCAATACCGGGCCCTGTCCTCACCTAAGAGGATTCTCCCTTTGAAGGAGTCCCTTTGCCGTGTGGGCATCTTCCTGGACTATGAAGCTGGAGATGTCTCCTTCTACAACATGAGGGACAGATCGCACATCTACACGTGTCCCCGTTCACCCTTTTCCGTGCCTGTGAGGCCCTTCTTCAGGATAGGGTCTGATGACAGCCCCATCTTCATCTGCCCTGCACTCACAGGAGCCAATGGGGTCACGGTGCCTGAAGAGGGCCTGACACTTCACAGAGTGAGGACCAATCAGAGCCTGTAGAATCAATTCCCTGGTCTCACAGCCGTGCAGATAAGCCCTGGTCATCTCAGCAGCCACTGCATAATGTTGTTGGTGGAAGACACGCCCTCCTCCCCTCTGGTCACGTCCCAGGTGGAAGACACGCCCTTCTCCCCTCTGGTAAGAGAACAGCTTCCAGCTGCCTCTTTGACACCCACTCCAGCCCTCAGCCCCAGTTTTCTCCTCCTCACTAGGCTGTGGCTTCAGTAGTTCCTTTGGTTGTAACTATGGGACGGGATCCACACATAGGGAACTAGTTGTTTCATAGCTCCCAGCCAAGAAAAAAGTGTGAGAAGTTGATGGGCAGCAAACCTGCTGTTTAACATCAGGGTGACCACACTGAGTCCAGTATGCCAGTTGGCACCAGATGATATGGACTTGGAATGAGGCCAACAGGGTTCATCAGGATGTAAGAGGAGAGAGGAATCCACAGGACCACCAGAGAGGAGAGGGAACCAGATCTGCAGGTCAGAGATAGAGGAAGTGGAACCAGAGAACTGGGAGGGACCAAGGTTGTAAGGGTGGCTAAGTCCCACCATAACATCCAAGGGAACCTGGGAAATGATGGCTCATTTCCACCCAACCCCAGGATTTCCAGAGCACACAGCCACAGGCCTGGACCTGGGACAAAGATGAATGAAGAACATGGACTCATGTGGATGTGGTTTGGCTCAGGTGTCTCTGTAGTTGGCAAGGAGTCAGTACTCAGTCCCTGAGTGTGGGTGAAGTTTGAGGTCTTGGCTGAGCCGAGGAGTAATGGACCAGGTCTACCTCAGCATTCAGGTTCAATGGGGACACCAGTGGCTTCAAACTTCCTGGTCTCATGATGTCTTTAGACACCTTACAAATGATGGAGGATTCCAAAGAGTTTTTGTTTATTTGAGTTAATATTTGTTGGTATTTAAGGCATTAGAGAATGAAACTAAGAAATGTTGTAATTTATTACCTTTACAACAGTTATTTATATTATATACATTTACAACGTTTATTAATTTATATTAAAGTAACATGAATAAGCCAACTCTAGGTTAATATAAGTAGAATGTTTGTGAAAAAATAAGTAAGGTATCCAAAGCAAAATAAATTTTATTGAGAAGTGTGGCATTGATTAACTTTTTTCAAATCTAATGTGTGGCTTAAAAGAATATGACTGGATTCTCATATCTGCCTTTATACTCACTCTGTTGAGATATCATAGACTATATAGGCTCAAAAAAACTTTATCCTAGTGACAGAATGAGATTAAAAACCACAAACTGTGTTTTATTATTAATATGAAAATAAGATTATTAACCTTGCAGGCCCCTTAAAACAGTTTTGGCCAACTAAGTGAGACCTTGTCTCTACCAAAAACAAACAAAAAATTAGGTGTGGTAGCGCACACCTGTAGTCCTTGCTTCAGGAGACTAAAATGGAGGATTGCTTGAGCCAAGAATTGGAGTTTGCAGTGAGCTGTGAGCCTGCCATTACACTCCAGCCTCAGCAACAGAGGGAGACTCTGTCTCAAAAAAAAACAAAAAACGCGTCAGGCACGGTGGCTCATGCCTGTAATCCCAGCACTTTGGGAAGCCGAGGAGGGTGGATCACCTGAGGTCAGGAGTTCAAGACCAGCCTGGTCAACATGGCAAAACCCCGTCTCACTAACAATACAAAAATTAGCCAGGCACGGTGGTGGTCGCCTATAATCCCAGCTACTCAGGAGGCTGAGACGGAATCCTCGAACCCCAGTGGGGCGGAGGTTGCAGTGAGCCAAGATTGCGCTACTTCACTCCAGCCTGGGTGAAAGAGTGAAACTCACGTCTCAAACAAAGGTCGGGGGACAAAAACGTATGTCAGAGACCCTCCACCCCACCCCAGGAATCCTCAAACCATATTTGGGAGTTGGGATAGAGGATTTGGGAAATAAATCAATGTGATGGTTAATTTTAGGTGTCGACTGGGTTAAGGAATACTAGACAACTGATGGAGCATTATTTCTGGATGTATCTCTGAGGGTGTTTTCAGGGGAGACTGGTATGCGAGTCAGTGGACTGAGTGGAAAAGATCTGCCATCAATATCTTTGGGCACCTTCCAATCAGCTGTGGGCCCAACAGAGCAAAAGGCAGAGGATAGGTGATCTCTCTCTCTCTCTCTCTCTCTCTCTCTCTGGAACACTCTTCTCTTGCTCTTCAATATCACAACTCCAGAGTCTCCAGCCTCTGGTCTTTGAGACTTACACCAGTGGCCCTGAGGTGGCAGAGTGAGAATCTGTCAAAAAAGAAAAGAGGGAAGGAAGGAAGGAAGGAGGGAGGGAGGGAAGGAGGGAGGAAGGAAGAAAAAGTAACTGGAAAGATGGAGTTGTGAATTTCTGAGATGGGGAAATGGAGAGACAAGGAGCAAGATGGGGGTGGTGCAGAACCAAAGGTTTAGTTGTGGATACATTAAGGTTGAGGAGGCTATTAGAGATGCACATGGAGATGCAGAGTAGTCCATTGAATAACCAGGAGTCCAGGTGAGACCTCAAGGCTGGAGATAGAAATTCCATACTCAACTTTCCTATGTGTTTGAAGAGTTTCATGATAAACTGTAGTGGGTAGAGGGAAGAATTGCATTTTGTTATTAATAACAGAGTCCTGAATACCATTGGCTTTGACAAAATGAGGACCGCTTTTCATGTCAATAAATATGGATGGTGGCCATCAAGGGCTGATCTGAGAACTTGAAATGTCATACATGCCCCAGCTTAGTTCTGTCTTTATTTTCTTGTCTTAGCATGTGGCTTGCATCTTCAGTGTTGCCTCATGGTCACAAAAGGGCTGCCCAACTCCAAAGTCCATATTCTACATAAGAGGAAGTAGAACATAGGGGGAGTGTAAGGGTCTACCAGCTGTTTTAGCCTCCCCTTAAATAATCTCTCTGATAAACAAAACTTCCACCCTCAAGCAATTGGCTCAAACCTAGTCCCTTGGCCTGCCCTGTCTACAAATGAGATGGATACCTTGCAATAAGAAAATGGGATTTTATTACTGAGAAAAGTGGATCTGGTATTGAGCAAGCAGCCAGCCAACTCTACCAAGAGCCTCAATTCAAACTGTTGTAGTATCATTTTCTGTCAGTCAAGGTTTCAGCTAAGTCCTAGGGGTTTTCATTACTTTAAGTGTCTGTTTTATGTCATAAACAAATGATAGGCCTTTATATTTTATTTGTGACCCAACTAAAGTTGCAAGTGCTAGTGATGTAGGATTTTTCTTCTTTATCACTTTGCAAGCAGGGGACCTCTGGCCGGCAACACCCCACCCAAGCCTTGCTTGGCTACACTGGCATGCCCCAGCTCACCTGAGTTATAGCGTGTACCCACGTTTGGCAGTTCCTGAGCTCTTGTGCCATGCCCAAGAAGAATGAGGATACACTAGACATTGAAGGGTGAGGAGGGATGAGAAGAATTTTATCAAGCGACTGAACAGCACTCAGCAGAGAGGGGATGCTGGCACCCCTACCCGAAGGCGGGAAAGTTCCCCCTGTGTGGCTGGGTCCAGGCCTGTTTTACGGACTCATAATGGGAAGTGTGTGCTGATTGGTTTGTGAGTATGCAAAAAAGGTTAAAGTGAAGACACCACTCAAAGGTGGCCACAACGCTGTAAAAAACCAATTAGGAAAGGGTGAGTATATGGAAAGTAGTTGAAGGGTGGGGACCAATAAGAGGAAAATGCACCAAACATGAAGACAAGTTCTCAACAAGTTCTCAATCAGGGCTGAGGATTTACCTTGTAGTTTGACTTTCAGGCTTTAAACTGTCTTCAGCTTGGAGGTGGGGTTTCACCAGGGACCCATTGCTACCTGCCTTTGCATCTGACTGCCTCCTGTCTGCTATCACTAGGTCCCAAGGTTTGTAGCAAGGACCCCTTACAAAGACATCCCCCACAGTCTACCCAAAGGTTAACCTCAGAACGTATTTCATTGTCAGAGTGAGAAACAAATACACGTGAAAATACAGTATGGCACAAAAAAGGAGCAAGAGGTGAAGAAAGGCTCAGTCACACCCAAAATAATTTTGTGAAAAATATAAAATACGCAGTTACTGACAGCACTAACTCTGGATACCAGAAAATTCTATAATTCAGTAATGGATCTGAGACCTGAATTTTGGAGGTACTAAAATAGATTCAGTAGATCTAGTTTTCATTCTGTTCATACTTTCATTTGGCTCTGTGGTAAAAGATGGTAATATAAAAAAAAAAAAAAAAGGATGATAATATCCTCTATGTAACAATTACATGCAAGGGGATGTCTGCAAACTGCCACAGTATCATTTTAATTAATACCTATCTTCTCTTCTTAAAATCATTTCATTTTTCCACCCAGTTCTCCTGATATTTCTGTTACGATATGAAAGACAGGTGAATGTGAAGAAACACTGATTTTACACATAACACACACATTAATGATTCAAATAGGTAAACACAGAGAGCTGCACACACTTTGAGAGGTAGGGCTGAAATTTTTCATCAATGTGTACAATTCAATATAGTTTCAGTTTTCATTCTAACCTTCCCCAGTGGCTTCTGCCCAGCAACTGATGAGAAATGGTAACTCTGAGCCAATCAAAACACAAATTCCTACAAAGAGGATTATCTTACTGTTTCTCAGATCGAGTGTACAGCACATGCTTTCTTTTCCTTTATTCTGGATCAGAGAATCTTAACTAAAGCAGAAATAATTGTGTTAAATTAAACTAAATTTGGTATGAGATAATACCTACATTTAGCCTGAGGGATGGCTCCTTACTTGAGCCCTTAAATAATGAACTGCAACCTAACTTAGTATGTAAACTAACTGAAAGCTTAAGGCACAGGAGTATACTTTTGTAACAAATAGCTGAGTCTCAGCCAATCCCAGTAGCCGAACTTCAGTCGGCTCCAGTCAACCCTGCAGCCAGTGATCAGACTATGTTCAAATAAGGCCAACTCTGAGCTGTAACCATTTAAGCTGTTTCTGTATGTCGCTTCCCTTGTGGAATGAGCTTACTGAACCTCTCTGATGGCTTCCTGATCATTCTGATGGTTTGCAAATTGTTCTTTGTTCAAATTAAACTGCTAAATTTAATTTGTCTAAAGTTTTCATTAACAACAGAGAACTATTGATTACCTTTTTTCTGTGGGCTATGATTTTCAGATAGGAATATTAAGGAGTAAGTGGGGAAAATTGCTTAGAGCCAGGGCTGCAAGGCCTGGAAGAAGAGGGACTGAAAAGCTGAGAGGGGAACTGGCACAGAGAAAGGGGTGAGGATGGAGAGGGTAGAATGCATAGGGTGAGGAACTGAAGAGGCTGAGATTTGGCTGAAGAGGGACAACCTGAATGGAGAAACCTTCCAACTGCATGTTCTTAGGAACTAATTACGATCAGAAAGGAGCAAAGACTCTTTCTTTTTTTTTTTCGTCAGACAGAGTCTCGCTGTTGCCCAGGCTGGAGTGCAGTGGCACAATCTCGGCTCACTTCAATGTCCGCCTCCCCAGCCAAGCAATTATCTTGTCTCAACCTCCGGAGTAGCTGGGATTACAGGCATACGCCACCACACCTGGCTAATTTGCTGTATTTTTAATAGAGACGGGGTTTCACCATGTTGGCCAGGCTGGTCCTGAACTCCTGACCTCAAGTGATCCGCCCACCTTGGCCTCCCAAAGTGCTGTGATTACAGGTATGAGCCACTGCCCCCAGCCAGGAGAGGAAAAGACTCCTAAAATATCTCCTGGTTATGTTTAGGAATGTATTCCAAAAGGTTCTAAAAAGAGATGTGCCTTAAAGATTCATATGTATATTGTAAATTTTCAACTCCATATTTTCTAGGTGCCCCCAACATCCCCCCAAGAGCCTGTCAACGCCCTGCCCAGGTAACCACGTATATCAGTGCAACAGGGCCAGTTCCTGCCTTCTTTCCCTTGCCTAACTGTGACTTCCCATCTCTTGATCTTTCTTCCTCTAGTTCACTTCCTTTGTCACTATCTCTGCCACCCACACCCACTTGCCTTAATCACCTTAACAGCAAGTGCTGAATTATTATAAACAAAAGGAGTCTGTCTTTTTAGTGCATGGGTCCCCAAGTATGTATATATGAATATGCAGCGAACTCCATGATACTAAGCTTCACTTAAGGATTTCTCCTACAAGGACTCAGTTGTCATATTTGGAGGCATTTCGTTTCGTTTTGTGAATGTTTAACCAAACTAATGGAGGAACTGTTGGTACAATGAGCTCGAAAAATGTACAGGATCAGCGGGGCGTAGTGGCTCACGCCTGTAATTTCAGCACTTCGAGAGGCTGAGGTGGGAGGATCACTTGAGCCCAAAAGTTCTAGACCAGCCCGAGAAACATAGTGAGACTTCATCTCTAAAAAATCCTACAGCAGTGCTGTTTCTTAGAAGCAAAATAGTCCTGTAACCACTAACACTCACCAATGGTCAGACTTTTTGTTTCTGTCTTTCTCTCCAGTTGAAGTGACTCTTGACCCAAACACAGCCCACCCTCACCTCTTTCTTTATTAGGATTCAAATCTGTTTGACTGGAAGATTCGTGTCAGAAACTGCCTGAAAAACCAGAGAGATGTGACTCCTGGCCCTGTGTGCTAGGCCTGGAAGCCTTCACCTCGGAGAGACATTACTAGGAGGTGGAGGTGGGAGATGGGAAATAATGGTTGGTTGGAGTCTGTAGGAAGAATATGAAGAAAATTCTCCTTGCTTCTAAGAATGGAATCTGGGCTGTGGAGTCATCTGTAAATGGGTACTGGGCCCTCTATCCTCTCAGGACCCTTGTATTCTTGTCAGAGCCCAGCCCCCAGGTTGAGATTTTCCTGGACTGTGAAGCAGGAGGCATCTCCTTCTACAACATGAATGACAGAACCCCTTATCTATGCTTTCCCCAAAGGCTCTTTCTCTGGCCCCCTTCGATCTTTATTCTTCTTGTGGTCATGTGATAAAAAGCCCCTGACCACCCACCCAATTGTTGATGGACTTTCTAGGGGTCAGTCTTGTGAAGCCGGGGGCCTAAGGAGATTCTGTTATCCAGAATTCAGAAAATTCTGCCTCCAGAAATACAAATATGCTCTTTTCTAAACAAGTGACAACACAATGTAGCCACAGGCTCCCTTAAGCAGCCACCTCATGTCAACTGATAGTCTTTGCTCTCTAACCTCTCTCGTCCAAAGTCCATTTCCTCTCCTGAGGCTTCAGCTGTTACTGTCAGACCCTCAGTTACTTCTGATGAGCAGGGATTAGGCTTGAGAAAATGGAGATACATCTAGATTGGCATATTATGGGGGACTTCTTAATGTGCTTTTATTGCTGCTTTATCTCTGAAAACAGGTTTTGGCAATTTGGAAATAATTCTGAAGACATATAAAGGATTGAGACTGAGTGACTTAGGAGTGTGAGAGGAAATATCTTGGTGTTGAGAACAGGGTTGATGTGGAGGAGTATTCTCTGTGTTATGCACGTAAAAAGAAAAAAAGGAAAAAAAAAATCATTAGTGGGAAAGGAAGCATCCCAAACTGAAGTCCAAGAAAGGTACACAGAGGAAACACAGAAACAGTTGTGTTAGCAGAGATGACATGAAACCCAGCTGACAGTGAAATTAGGAAGTCGCCTTGGAATTTCAAGAACTTGCATTCTTAAGTTTTTGGTTCTATGTCCAACAGAGCAGCAAAATCCAGGACTTCTTTTGAGTCTCCATATCAGGCTAACAGAAAGACAAGGGGTTGGGAGATGCAGGGATGAGGAGGAGCTCAGGAGTAACAGTGTTGAAGAGATTCTGAGCAAAACTCCACAGTGATCTGTGTAATTTATATCCAACCCTGATCCCTCCCATCTTCTGCCTGTCCAACCCTTGCTCAGATCTCAATCTAACTTCACTTCATTGTGTCCAAGAAGTTCTCTGGTCTTCTCTTTGCCTGTGGATTTAGCAACGCTCCATTTTAGAGGCATTTTCAGGAATTTTTTTGCAATGCATCATCACTATGAGAGCTCAGCTTCCTGCTCCCTAGGCCAATTTAGCCTAACATCCCTGTGCTACACCACTCCAACAGACATGCTATCAAATTAGTCACCATCTTTCAAACAACCCATCCCCAACCCACCCTTCACATATACAAAACCTCTTCTACCTACAGATTGTGTTTCTATAATAGGAATTAGCTCATGTGCTTTTTGTTAATCCTGGAATTATGACAGCATTATAATGTCAGTGTTCCTTTTACTCACACTCAATTTTCTCCCAAATTAATGTTTTATGCCATTGAGGAAGAGTTATTTGAGTACAAAATACACCAATAGCTGAGCTCAGCAAACCTCAGAGAAATGCGCTAGCATATCTAATGCCTTTTAGCCCCATGGTTTTCCTTTTGGCTTAAAAGAAACACAAGACCATAGCTTTGTAGATCACATTTTGTACAAAGATGACAACTTCTCCACCTTTAGCCTGTTGTCACAATGTTACTCAGCCCTTACTCCTGTTGATGTCCTAGAGCCAGCCAGCTTGCACCAGTTTAAGAGAGCTGATTGTTAAATTTTCAGGAAAGTAGTGAGCAAAAATCACTCATAGTAGGAGTATTTACACCACAGAAATTGCCAAACAATACAAAACAAGGCATTTCTTCCTGCATACGATTTATTAGCCCACCACTGCTTTGTTCCCAAATTCGGCAAACTCATCTTTTTGGTATACTTTTTTTTTTTGAGATGGAGTTTTGCTCTTGTTGCCCAGGCTAGAGTGCAATGGCGTGATCTCGACTCACCACAATCTCCGCCTCCTGGGTTCAAGCGGTTCTTCTGCCTCAGCCTCCTGAGTAACTAGGATTGCAGGTGTGCGCCACCATGCCTAGCTAATTTTGTATTTTTAGTAGAGATGGGGTTTCCACATGTTGGTCAGGCTGGTCTCGAACTCCCAACCTCAGGTGATCTGCCCGCCTCAGTCTCCCAAAGTGCTGGGATTACAGGTGTGAGCCACCACACCCGGCCAGTATACTTTCTATTAAGCTACATTCACCTACCTTCAGGTAAAGCCCTACATTTACTATTAAACACCTTTAGTTATTAGGAGTTTGGATAACTGTGCTAAAATTATTACTATTACTGATGTTTTTATTAGTGTTCTTTTTTTCTCTTTTTAAGGGTTTTTATGGACAATTTGGTAGGCATTAGGGAATGGGTGCTGCCTGATTGGTTGGCTTTATTAGTGTTTTGAAAACAAACCTGCATGGGTTTTTAGTTGTCTAAGCCCAATTCTATTTTTTTATAAGCCCTGGTGTTTTTGGTGCATGATTTTGAAGAATTCAAAGTGTTTGGTGGTTTTTTTTTCCCAGGAAAATAAAATAATATATTGGGTTATTGTGGAAACACATACTTTATTTTCTCTAAAATCCCATAAATGCTTGGATAAATGCTTGGTTCCAGAATTTTAAGCATCTTTTTTTTTTTTTAGAGGGGAAGTTGAGGCCAAGAAAAGTGAAAGTATTTAGTTAAAAACACATAGTAAGAGACTGAGCTGCAAGTAAACCAGTCTCCCAGCTATTCATGCAGTAAAATGACTGAACTACAAATGGGAATAAGAACAGATTAAACTAATCTGGAGCCAGAGTTGTCAGAAAGTTCTCTAGGGAAATCCACGAGAATGTCCCCTTTGGTTCAAGGAATTCTTATGCAGAGGAAGAGAAATAATGTGATTTCTCTCACATGAACTTAGGGGCCAACTTTGGATAGAACTGCAAGCTGTACCTAAGAAACAGAGAAATATTCCTTCCTCCTTCATTTTATGCTATTTCCAGCACCAAAACCTTTTCTTCTCTCTGCCTGCCCCCTTCCACACAAACTGTGCAGTCCATTCTCATTTCCCCACTGAGGTGGATGCTGTGGAAGCACTGCCCTGATCACTCCATGTTGGACTGAGACACACAGTCAACCAGCTGCAGAGAGTGTTGGTGGCTCAGGGCCCTCAACTGACTCCATATCATGGAATTGTTAAAGAGCCAAAGAGAGCCCTGTTGCCCAATGTTATTCCACCTCTCAGTGAGTGGACCACATCCAGTGACTGGACAAGGTAGGTGTAAAGGGCCTGGACCCCTTGCACAAGGTGCACAACTCTGAAGGGTCACCCCAGTTCCAGAGTTCATTGTGAGACTGCATTATATTTCAACTTCTGTCTATCCTCTTTCCTTAACTTCCCCAAAGTATTGATGCTGAGGAGCTCCCCAATGAACGTCCTATAGTCTATTTCTCTGGAACCACCTAAGATAGGGATTCTCAAAAGTGTGGTCTCACCCTAAGATCTTTTCAGGGGATTCATGAGGTGAAGACTCTTTTTTTTTTTTGAGACAGAGTCTCACTCTGTTGCCCAGGCTGGAATGCAGTGGCGTGATCTCAGCTCACTGCAACCTCTGCCTCCTGGGTTCAAGCTATTGTCCTGTCTCAGCTTCCCAAGTAACTGGAATTACAGGTGTACATCACCACTCTAGCTAATTTTTGTATTTTTAGTAGAGGTGGAGTTTCACCACATTGGTCAGGCTGGTCTCAAACTCCTGACCTCAGGTGATCCACCCACCTCTCCCTCCCAAAGTGGTGAGATTACAGGTGTGAGCCACCGCACCTGGCCAAGACAATTTTTATAATGATACTTAAATGTTATTTGTGGCTGAGTATGGTGGCTCATGCCTGTAATCCCAACACTTTGGGAGACCGAGGTGGGCAGATCACTTGATACCAGAAGTTCGAGACCAGCGTGGGCACATGGTGAAACCCCCATCTCTACAAAAAATACATAAAATTAGCTGGGTGTGGTGGTAAGTGCCTGTAGTCCCAACTAGTCAGGAGGCTGATGTGGGAGGATCTCCTGAGCCTCGGAAGTCAAGGATGCAGTGAGCCATGATCACGCCTCTAGACTCCAGCTTAGGTGACAGAGTGAGAACTCTTTTTCAAAAAAAAAAAAGAAGCAGGAAGATCACTTGAGCCCAGGAATTCAAGATCAGCCTGGGCAACATAGTGAGACCCCCTATCTCTATTTTTAAAAATAAATAAATTTTTTAAAGTTATTTTCCTCTTTTACTCACATAATCCCACATGTATGCATTGGAGTTTTCCAGATGTTAAAGACATGATGACATCATCCCTCTGACACCTATTGGAATGTATGTCACAATGTGTATTATTGTGTTTAAAATGCTGTGTTTTAAGGGCTGGGCATGGTGGCTCATGCCTGTAATCCCAGCACTTAGGGAGACCGAAGCACGTCGATCACTTGAGCCCAGGAGTCTGAGACCTGGCCAACATGGTGTAACCTTGTCTCTATGAAAAATACAAAAATTAGCCAGACATGGTGGTGCGTGCCTGTAATCCTAACTACTAGGAAATGGAGACAGGAGAATCACTTGAATTTGGGAGACAGAGGTTGCAGTGAGCCGAGATTGTATCACTACACTCCAGCCTGGGCAACAGAGCGAAACTCTGTCTCATTTAAAAAAAAAACAAGGTTGTTTTATTTATTTATTTGAGACAGGGTCTCAATCAGTTGCCCAGGCTGGAGAGTAGTGGCGCCATCTAGGCTCACTGCAACCTTCACCTCCCAGGCTCAAGCGATCTTCCTGCCTCAGCCTCCCACATAGCTGCAATTACAGGTGCATGCCACCACACATAGCTAATTTTTGCATTTTTTGTATGTTGCCCAGGCTTGTCTCGAACTCCTGAGCTCAAGTGATCCACCCACCTTGGCCTCCCAAAGTGCTGGAATTATAGATGTGCACCACCACACCCCGCCCAGTTTTAATTTTTAAATGCTAAGTGTTGATAGATATAACTCACATAAATAAAAACTCTCTGGGGTTCTCAATTACTTTCAAGAGTATAAGAAGGTCATGAGACCAAAGCATCTGAGAATTGTTGCTCTAAGATAACCAAATCTACCCTGGGAGGAAAAGGCTTAGGTTTTAAAGCACAAGTTATTTTCAAATTATACTTTTAGACATTAAACACACGTGTGCACACACACACACGTAGAGAAGTCAGTGAGAATGGCAGAGTGAGGACTTCTGAAAATCCCTCCCTCCATAAAAACAATAAACACTGGCAAAAATTGCCAAAAAAGGCCAGGTGCGCTGGCTCACGCCTGTAATCTCAGCCGTCTGGGAGGCCAGGGCGGGCGGATCACCTGAGGTTGGGAGTTCAAGACCAGCCTGACCAACATGGAGAAACCCCATCTCTACTAAAAATACAAAATTAACCAGGCATGGTGGTGCATGCCTGTAATCTCAGCTACTCGGGAGGCTGAGGCAGGAGAAGCGCTTGAACCCAGGATGGGGAGGTTTTGGTGAGCCAAGATCATACCATTGCACTCTAGCCTGGGCAACAAGAGCGAAACTCCATCTCGAAAAAAAAAAAATTGCCAGAATCAACTTTCTCAGAACTCTGTAAATTAACCTAAGGCTTGCAGCAATCAGAGTGAAATTTATTCAAGAACAATGGCTGAACCTCAGTAAGAACAGTAAGTTTTATAGACATTTTAACATGTCCTATTACACCACCACCACCCCACCACAGCTCTGCAGAGAAACCACAGCTCTGGTGGTTTCTCTGTAGCCTAGAAACCACCCCACAATTACAATGAAAAACAGCTCCTGACAGTCACTGGAAGGAATAGAAAGGGGTTAGGGCTCCTTCAAAACCCCATTCCTAGAGAATTGTTGTTACTAGACCTGCCTGGTCATTCTTTGTGTAGGGGAGGGAAAAATCTGCTTCTCTCTACCCCTATAGGTTATTTGGCTAGGCTATAAATTAAATTGATCTAAAACAGATTAACAGGAGAAAAACCATTTTAATTACATGTGTATGTACAGGAGTCCCTCAAATCTCAAAATATGAGACTCAAAGAAGGGCCAGATGATTGAAGCTAATGTAGCATCCTGAGCTACAGAAAGGAGGGGTCAGGGCTTCTGGGAAATGATGGAGACAAATTATGGGATGGTGAGAGGAGAAAATGTATGGTGAGTAAAGGTTACCTTGTTATAGATAAAAGTCCCTCAAGTGATAAAACTTGTCTCAGGGCAGTTCTCTTCCTGGTATAAATACCTCTACTAGTAAAAATTTCTTTTATAGATGTAAATTTTTCTCTACAAAAGGGGTGTTTTAGACTTCATTTTAGATGATTGAAGGGAAGGCAAAGAGCTTTTTCTATGTTGGCTGGTCTTCAATTTCTTTTAGCTCAAAAAGATCAATATGCCAGGGTGGCATATTTTGAGATGGCATATTCTGGTCTCCTGCACTCATATTTTTGGATGGTGTGTCCTGAAACTCAGCACCCAGAAGACGTCACTTGCAAACTTTGTCCTTATTTGATCTGACTCAAAGCTCACCAAGTGTGAACAGGGTTTTCTCTGGGAGCATTTGTTGACAATAATCAGTGACAATTGTTTAACATCACAGCTGTCTGAGATGGTGGATAATCATTGGAGCAAACAATAGCTAAAAAGCTTAATAAGAAAGGCTGAGGAGTGAAATATATACAGAGGGCTTTGAAAATCTCTGACATATTTCTGGGATTCTAGAAGTCCACACATATATATAGGGTTGTGCCCATGCCCAGGGCCGTGTGCGTGCTCTGGAAAGACCTGAGAAGGCCCTAGTTCTCACTCTAGCTGATCTTGAGGCTCTGTGTGCCCTCATCCTTCACAGGATGGGGACCCACTGCCACCACTACCAAATTCCTGGTCTCAGAGTAATGTAGAGAGGGCCTGGCCATCTTGACTACCATAGCACAGCACACTCTACCCCATGCCTGGTGGTAAATGAGCTCTTCCCTCTGGTCACATAAAAGGACCTCTTCCAGTTGCTCCCATTGACACCCATTTTAGACCCGAAACCCACCTCTCTTCCTAATTAAACTGTTGCCTTAGTAGCTCATTAGCTTATAACCATAGGGCGGAATCCTATGGGCGGTCTCAGGGAAACTCTTGCTGCCACAGGGTTGTCAACCAAGGAGAAAAGTGTGAGAAAATGACATGTTGTAAACTACTTGCTTTAACATCAGGGTGGCACATTCAACCTAGTGCTTGATGGACACTGTATGCTTGGACTTAGAGTGGAGAAAATAGGACATATGAAGATAAATATATATAGAGAGAGAGAGAGGGAGAGAGAGAGAGACAGAGAGAGAACTATGGGGCCTCCTAAGGAGAAGAGGAAACCACAAAGGAAGGTCAGAGACAGAAGTGGACAGAGAGCTGGGAAGGGAAAAACAGCTGTGAGCCTGATTAAATCCCATTGTGACAGCTATGAGGCCCAGGAGCTGACAGCCCATTTCCACCCAACTTCAAAGATTTCCAGTCCACACTGGAAATCTCCAGGCCTAGAACTGGGATGAAGAAATATTGTATTCTAAGTTTCTATGAGAACAAACTCATGATAAGCTGACTTGGTTCAGGTGCTCCTAGAATAACTAAGGCTGTAGGCATGGTTACCCATGACCTGAGTTTGAGCTTACTGGCAAGCAAGTAAGTAGTGAACCCGGGCTATCATTAGGTGAATCCTCAGTAGCCGGAGGGGACTGAAAGTGAGCCAGGCATCTAAAATGATGACTTCAAGGGTAGTGTTTGGATTCAAGCCAATTCAATAATTCATTTTTGTAATAATGACCAGGAAAAAGTTTTTAAAAAGTACATTTATCAATGTTGGTCAAAACCATCATTAATTCAGATAGTCAGATCTGGAAATATTTGATAGGAAAGTATAAAAATAGATCTTTTATGGCTGCAGCTCTAGAGGAGTTGTATGCTTTTTACATTTATTTGTGGTATTGCTGATACTCTTTGAACAGTTTTGTTTAAAGAAAAGGTACAACACTAAGTTTCAGGAAGAGAGAAATTCAGCCGTGGTCTCACTGGTTGTATTTTTTTAAAGTCATTGTATTAGACCATTTTCACATTGCTATAAAGAACTATTTGAGACTGAGTAATTTATAAATAAAAGAGATTTAATTGACTCATAGTTCTGCATGGCTGTGAGGCCTCAGGAAACTTACAATTGTGGCAAAAGGTGAAGGAAAAGCAAGCACCTTCTTCACAAGGCAGCAGGAGAGAAAGAGGGAGGGGTGAAAAGGAAAGTGTCACACTTTTAAACCATCAGATCTCTTAAGAACTCATGCACTATCATGAGAACAGCATGGTGGAAACTGCCCCCATGATTCAATCACCTCCCATCAGGTCCCTTCTTCAACACATGAGGATTAAAATTAAAGATGAGATTTGGGTGGGGACACAGAGCCAAACAATATCAGTCATATCTTCATGGTGCCTCTGTTTCTTCATCTGTACAAAGAGTGAGTTAAACCTGAGGACTTTTTAAAATGAATTTGTGTGTGCATATGTGTTTAAGTTATAAAATGTTTCTATCACTCTGTTAGAGTTCTCATGACAACCCTGTGAGACAGAGTTTTTTATTTTATTTTATTTTTTTTTTTTCTTTGAGACAGAGTCTCGGTCTTGCCCAGGCTTGAGTGCCGTGGTACAATCACGGTTCATTGTGGCCTCAACTTCCTGGGCTCAAGCAATCCTCCCACCTCAGCCTCCTGAGTAGTTGGGACTGAAAGTGCATGCCACCACACCTAGCTAATTTTTTATTTTTTTGTAGAAACAGGGTCTCACTATGTTGCCCAGGCTGAAATAGAGATTATTAAGTCCATATTGTGGATGTTAAAACTGAGGTCTAGAAAATTTAAGTCTTTTTCCTTTCTGAATATTTCCAGATCAAATAAAAAATAAACTTTTGTTTTTTCTTTTCTAAATCCTACTCATCTAGATCAATTAGTTATTGTTGCTTAGTAAACTATTCAAAAACTCAATGGCTTTAAAAAGCAAGCATATTTATTGCTTACATTTCTACAAGATGACTTGGGTTAGCTAATCTAAGTGGAGTTCAGATAGGGTGCTCTACTTCTCACCTGCCAGTTTATGTGTCAACTGGAATGCCTCTGCTTTATGAATCTACCTGGGACCAGTAAGCAAGCCAAGGTATCTACTTCTCATGCTGCTGGCAGAGACAGAAGAGGATGAGAAGTGACGGTCATGAGGCTTTTAAGTCTTATGATTAGAACTGGTACACTATCATTCTCACCCACATGTTACTGGCCAAAAAAGTCATATGGGCAAGCTTAGAGTCAAGAGGTAGGACATACATTTCACCCATGAAGAAGCATCGTAAAGGTTTCAGGGATGGCCAATAAGTCCTTCAACCACAACGTATCTCCAGGCCATAATTATTCATGTCTCTCACACATACAAAAATATCAATACATTCAATCCCAATCACAGGACCTTCAAAAGTCTTACTCATCCTGTCATCATTCTTAAGGTCCAGCACCTCATGTTCTACCTGAGGCTTGATCCAGCTTCTCTTGATCTGGAGATCAATAAACAAAAAAAAGATAAGTCCACCCACCATCAACTTGGATCCCTGCATTACACACACACACACAATGTACAATGGTGGAATAGAGGTAGAATTACCACATTAACTTCCATTTGAGAGAGAATTATTGGAGAACCATAGCTGTCACCGTTCCACAGCAATTATGAAATGAAATCCCACTGGGCAAATGTTGCCATTCTTCCTTACTTTGTGATAGAGCCTGTTCCTTGATTAGGCTGTGGTTCTGTTCACTGGGAGTGGCTCTGGTGTCCTTGTCCTCCACAGCTCTTGGTTCCACCCTTTGGGAGGGTCTTCATTTTCCATCCTCCTTAGCCCCTTCTGAAGAGAACTTTGGAGAATAAACCATTTTGGGCTGCCGAGTAACTTTCTCTGCCAGCTTCATGGCATTCAAATTGGGGATCCAAACAATCTCAGTCTCTTCTAATGTAGGCTGACTGTCAATGCAGTTCTCTCAAACCTTTGTGAGTTTTCTTTGTATTTGATTTTAGTTCACTCACATGTCAAAAGCAACACCCAAATTATTTTAGAGAAATACCTCTTTCTCTAAATCCTATTTGTGGTGTTTTGGGTACAGCAAGCTGTTACGGGTCCACACCCTTTAAGCTGTCCAGAAACCCTCTTGTACATTACCTTATTCCTTTCAAGGGATTTGAAAAGTATTTTGGTCTACACTGGGCTGTAATAATAACAATAATAATAATAAAGAAGTATGTTACAGTCACACCCATCATTTGATCTTAAGCCAGAAGCCATGCCTTACATGGCAGTCCCTGGATTTCATCTTTGCTCCCAGAGTATGTCAACTGCTGGCTGGAGATCTACTGTCTCATCTACACTCATAGATGAAAAACAGTTTTATTTTTCAACCCAGAAGCGCAAAGCTCTTCATCTTATAAATTCTACTTACAAACTTGCCTGGGCCATGCCCAGTGGCTCACATCTGTAATCCTAGCACCTTGGGAGGCCGAGGAGGGTGGAATTGCTTGAGGCCAAGAGTTCAAGACCAGCCTGGGTAACATGGCAAAACTCTGTCTCTACTAAAAATACAAAAATTAGGTGGGCATGGTGGTTCATCCCTGTAGTCCCAGCTACTTGGGAGCCTGAGGCACGAGAATCACTTGAGCCTGGGAGGCAGAGGTTGCAGTGAGCAGAGATCTATATTGCACCACTGAGCTCCAGCCTGGACATCAGGGCAAGACTCTGTCTCAAAAAAAAAAAAAAAAAAGAAAAAAAACTTGCCCATTCTTTCCTGAGCCCATCTCTTTCCTGCAGTATCTTATATGCAACTAAAAGCAGTTAACTCACATGTCCAACATTTTGCCTGGAAATTTCTTTGCCTAAATCCAGAAGTTCATTAGGTAACATTTTATATCTCTCAAGTTCTACAGGTAACAGTTTGAATAAATATTTGGTAAATACATAACACAGGCCGCCATTTCTTCTAGCCTTCTCTGGGGAAAAAGCAGTTTTTCTCTCCCTCTACTCACACACTCAAACACAGAACACTTTTGTGATCAGACCTATGGGGTTGGCCTCTGCTAACCACAAGGTAATTATCCAGTGGACACCAATTTGGTATCTTATAATTAAATTCTGACACCATCTACCTGGAGATAGTGTCAGATCTCACAAGTTGGGGGCTGGGTCCAATAAGACTGCCCCCACTTCAGATGCCATTCTAAAGTCTGGGCCACCCATACTTCTGACCCAACAGCTACAAACCAGGGTTTCCACGACCTCTTTTTAGGGGGGAGGTTCATAAATTTGCTAGGATGACTCACAAAACTCAGAGAAATGGTTACTTACATTTACTTGTTTATTCACTTGTTTATAGACAAAATATACTTGTTTATAGACCAAAATACTTTTCAAATCCCTTGAAAGGAATAAGGTGATGTACAAGAGGGCTTCTGGGTAGCTTAAAGGGTGTGGACCCATAACAGCTTGCTGTGCCCAAAATACCACAAATAAGATTTAGAGAAAGAGGTATTTCTCTAAATTTTTTTTTTTTTTTTTTTTTTTTTGCTGAACATCTCCTTGCAGACATTTACTGGGTTATTATAAAGAATATTACAAAGGATAAGCTCCACAGCCAGATGAAGAGATGGACAGGACAAGGTATGCGCGTGGATGGGAGGGTGACACGGAGTGTCCATGCCCTTTCTGGGCATACCACTCTCTAAGCACCTCCATGTGCTAAACAGTCTGGAAGCTCACAGAGAGCTGTAGTTGTATAGTTATTGTCAGGCCTCTGAGCCCAAGCTAAGCCATCATATCCCCTGTGATCTGCACGTATACATCCAGATGACCTGAAGCAACTGAAGATCCACAAAAGAGGTGAAAATAGCCTTAACTGATGACATTCCACCCTTGTGATTTGTTCCTGCCCCACCCTAACTTATACAATATAGTCTCCCCGGCCCTTAAGAAGGTACTTTGTTGGCCGGGCGCGGTGGCTCAAGCCTGTAATCCCAGCACTTTGGGAGGCCGAGACGGGCGGATCATGAGGTCAGGAGATCGAGACCATCCTGGCTAACACGGTGAAACCCCATCTCTACTAAAAAAAATACAAAAAACTAGCCGGGCGAGGTGGTGGGCGCCTGTAGTCCCAGCTATTCCGGAGGCTGAGGCAGGAGCATGGCATGAACCCGGGAGGCGGAGCTTGCAGTGAGCTGAGATCCGGCCACTGCACTCCAGCCTGGGCGACAGAGCGAGACTCCGTCTCAAAAAAAAAAAAAAAAAAAGAAGGTACTTTGTAATATTCTCCCCCACCCTTAAGAATGTACTTCGTATGCCTATCCCAAACCTATAAGAACTAATGATTGCTGACTCCTTTTCGGACTCAGCCCGCCTTCACCCAGGTGAAATAAATAGCCTTGTTGCTCACACAAAGCCTGTTTGGTGGTCTCTTCACACGGAGGACAGGCATGACAGTTATATAGTTGTATAGTTTGTATAGAGCTTTGTCTGCAAACCCCATACCATTTCCTGGAGGTTGGCCAGTGGGGCTAAAAGTTCTAACCCTCTAATCCTCTGATCACTTAGTCCTTCTGGTGATTGGCCCTGTCCTGAGGCTATCTAGGGGCCCTACCCTAACATCGCATTTTATAGCTCAGGTGTTATCTAATTGGCTCGCTATGAATAACGAAAGACACTCATATGAATTTTCACTCAGGACATTTCAAGGGTTTTTTGCTCAGTACAAAGACCAAATATATTTCGTATTATACCACACCTTCCATAACAGTTTCCAACCATTTTCAGCTTCCCATTAAGATTTTTTTAGCTCCCGCCTATCCAAAATCAATGCCACATATTTTTGGTTTTCAATATTGTAACACCTCACTTTCAAGTATCAATTTCTGTATTGCATAGCTATCGCTGAGTAAAAAATCACTCCAAACTCACTGACTTACAACAACAACTCTTATTATTATTCATCTTCTGGGTCTCAGCTGAGTGTGGCTGATCTAGTCTGATGATGAGTTCTAATGCCTTCAGGGTCCCCCCTTCCAACACCTGCCTAAATTAAAAAACAAAACAAAACCAACACCTTCTTAGCGGTGACCACATGGCCAGAGTTAGCCACTTATTCCAGAGTTTTTAAAGATATGAAACTTGCTCCAAAAATCTCCATTTAAAGAAACTGAAAATTAAGAAATAAACAAAACAAAACAAAAAACACAGATTGGGTGCAGTGGCTCAGGCATGTAATCACAGCACTTTAGGAGGCTAAGGCGGGAGGATCACTTCAACTCAGGAGTTCAAGACCAGCCTGGGCAACAGAGTGAGACCTCGTCTCTACTAAAAATTTTAAGAAAACAGCCTGGCTAACATGGTGAAACCCTGTCTCTACAAAAATACAAATATCAGCTGGGAGTGGTGGCACATGCCTGTAGTCCCAGCTACTCCTGTGGCTGAGGCAGGAGAATTGCTTGAACCCAGGAGGCAGAGGTTGCAGTGAGCTGAGATAGCACCACTGTGTTGTAACCGAGCGAGTTATAGAGAAATGCCACACTTTGAGACTAATTCAGGAGTCCTTTATTGCTGGTGACTGAGAGACGGCTAGTGCTCAAAATTCTCTCAGCCCCAAAAAGGGGCTAGATTTTCCTTTATACTTTGGTTTAGAAAGGGGAGGGGGAGCCTAGCTGAAGCAATCCTACAGAAGTAAAACAGACCAAAAAAAGTTAAAAAGACAAATGGTTACGGAAAAACAAACAGTTCCAGGTGCAGAGGCTTTAAATCCATTACAAGGTGATAGACGCAGGGGCTTTGGGTACCATCAACCGGATACAAATGCGGGGGCTTAAGGTACTATCAACTGGGTGAATTCCTGGGAACTGCAGATATAGCTTGCCACAGTATCTTATCAGTTAATTGCATTCTTGGATGTGCTGGGAGTCAGTTTGCACAAGTTAAGTCCTTGAGGAAGGGGGCTGGGTAAGGGGCGGCAAGTGAAGGAGCCAAAATGGAGTTTGTCTGGCTCTGTCAGCTAAGGAAGAGTCAATTCAAGTTAGAACAAGGTAGGTTATCACAACTGTACTCCAGCCTGGGTGACAGAGTGAGATTCCATTTTAAAAAAGCAAACAAAAAAATAGCCGGGTGTGTTGGTGCACACCTGTAGTCCCAGCTACTCTGGAGGCTGAGGTGGGAAGATCACTTAAGCCTAGAGGTTGAAGCTGCAGTAACCAAGCCTGGACAACAAAGCAGGATGCTATCTCAATAAATAAATAAATAAATAACCAATACCCGAAGGAAAGTAACATCTCAATAGTGCCTGTTTAAAAAGTAGAGAGGGGCTCCTCAGGAAGCTGACTTATTCCTGATTCTATGTGACTCTTGAAAAGGTAGAGAAAGGGAAGACAGAAGAATCTCCAAAGGCGAGACCCCTTCCCACTTCATGTCACATTTTCCCCATTCCTACTCACCTCCCCTTATTCTCACTTTCCTGATTCTCCTCATTTCCCATACTATATTTATTAGTTTGGAGGGATTTAAACATCAACACCAAACATCAATGGTTTCATTTTTTGTTTTTTTTTTTCACAAGTCCTTTCTCATAATCTCTCTTATCTCCCTCCTTCTGTCTCTCAGAAAGATTCAAAACTTTTTTGAGATGATCAGGTTGGACTTGGAGCCACTGTTTCTTGCTGTAGGAGGGAAGAATGGATTGGAGCACAGATGCAGCAGGCACAGAAGGCCCTGAGTCGCCCCCGACCTCCACACCACCACACAGTTAGGGGGAAAATGCTTCCTCAGAGTTTCTCATCAACTTTTCTGGGGTATTTTGTTTTAGCTCCCTTACTCTAAGAGTGATTCTCTGCTCAGTGGCTGTAACATGCCTCAGACTTCCCATTTAGACAATAATTTTTCTTTCAGAAATGAAATGAGGGGGAAACAGAGAAACGATGAATTTACTTCCTGATCCATTTCACCATACCAGGCTATTTGTCAGGAATGTTCCATCCTGGTGGGGATTTAAACCTTAAGCATGTGCTTGGATTCATACCCTTTGTGATGATTTCCAGTCAAAAGTCATCTAAATGTTACATCTAGAATCTAGAAAATGATTCTAAGTTTTTCAAAATTGGAAGGGACAATAAAAGTTATAAAAGCCAAATATGGCCAGGCTCAATGGCTCATACCTGTAATCCCAGCACTTTGGGAGGCCGATGTGGGCAGATCACCTGAGATCAGGAATTTGAGACCAGCCTGGCCAACATGGTGAAACCCCATTTCTACTAAAAATACAAAAATTAGCCAGGCGTGGTGGCGGGCGCTTATAATCCCACCTACTCAGGAGGCTGAGGCAGGAGAATCGCTTGAGCCCAGGAGGCAGAGGTTGCAGTGAGCAGAGATCGAGCCACTGCACGCCAGCCTGCAGTACAGAGTGGGACTGTCTAAAAAAATTAAAAAAGAAGAAGAAGAAGAAAGAAAGAAAAAAAAAAAAGCCAAAACCTTTTAGACCTGAAAGAGAATGAGGGCTCTGACTGAGAAAGAAAAAAAGCAGGCCTGACAGCTATCAGCTGAGAACAGGTCAGGCACTCCCAGCTAGGCTGTGTGTTTCCTACTGAAAATAAGAAACTTCACAGAGCACTAAATATCAAACAAGGCTATTCTGTGACTGTGATTGAGTGAGATAAAAACAAGACCACTTCATAACCATTCCAGAGCACAGACAAAATGACCATACATCCCCCTCTCCTGGCTAACCAGAGTAACTGCTGCTTCTTTACCAACTACAACTTGAGCCTTCTCTGTTCTCCCACCTCCTAATAAAAAGCACTGGAATAGGGCCAGGCGCGGTGGCTCACACCTGTAGTCCCAGCACTTTGGGAGGCGGAGGCAGGAGGATCGCTTGAGCCCAGGAGTTGGAGACCAGCATAGTGAGACTCTATCTCTACCAAAAATACAAAAATTAGCTGGGTTTGATGGTACGCGCCTGTAATCCCAGTTACTGAGGAGGTTAAGGAGGGAGGATCGCTTGAGCCTGAGAGGTGGAGGTTGCAGTGACCTGAGATGGCGCCACTGCACTCCATCCTGGGTGACAAAGTGACACCTTGTCTCAAAAACAAAAACACACAAAAAATTGTCTACTGCTTGATGATATTCATCCAGATAAATCCATTGCTTCCTTGAACATCTCCCAAATCACTTACAACAAATTCCTCCCATATTTTCTCGTGGGTGATGTGCTTCACCTTCCAATTCCCCATGGTGTGTGCGATCTGCCCACAGGGTGTGGAATCCAGGCTGCTGTAACAAGTATCCATAAACCCACTTGGTTGGGTTCCAGGGGGCTCTGGCTGATGAGGTTCAGCATGGCCACAGCTCAGTGCCCACTATAATCCTCCCAGTGCCACTCTACCCACCCCAAACTTGGCCCTAAGACTTTTCGTTCCCAGGTACAGCAAAATTTCCTAGCATCTAAAGCCAAAAGGAACTTCCCACAGATTTCTAAGAACAAAAACTGAAACAAAAAGCATGTTCATGGTTTACTGAAAATGTTTCAGTAATCAGGTATTCACAGAAGGGACCAGTTGTTTCACTGTATGTTTCATGCACACATTCCATCTCCCTTCTCACGTCTTTAACTCAAATGATAATTGTATTTTTTTTCATTTTCTAAATACACTCATCAAAGGGCTTGAAAAATTCTGAGTTTTTCCCCCTATTGTTCCACAAACAACAAACCTTTTACAAACCCCTCTGTTACTGCAAAATGGAAAAGAGCACAGTTGTGTCCAGGTCAGAGGCTCTTCACTTCTCCAGGATTCTGACCTCCTTCCTCCCAAGGGCTCAAGGCCTCAGGATATATGAAAATGGAGAATATTTGAGACCCTGTCTCTACCAAAAAAAGGAAAGTAGGATGAAGTCAGGACAACAATGAATTCGTAGGCGGCTCCTAAGATGTCTAAGTCTTGCATTTTCACATTTATCATAGCTTGTCCTCCCGCGGGAGAATGTACACCTGCTTTGGAAGGATCTACCCCACCAGGTAACAGGAAGAAAGACTAAGATGAACAGATATGGAAGACAGCTCAGAGGCTGCAATGGGATAAATTCTGGGCAGAACTCAAACAGTGGTCCACAAACCTTGATCCCTTCCCTGAACTCTTTCTCTCTTGCTCAATCCAACCTCAATTTATTGGCTCCTGTAAGTTCCCTGTCTACCTCTCTTGTTCTAGGAACTCTCCATTTCGAAAGCACTTCCAAGAATATAATTCAGGGATGTCCACACTCCACCAGATCTCAGCCTTTTGCTTCCCCAGGGCAAACCCCTGCTAACCCCTCTTCCACACAGAAGTCCACCATCTTCATCTCCACACCATCTTCACTTCACTTCCCCTCCACCTTCACATACGCAAACTGTTGTGCATAAATTATATAAATTATAATTATAACATTATATAAACTCTGTATGTATAATTTTAACACGGGCTTGATAAATAGCTGAATTATGTCACTATAATAATGTTGAAGTGCCATTAGGTCATATCTGATTATTACTACCATATCAATAGTGTGTGCCCCCAAGAAAGAGCAGCTGACCACAAAGCTCACTAGCAAGCCACAGAAGAATACAGTATTTACATGATGCCCATTCACCCCAGTCCTTTGTCTTGGCTCAGCATGGCCACATGTAAAACAAGCCTAAGACCTCGAGCCAGAATCATCCCTCAGAGGCATCTCCATAATTTATGCAGAGCTGGTAGCTGCCTCTTCACAGAAAGCTTCTGAATAAGGAGCAAGATCAAGAGCCATAGCTGGGTGGGTGCAGTGGCATGTGCCTGTATTCCTAGCTACTGGAGAGGCTGAAGTGGGAAGTCCCTTGAGCCCAGGAGTTTGAGTCCAGTCTGGGCAACATAGCAAGACCACCCCCCAACCTCGCACCCTACACCTCCCCCACCCCATCTCAAGAAAGAAAAAAAAAAAAAAAGAGCTGTAGGCTGTAGATCTTGCCCTGTGGACCTGTGGACCAGAGCAACCAGCAGTGAGAATCCTGGTCCTATTCCAGACCTACTAAATCAGAATCTCTTTTTAAGTAAGACCGAAGTGCTGCTCTGGGAAGAATGAAGAGAGAGGATTGATAAATTACCTGATATGCTTGACTATGGAAACTGTGCTTAGAGTCAATTAGAGGAGTGGGAAAAACCTGTGAGGGGAATAAAGAATACTAAACAAAGGAACAAAAGTGATTCATTTCACCCCCTCCCTACTCCTAAAAAAACAAGACGTTGTACATGAAAATAAATGTAATCATATATGATACTTGGTCCCGTAAAACTATAGTTACATAGCCACAGTATTGGAAATATGGAACAGAAGTTGTGATGTATACTACTGGTGGTATAACAGAGCTAAATCATAATTGATCATAATAGGGTATAGAAAAGTAATATCTAGAAATGTATATATAGAGAAATAGCAGCATAGATATGGTATTGTCTCTAGAAACATGCAGATGAGTACCAGATAAAACAACTGAGCACTTAAAGAAGCTGTTTCTGGGGATTCAGGAGTAATAGGTTGGAAGTGGGAAGTGGGATTGACATTTCTTAAAAGCTCTTTGTCCTTTAAAAAAAAAAAAAACCCCGTTTGTATGTATTACTTTGACAGAATATGATACTGTCTTGAGAAATATGTAGGTAAGTACCACATAACACAACTGATCTACAGTAAACTGTTTAAAAACCACATTTAAAAAGAAAAGACATTGACCAGGCGTGGTGGCTCACACCTGTATTCCCAGCAGTTTGGGAGGCCAAGGCGGGCAGATCACATGAGTTCAGGAATTCAAGACCAGCCTGGCCAACAAGGTGAAACCCCACCTCTACTAAAAGTACAAAAATGAGCCGGGCATGGTGGCACATGTCTATAATCCCAGCTACTTGGGAGGCTGAGGCACGAGAATCGCTTGAACCCAGGGGGTTGCAGTAAGCCAAGATTGTGCCACTGTACTTCAGCCTGGGTGACAGAGTAAGACTCTGTCTCTAAATCAATCAATCAATCAATAAACACAAATGGTTGCCTCAGTGATGAAAGTCAAGTAAGATGAGAATGAGAGTAACCATTGAATTTGACAAGAGGATAACACTGAGAAATTTCAACAGATTATAGTGAAAAGCAGGGAGGGGAAATAAATGCTGACGTTTTATCATTAGGTTCCATATGAAGCATATTATATTCCTCAGCCCAAATGATTTCATGTCTAAAAGGAAGAAGTTTTTGTTTCCATCTCCCAGTGGGCCTGGGAAGAGCAGGAACTTCCTAAGAGCAGCCCCACCTCACAAGGCCTCTCCCAGTCAGGAACCATGACAGGCAGGGGCATTCTAGGGGCATCCTAGAGGTTCTGTTCTCTAAACCTTGGGAAATTCAGAGATCCTGTCTTTCATTGTGTAAGATGATGACTTGGTTTCTGTCAAAATGACCCAGATGTTATCCAATCAAAATAGTGTCTGTTACGCAATAGCTTGAGCTCTAAGTACTTTCTTCTTTCCCCCAGACCCTTTCTTTTCAGTGTGGCTCCCTAAGTTGCAAGTAAAAGCTCTTTTGTCCCCCTGAAAACAATCTCTTATGAGAATATAAAGCATGAGACAAAAATCTCATTGAAAGGGGCTGATAAGAGAAGTGAGATGAGGAAGGGGAAATAGATTATAGATGATATGATCAGCAAGTTAAGCATGAAGAGGAAAATGGGACAGGAGCCTCTCAAACTAGGAAGCCTAAGGAATGATGGGTTTGAATAAAGCCACAAATTATATTTCAGTCTATATGCTGATGAGAAGACAGGGAGTAAGAACTAGAAAAGCTCAGTTTAAGAGGGGAAGATAAGCTTGGAAACAAGAGATGACAATAAACACATCTGCTTCTGAAACTAGGGCTCAGATCAGGTGTCTGCCATGAGAAAGGGACCAAGTGTCACAGGATACACCTGGCCCATCTTCCAGGAAAGTCTACTTCTCTTGGAGGGGACAAAGGCTAATCAGGAGAAGCCCTAGAAGTGAGGTTGCATCTGCTTGATGCAATGTCTGAAAGACATTGCAGAAGGTGCAGCCCTTACATGAGCTTTTGAGGGAAGAATAGAAGTTCATCATAAAGATAAGAGGGAACAGGCCAGTCGCGGTGGCTCACACCTGTAATCCCAGCACTTTGGGAGACCAAGGCGGGTGTATCACTTGAGGTCAGGAGTTCAAAACCAGCCTGGCCAAAATTGGGAAACCCCACCTCTACAAAAAATACAAACAAAGCCAGGTGTGGTGGGGCACGCCTGTAGTTCCAGCTACTCGGGAGGCTGAGGCAGGAGAAACGCTTGAACCTGGGAGTCAGAAGTTGCAGTGAGCCGAAATTGTGCCACTGCCCTCCAGCCTGGGTAACAAAATGAGACTTCATCTCAAAAAAACAAACAAACAAAAAAAAGTTAAGAGGGGACAGAATATTCAGGAAGAGGGAAGGCAAGCACTGCTATCTGGAGGCCTGAGAGGCATTGTGGGTTGAGGTAACCACACCCACTTCAAATTCAGCCTGTGGGTGGATAGGCAGGGAAGGAGAAGGAAATATGCCAAAATGTGAATTGAGGCTATCATTAGTTGGTAGATTAAGTGTGACTTCCATTTCATAAAAATATTTTTCTGTATTTTTAATTTTTTTCATAACAATGAAAGGCCCTCAGGAAAGAAGCAGGGAGACTGCCAGAGTATTTTCTTGACCAGATCAAGCTAGACCTACAGCATTTTCCTAACCAGATTAGGGTGCATAAACTTGATGCTGAAGTCACTAGGGAGAAGTGGAAGGATTTTTAGGCAAAAAGCAATATGATCAGATTAGCATTTCAGAAAGATCATTCTCCTGGCAGTCTTGTGGGTGAAATGGAGTAACTGTCTTTCGTCTTAATCACAATTCCAACTCAAAGATAAATAACAAAACTGGGAAGAATGTTTGTTACTATAATTCAGGATTGATATTTTTAAGTTATTAAAAGTTCACACAGATTGCTAAGAACTAGCACCAGCACTAGTCTTGAAAACAATGGGCAACTGGCCTGTAAAGCTCATTTCTAGAATGTATTAAATGTCTAATTAACACATAAAGACTCCAGCCTCGCTATCATATAAAGGCACAATAAATAACAATAATTAACTTGACCCATCCCAATAGTAAGGATGTGAAATAATAACTTCTCAGTGCTAGCAGGGATTAGGTGACGGCACTTACATTGAGGGTGTGATGGGTTCAACATTTCAGGAAGGGACTGTAGAAATATGCTGATACCATGTCAGGCATGGTGGCTCATGCCTGTAATCTCAGCACTTTGGGAGGCCAAGGCAAGTGGATCACTGGAGGTCAGGAGTTCGAGACCAGCCTGGCCAACATGGTGAAAGCCCGTCTCCACTAAAATACAAAAATTAGCTGGGCATGGTGGCACGGCCTGTAATCTCAGTTACTTGGGAGGCTGAGGCAAGAGGAGAATCCCTTGAACCCCGGAGGCGGAGGTTGCAGTGAGCCAAGATTACACCACTGCACTCCAGCCTAGGCGACAGAGAGAGATTCCGTCTCAAAAAAAAAAGAGAAAAGAAATATTCTTATACCATTTGATCTGATGACTCTATTTCTGGAAATTTATCAAACAGCTTATCAGGACATTATCCAATTTGTAAATAAAGACTTATATATAAAGTGTATTATTTATAATAGGACAAAAATCCCAAATGTCCCACAACCATGGCAATTTTACAACTATTAACAATATTTTGAGTTACACAAAAAGTCTAATTGATTGTTTTTATGATATACATAAGCATAAAATAAATCTTGGAAGGAAATATGCCAAAATGTGAATTGAGGCTATCATTAGTTGGTAGATTAAGTGTGACTTCCATTTCATAAAAATATTTTTCTGTATTTTTAATTTTTTTCATAACAATGAGAGGTAGGTTTAGTATAAATTCAGGAATTGTGGGTCTCATGATCAGTTGCTTCAAGAGAAATAATTGTCAGGGAGGCAACTTTGGGGCCCTATAAACAGAATTACACTTCATGAGCTGGCACATTCACAGCCTACCCTTAAGACCGGCCCTTAATGGAGTTGTGCCAACAGACACAGCACCTTCAGTGGACACTCCAGTAACGAAGATGGCTATAGCCAGAGGCTACTGCTACCTTGGCCTCTGGACTTTCATTGTTCAACCCACATAAATAATAATAGAATAACAATTTATCCTCTGCTGAGTTCCTACTATGTGCTAAGCAGTTTACCTGTTTAATCTCATTTAATCCTCCCAACACCTCTTCAAGAAAGGTATGTTCAACATTATTACCATTTTAGAGATCAAAGAACTGAGGCTTGGAAAGAGGAAATAACTGGCTGACACCCTCACATCTCATTTGTGTGTTTCCTTGCCTCTCTTGTTTTTTTCTCTTTTCCCCCTTTCATTTGGTCCAGCTCATCAATGCATATCTTGATTACTGAGCTGAAGACCACAAATCCAGTTTTCCATCTCTCTGAAAAATTTTTCATATCCTTTTTTTTTTCTCAAAGTGAATATACCAGGCCACCTGGAGGCAGGCTTTCCTGAGAGCACCTCCCCCTTCCTTTTCCTGTTGGCTTTTAACTTTTGCCCGGGGGGCCACTTTCTCACTTGGTAGCGGTGGCCTCTTGTGCCTTTTTCTCCAAGATCACCCAGGTCAGTATGTGCCATTACTCTCAGTTCCCTGAAGGAGTGAGAAGCCAGGAGGGCATAGCATAGTTCTCTCTCTCCAGCTCTTTTCTCCTTGGTCCTAGCCCTCTACTCTTCAAGCCCTTTTGCTTGCTTCAGCTCCTGCTTCCTGTGCCATCTCTTCCCATCTTTTCTCTCTTCTCCTCCAATTCATTTCCTTGAACTCCATTTCTGCCTTTATACCCTTATCTTTATTATCATTGCCAAAAGCAAATACCAAATTCTTGTATTTGAAAAAAGACTGGCTGGGTGCTGTGGCTCACACCTGAATCCCAGCACTTTGGAAGGCCAACGCGGGCAGATCACGAGGTCAGGAGTTTGAGGCCAGCCTGGCTAAGATGGTGAAACTCCGTCTCTACTAAAAATACAAAAAATAGCCGGGCATGGTGGTGTGCGCCTGTAGTCCCAGCTACTTGGGAGGCTGAGGTAGAAGAATTGCTTGAACCCAGGAGGTGGAGGTTGCATTGAGCCAAGATTGTGCCACTGCACTCCAACCTGGGGGACAGAGCAAGACTCCGTCTGAAAAAAAAAAACAAAAAAGGAGACTTTTTTTTTTTTTAGTGCAGTGATTCCAAGAGTTGTTCATCAATGTGCAACCAACTAATGAGTGTTATGCCTCACAGTTCCCTTCTCCTAAGTTTTAGAGTTAGGGTGGTGGGTGGGAAGGTGATGATCACAGTGTAAACTAAAAATCCATACTGGGGATGGAGGCTGAGAGGAGGTTTCAGGGGCAAATGACCAGAACACTTCCTGCTGGAAAGAAGTGTAGAGAGGATTTTGGAAGACGGAGGGTTGACAGAGCCGGTAGCTGTTTCCTGTCCATTCATCTCCTAGGCTGAAGCTCCTGAGGGACTCACATCAGTTATCTTGCTGCTCCAGAAAGGTGGGAGATGGCAGTTTTCCCAAACTCTGGCCTCCCCAGATGTCTGCTCACCCTCATTCTCCTCCAGCTGCCCAAACTGGATTCAGGTAGGTCTCTTTCTCTCTCTCTGGCTTGCATAGTTGAAATATCTCAATAAATGTGAAATAAACAATCCCACTTGGCTCTCCCTGGAGACCTCCACCGGATCCAAACTCAGCTGTCAAAGGAGAAGAGAGCACGGGGCACTACGCTTTGGCGGGAATCTGGTCCGCATCTGTCCGCAGTTCCCATATCCACATCCCGTCTCATCTCACTCGTTTTTCCGCAGCTCCCTTTGATGTCATTGGACCCCCGGAGCCCATCCTGGCCGTTGTGGGTGAGGACGCCGAGCTGCCCTGTCGCCTGTCCCCGAACGCGAGCGCCGAGCACCTGGAGCTGCGCTGGTTCCGAAAGAAGGTTTCGCCGGCGGTGCTGGTGCACAGGGACGGGCGAGAGCAGGAAGCCGAGCAGATGCCCGAGTACCGCGGGCGGGCGACGCTGGTCCAGGACGGCATCGCCGAGGGGCGCGTGGCCTTGAGAATCCGCGGCGTCAGAGTCTCTGACGACGGGGAGTACACGTGCTTTTTCAGGGAGGATGGAAGTTACGAAGAAGCCCTGGTGCATCTGAAGGTGGCTGGTGAGTAGACGGGCTTTGACTTTCTCCGACGACTCCCCTGCTGTATATACTTTCGTATGGATCAGCTACTTTGTAAACCATCAGATTCATTCTCAAAATCTCCTTTAGGTTGATGTCGCCGGGGAGGGACGACTATCTGGGCCGGAGGCGCGGTGGGGACGGGGGTGGGGGAGGTGGTGGGGGGCAGGTAAAAGAATTTACCGAGACAGTTGTAAAGGCAGATTTACTTTTAAAAGTATAAAAACACTTTGCGAGGAGGCAAAGGGCAGGATCAGCAAAAGAGAAACTGATTGCCAGGAAACAAAGGCTTGCTGGAGAATTTGTAGAATAGTTTTTATGCTGTCTGTTGAAGAGAGCTTCGTGCAGTATCTGTAAGGCAAAGGTTGCAGTGAGCTAACTTACAGGTGTTTGGTGATAGTTGGACACAGGAAGGATGACTGTGAGTTATTTGCACAGGAGGGCTGTGTACTGGACCATGAAGAAAGGCAGACTTGTAGCTTATCTGCCTTATCTCTTTGCTTTCCCCTGATTAGGACGCCACAGCTAGAAGGTACTGAAGGTCCTACAGTAGATCAGTGAGAAAGGGTTTTGAGTTGAACACGGAGAGGGCAGTGCAATGTCTTTATTGTAGAACTTTATTTCAATTATCTCCAGCCCTTTTTCAATAACAGGGTAAGCATTTCTTCATGAAATAATTAAATACGTGTAAGAGTTATGTAACAGTCTTTTATACAAGTATACCATAATTTACTTCGAGTCCCTGAATTGTACATTTAAATTGTATTTTTCACCATTACACACCTTATGGCTGTGGTGAGCATACCACACACTTTAAGGCTGGCTTATGGATTAGTTTCTAAAGACTGACATCCTAAGCTTAGAGAGCATGGCCATTTGTCACATTCCTGATTCATACAGAAAAGATTCTCTTCTTGTTCCCTTTTTTGTTTCAAGCCAGAACTCAAAGGGAAACAATAAAGAAAATAATAAGCTTTGAGGAGGAAAGTACGCATTGAGGTCTAACTTTTTCAATTCCTAGTGAATGACATCAAGCAAATCTCTTTCTGATTTTTACTGTAAAACTGAGGATGTTTTTATCTAAGATTATTTTTCAAGAATAAAATAGTCTGGGAGCAGTGGCCAACTCCTATAATCCCAGTTCTTTAGGAAGGAGAGGCAGAAGGATCTCGTGAGCCAAGAAGTTCAAGGTTACAGTGAGCTGATGGTTGCCACTGCATTCCAGCCTGGACAATAGAGTGAAACGCTGTCCAAAAAAAAAAGAAAAAAAAAGGTGGGGTGTGGTGTCTCATACCTGTAATCCCAGCATTTTGGGAGGCCAAGGCAGGTGGATCACTTTTGATCAGGATATTCAAGACCAGCCTGGCCAACTTGGCGAAACCCCATCTCTACGAAAAAAAAAAAAATTAGCTGGGACATACCTGTAATCCCAGCTACTCAAGGAAAATCACTTGAACCTGGGAGGCAGAGGTTGCAGTAAGCTGAGATTGCGCCACTGCACTCCAGCCTGGGTAACAGAATGAGACTCATCTCAAAAAAAAAAAACAAAATAAAATAAAATTAGACAATATATGAGACATGACCTTGCCAATTCTAAAAAGATTATAGATGTATTAGATACTACACTGTGCCTTAAACTGATCTAAAACATATAATATACAAACATTACCTTTCACATATATATCATATATGCATGTATTATCTATATCTATATGCATATTATATATCCATATACATAGATATATATTCAAGTAAACATAAAGTTTGAAAAATACTTGGGTGAAATGTGGGTCCCTGCTTCACAACAGGGTCCCCCAGTTGCAGCATCATGTATAATTTAAATATTGACATTTTGCTTTTAGGGAAGAAGTATCTTAAAGGTTAATTATAAAAACCTAGAGATTTCATGGCATAAAACGTGTTACCTTTTATGAGTGGCAGACACTATTGAGAATCTGCTGAAAGTGGCAGCTCCTTCCATGAAAAGAATATACATTCTTGTATATACACACATTCTTGGAACATGGATTTTAACCAGTGGTTGTGGAAATGTGTTGAAGAGCTCTTTTACGCAACTCAGTTTTTCTGTGCCATGTGGAATTAGAGAAAAAAATAGGCTGAACACACAAGAAAAGCAGCTTTATGTTTATATATAGCAGGCCACAATTATGTGAGGGAAGATGAAGTTGAGACCATTTAAGAAAATTTCTAAATCAACATCATAGATAAAGAAAGCTTAAATTGTCAACTATAATCTCAGGTCAAAGAATCTCCAATCCTCTACTCAAGGATATTCCTCTGTTCATCCCAGTCCTAGTTCTCCTCCTCCCCACCAAAGCCTTCTCATAATGCTCTCAACCATAGAGCTATCAGCCAGCTCTGAGGCTCTCAACCTAGACCACTAACCCACCTCTGAGTTATTGGTCTTAGTGTTCCTGCTGGCTGGACAAGCACCCCCAAGTCTGTCCACCAAACTGCTGCAAACATTTCAAAGGCTTGATCCCAACAAAGCATCCCTCTCTGATAAGGTATATGAAATTCATTTTATTGGTACTTCAATTTCCTTTAAAAAAAAAAAAAAAAAAAACTTTTTTAGAAACCGCATTTCACTCTGTCACCTGGGCTGGAGTGCAGTGGTGCCATCACAGCTCACTGCAGCCTTGAACTCCTGAACTGAAGCAATCCTCCAACCTCAGCATCCCAAGTAGCTAGGAATACAGGCAAGAACCACCATGCCCAAAGAGATGGGGTCTCATTATGTTGCCAAGGCTGTCTTGATCTCCTGGATTCAAGCAATCTTGCCTCAGCCTCCCAAAGTGCTGATATTACAGACAGAAACCACTGTGCCTGGCCCTCAGTTTCCTTGTGTATTGAAATATGGAGATGAGTTCTTCCCAGTACTAGTCCACTTGTGCCTTTCTCTCTCTCTCTCTCTCTCTCAAACTACGTACCTCTATGGTTATAAGGCTCTCAAAAGGGGTCCACTAAAACATTAATTCTCTCTCCATAGCTCTGGGCTCTGACCCTCACATCAGTATGCAAGTTCAAGAAAATGGAGAAATCTGGCTCGAGTGCACCTCAGTGGGATGGTACCCAGAGCCCCAGGTGCAGTGGAGAACTTCCAAGGGAGAGAAGTTTCCATCTACATCAGAGTCCAGGAATCCTGATGAAGAAGGTTTGTTCACTGTGGCTGCTTCAGTGATCATCAGAGACACTTCCGTGAAAAATGTGTCCTGCTACATCCAGAATCTCCTTCTTGGCCAGGAGAAGGAAGTAGAAATATTCATACCAGGTTAGTGGAACCAATGCTGCTGGATTCCTATGTTGACACAGCTTCAGAGCCATACCACCTGGGACACCTGCCCACATGTGACGTCATGGCAGAGTTGTCTACTTTCCCCACCTAAGCTCTTGTCCACTGACTTAAAGGAACCCCATCAACTTTATTAGAAGAGTTAAGATACTGAAGACATAAATCTACCTTGATCTCATATAAATTTCAGATTATTTATCTATTTAATTTTTGAGACAGTGTCTCACTCTGTTGCCCAGACTGAAGGGCAGCAGCAGAATGATCTCAGCTCACTGCAAGTTCCGCTTCCTAGGTTCAAGCGATTCTCCTGCCTCAGCTCCAGAACAGCTGGGATGACAAGTGCACACCACCATGCCCAACTAATTTTTTGTATTTTTAGCAAAGGCAGGGTTTCCCCATGTTCCCCAGGTTGGTCTTGAACTTCTGGCCTCAAGCAATCCACCTGCCTTGGCCTCCCAAAGTGCTGGGATTATAGGTGTGAGTCATTGCACCCAGCGAAATTCCAGATTTTCCATTTTAGGAGATCTAAGTGAGATAGAGAAGCTTTGTCCCTGGAGACCTTCCTGATCCAGAGCCTTCTCGCCTCAAGTAAACAAAAAGACTAAGTTGGCCGGGCGCGGTGGCTTATGCCTGTAATCCCAGCACTTTGGGAGGCCGATATGGGCGGACCACGAGGTCAAGAGATCGAGACCATCCTGGCTAACACGGTGAAACCCCACTTCTACTAAAAATACAAAAAAATTAGCCAGGCATGGTGGTGGGTACCTGTAGTCCCAGCTACTCGGGAGGCTGAGGCAGGAGAATGGCATGAACCTGGGAGGCAGAGCTTGCAGTGAGCTGAGATCGCGCCACTGCACTCCAGCCTGGGTGATAGAATGAGACTCTGTCTCAAAAAAAAAGACTAAGCTATTTTTCTACTTTTGCCATTTCCACCATACCCACTTCTCCCTCCCATCCCGTGCTAGAGTTCTGTCTAGGTTTCCAGGGTCCTCAGGAAAGCAAATCCTCTCATTATTCCCCAGATACTGTCTCTGGTTCAGGCAGGAACTTTCCTTATTCGTTGGTCAATGAGTCCCATTCTGTTACATACAGAGGCACATTTCCCTTTCCTTATTTACCTCCTTCATCCTCTTGGCTCCCATTGTGCACTGATACTTAAGGAGGAATTTCCATAATGACATGAATTTGTCCATTATATTTATTATTTCACAGATCCTGTCCTCAAATTACTCTTCATTTCTCTCTTTCTCTGCTGACTCCTGCTTGAAGTCAATTTTTTTCTGAAAATTTTAGAGTGGCATTGGAGTGACTATTTTTTTGCTATATGAGGGAGGAGAGTGGTCCAGGCCATCACCCGTTCCACCCTTCTTTGGAAACTGGAGAAAAGCCAGACTTGCTCAGTGTTTCTCAACTAATGTTCTTCTTGGGGATTTTGTTTTAGCTTCCTCCCTCCCAAGGCTGACTCCTTGGATAGTGGCTGTGGCTGTCATCCTGATGGTTCTAGGACTTCTCACCATTGGGTCCATATTTTTCACTTGGAGACTATACAACGAAAGATCCAGAGAGAGGAGGAATGAATTCAGCTCTAAAGGTACATCATAGAATCCACAAGGGCTACATGTCAGGAGTGCTTCAGAGGCAGGCTGGATCCAAGTCCTTTAGAATGACTTCCTTTAGGATGACAGGAAGATATCTGAGGCCGGGCATGGTGGCTCACACCTATAATCCCAGTAGTTTTGTAGGCCCAGGCAGGTGGATCACCTGAGGTCAGGAGTTCGAGATCAGCCTGGCCAACATGGCAAAACTCCATCTCGACTAAAAATACAAAAACTAGCCAGGCTTGGTGGTGGGTGCCTGTAATCCCAGCTACTTGGGAGGCTGAGGCAGGAGAATTGCTTGAACCTGGGAGGCAGAGGTTGCAGTAAGCCAAGATCGTGCCATTGCACTCTAGCCTGAGCAACAGAGTAAGACTCCATCTCAAAAAAGAAGAAGATACTTGATTCTAGAATTCTGAAAATTGGAAGGAATCATAAGGCTCCTGAAGTCACAGATGCCAATATGAAGAAGCACAGAGGTTTGGGGAATAGGCAGAGTCTAATCAAGATATCAGGCCTGATGTTTACTCACTACCCATCCTCAGACCCTACTCCCACTTTTAACTCAATTACCCAGTACCAATCTTATTATTAAAGATCTGAGGCCGGGTGCAGTGGCTCATGCCTGTAATCTTAGCACTTCTGGAGGCTGAGTGGGTGGATCACATGAGGTCAGGAGTTCAAGACCAGACTGGACAACATGGTGAAACCCCGTCTCTACTAAAAATACAACATTTACCCAGGATGGTGGCACACACCTGTAATCCCATCTGCTCAGGAGGCTGAGGCGGCAGAATTGCTTGACCCTGGGAGGTGGAGGTTACAGTGAGCTGAGATTGCACCACTGCACTCCAGACTGGGTGACAGAAAGAGATTCTATCTAAAAAGAAAAAAAAAAATTCTGATCCCAAGCCAGTTCCAATATGTAGGAACTTCCGGCATCTTTCTTCAAAAACAAAGCAAAACAAAATCCTTGTTCTTGATTTATTGGCAATGCTTCAATATTCAAGTAGTCATGAATTAAACAGTTCCTCCTTTGTGTGTTTCCCACACGAGTTTTGTCCCCTCCTTTACATCCACTATACATTGAGGTATTTTTGTTTGTTTTCCAGAGAGACTCCTGGAAGAACTCAGTAAGTTCTGTCTTCTTGTTATTTCACCCACAGAGTTTTCTCTCTCTATTATATAACCTGTCAATGACTATCTTTCTCTTTTGTTGCAGAATGGAAAAAGGCTACATTGCATGCAGGTCAGTGGCTCTGAACTTCTCTAGGGCTCTGAGGCTCTATCCCCTAGGAATTCAAAGTGCTATGATACTTGGAAATGAAAACACTAACACACTTAAGTGATGAGGACAGGAAGGGAACCAGTGATGACAAATGGCCTCAACAGTTTCTGTGAGGCACACAGAGAACCCTCGGAAGATGGCCAGGAGACAAGCCCCTTCCAGTAGAGTCCCATTAGTCCCTAGGCACAGTCAGCTCTTACATCACCCTCTGGCTGCTGGTAAGGGGGGATTCTGTGGTAAATGGAGGCCCATGAGCAGGCCAAACATCTCCCCACCTCCAGGAGACCTGTCAACTCCTACAACAGTGCTCTGTTTCTTAGGAGAAGGAAAGACAGTCCTGCAACCTGTAATATTCACTGATGTCAGATCTGCTGTTTCTCTCCAGTTGATGTGACTCTGGACCCAGACACAGCTCATCCCCACCTCTTTCTTTATGAGGATTCAAAATCTGTTCGACTGGAAGATTCACGTCAGAAACTGCCTGAGAAACCAGAGAGATTTGACTCCTGGCCCTGTGTGTTGGGCCGTGAGACCTTCACCTCAGGAAGGCATTACTGGGAGGTGGAGGTGGGAGACAGGACTGACTGGGCAATCGGCGTGTGTAAGGAGAATGTGATGAAGAAAGGATTCGACCCCATGACTCCTGAGAATGGGTTCTGGGCTGTAGAGTTGTATGGAAATGGGTACTGGGCCCTCACTCCTCTCCGGACCCCTCTCCCATTGGCAGGGCCCCCACGCCAGGTTGGGATTTTCCTAGACTATGAATCAGGAGACATCTCCTTCTACAACATGAATGATGGATCTCATATCTATACTTTCTCCAACATCTCTTTCTCTGGCCCCCTCCGGCCCTTCTTTTGCCTATGGTCCTGTGGTAAAAAGCCCCTGACCATCTGCCCAATTGCTGATGGGCCTGAGGGGGTCACAGTCATTGCTAATGCCCAGGACTTTTCTAAGGAGATCCCATTGTCCCCCATAGGGGAGGACTGTGCCTCTGCAGATGCAGACACACTCCATTCTAAGCTAATCCCTACCCAACCCAGCCAAGGGGCACCTTAAGGAATATTCCAGCTCATCTGTTTTCCTTTCCTCTAACCCCTCTCCTCCATAGCCTTCTGAAGCTTCACCAGCCAGCTTCACCCAGCCTGTTTCTTCCTGTTGGGTGGTGATTAATTAATCCTGTGAAGGTTGCATTACTGCTGCTAGAAAAGGTGGGGACTGCACCTTCCGTATCTGTTTCTGTACCAATATTTGGGGGATGGAGGGGTGACTCAAACTGCTTCTTGTGTTCGCCTAATCCCTTAAGACTAGAACCTATAGGAAACTACTTGGAGCAAACTCAAAGGACAGATTAGGGATCGAGATCGGGTCAGGTTAGCATGGGGTTGTGGTTGAAATGTCTTGGTATCCAGGATAAGGGTATGTGGAAAAACAGGCTTTAGGCAAGTGGAAAATTCAAAATGTGCTGCGAAAGGACAATCTCAGGCTGAAATCCCATAAAGGAACTTGGAGGGAACATTATGATGGAGGGAAGTGAGGTGAACCCAGGCACATGATGAACACCTGGCTCACCCATAGAGTTTTCACAGCCTGTATCTCAAATTTTCTAAGCCATGTCCTATAGGATAGAGGAGACTGGCCCCACTTCTATGGGTGCTGAGCTCTGGAAAAGGGGGAGCAGAGAAGAACTGAGATGAGCAGGGATGAAGGGTCAGGCAGAAAGTGTGATAGAGGAGAGAATTTTTGACAAAACTCGAAAGTTGTTTGCACCGCTGTCCTTTGTGC
Source organism: Macaca nemestrina (assembly GCF_043159975.1). NCBI lineage: Eukaryota > Metazoa > Chordata > Mammalia > Primates > Cercopithecidae > Macaca > Macaca nemestrina. The sequence goes on along the minus strand of NC_092129.1, from coordinate 157,532,819 downwards.
CCTATTCCTTTCTCTGCGCCCTCCTGTTTCTCCCTTGCCTGGAGGTCATTCCACCCTCAGTTTGTTGACTCCACAAGTTTCCAGTTGTCCTCTTCTTTTTGTTATAGCCTCTCTCCATTTCAAAGACATTCCTAGAAATCATCCTTCAGTGATATCATTACTTGATCAGCCACCATCTCAACCTTATGTCACCTCAGCCCTCATCTCAATGCCCAAACCCCTTACGCACACCTTCGGTTAGCTTTAACTGCCTGCATTTCCACACTGTGCACCTTTCACTGTTTCCCTACCCAGCTTTCCTACATGCTGCCTCTCCTCGGGGTCCCCTGAATGCTGCATTATTGTGTTCAGTACAGCTGGACTGACTGCACCTGTGTATTTGCCCCTGAGCACTTTCCTGTATACATGTGGCTTGTCTTGTCAATGAACTCCAGGCTTACACCTTCCATTTCCATCGTATTCTCCATTTTCCAGGATAGATGTTGCTCATTGTCTTTACCTAATAAATAAATTTGTCTGATTGCTGAGAGCAGCCTCTTAACCTTTCTTTATGTGAACTGAAACAAAATAAAACATAGGGAAAGAAACTTGCATGGGAATGCAGCTGCCCAAAGCTTTGTCATTGTATGTGGTGTAAGATTCATCTCTAGGCCTGATGGCAGTGGGTTCACCAGGGCAGGAGCACATAGGGGCTGATGCCTCATGAGGGAACAACTACTTACCAACGGTCTTCAAGCAGGAATACAGAATCTCAACTCAGGAACAATTTTGTGTTAGTCCATTCTCATATTTCTGTAAAGAAATACCTGAGACTAGGTAATTTATAAAGATAAGAAGTTTAGGCCGGGCACGGTAGCTCACGCCTGTAATCCCAGAACTTTGGGAGGCCGAGATGGGTGGATAACGAGGTCAGGAGTTTGAGACCAGCCTGACAAACCTGGTGAAACCCCGCCTCTACTAAAAATACAAAAATTAGCCGGGTGTGGTGGCAGGCACCCGTAATCCCAGCTACTCAGAAGGCTGAGGCAGGAGAATCACTTGAACCCGGGAGGCAGAGGTTGCAATGAGCTGAGATCATACCATTGCACTCCAGCCTGGGTGACATAGCAAGACTCTGTCTCAGAAAAAGAAAAAAAAAGATAAGAAGTTTAATTGGTTCATAGTTCTGTAGGCATGACAGCTTCTGTTCAGCTTCTGGGGTGGCCTCAGGAAATTTACAATCATGGCAGAAGGCGAAGGGGAAGCAGGCAAGTCTTAATGGCCGTGGCAGAAGGAAGACAGCAGCAGGGATAGGGGAGGAGGCGGGGGGGTGCAGGGGATGTGTTACACACTTTTTAACAATCAGATCTCATAATTAGTCACTCATTCACTATCACAAAAATAGCACTGGCCAGGCACAGTGGCTCACGCCTGTAATTCCAGCACTTTAGGAGGCCGAGGTGGGCAGATCACCTGAGGTCAGGAGTTCAAGACCAGCCTGGCTAACATGGTGAAACCCTGTCTCTACTAAAAATACCAAAAAAATTAGGCAGGCTTGGTGGCACATGTCTGTAGTCCCAGCTACTCGGGAGACTGAGGCAGGAGAATCGGTTAACCTGGGAGGCAGAGATTGCAGTGAGCCGAGATCATGCCACTCACTTTACTCCAGCCTGGGCGACAGAGAGAGACTCCATCTCCAAAAAGAAAAAAAGAAAAAAAGAAAAAGAAAAAAATATAGCACTGAGGGGATGGTGCTAAACCACTCACGAGAAACTGCCCCAATTATCTAATTACCTCCCAACGGGCCACACCTCCAACATTAGGGATTACAGTTGAACATGGGATTTGGGTGGGGACACAGATCCAAACTATATCAAATAATTTCCAAAGATCACCCACCCCATTTTTCTTCCTTTAATTACAAGGCCTTACCATTAAAGATTTCCCAAACATTTCCTCCTCTTGGAAAAGTACTGTTAATTTAAAGAGCTGGCTTCACTTACCTATACCATCAATCAGGTTACCTTTACAGTAGTAGAAATGGAGTCACCACCCAAACAGGGGCAGAGGGTAGGTAGCCACTGGCATTGTGGCCCTTTGGATGGCTGAACACCTGGAGGCTCCTGGAGGGCGGTGTGTGCACAGAGAAGGATTGGGAGCTGCATGCCCCTTCCCACACACCTTGCCCTATACATATTTTCCATCTAGCTGTTCATCTGTATACTTTGTAATATCCTTTATAATAAATCAGTAAACATGTATTTGCAGGATAGGTTGGATAAAATCAAGAGTAAACTCTACTGAAGGAAGGAGGAGGCTTAGTAGCATCAGTCCCTGGATTTAAAAGGGATGTTTGAATGAAACTGGGATTCCAAGAAGATGAAAGACAAGACTAAAAAAGGAACTAAAAGAAATTGCTCGATCTATTTATAATACATTATGATGCATCATGAAACTAAATACCACTCTAATACTTTCAGGATATATTATAATCCTCCCTGCACTTACTTGCTTAAATCCAACACCTATATCTGCAATATTAAAATCCTCCAAAGCATTCTATTTGTTTTAGGGGCAAGTAGGCAGTGGAGAAGCTGTGAGCCTGCATTGCATTCTAGTGTGGGCCACAGAGAAGAGGACTCTCAAGTTGAAGAATGGATGGTATCAGCCAGAAAGAGGAAAATGGGCTTGTTTCTAGAGCTGAGGGGAGAGAAAAGGGGGTCAAATGGGAATTCACTTGGGGTTATGCATTACATTCAAGTGTGTATTTAGATACAAGCCTTTACCTCAACACCTTCCTTACCCCCATTCTGAATAGATTTCACGCCAAAGTAAAAACAAAACCAATTCATAATCATTCTATTAAAAATAGTAAATATTTAAGAACCACAGGCAGTAGTTTACTGATTTAATGTGTAATGTATATCCTAAAATGTATCTCTAAACCTCACCCAGAATAGATGGACTGCCACAGAAATCCCCCTCTGAGAGTAGGGAAAAAGAACAGTCACAGATTATAATCAGCTCTATGACTCCTCTTTCCTTTTTCCTCATGACCTTCCAGGAAAATGGTCACTGGGCACAGTACTGAGCTTGTGGTAGATTCTTAGGAGATACCATGTCCTCCTTCCTTTTTCCCTCCAGCTCCAGCCAGACACACCCCTTAGAAAGAATTTATGTGGGCCAGGCGCAGTGGCTCACAACTGTAATCCCAGCACATAGGGGAGGCCAAGGCGGGCGGATCGCTTGAGGCCAGGAGTTCTGAGGCCAGCCTGGTCAACATGGCAAAACCCTGTCTATACTAAAAATATAAAAATTAGCCAGGCATGGTTACACACGCCTATAGTCCCATCTATTCGGGAGGCTGAGGTTGGGGGATGGCTTGAGCCTGGGAGGCAGAGGTCACAGTGAGCCAACATCATTCCACTGCACTCCAGCCTGGGGGACAGAGCCAGACACTGCCTCAAAAATAAATAAATAAATAAATAAATAAATAAATAAATAAATAAATAAATAAAATAATTTATGTGCTAGAGCTAAGAACCTGCCTTTGGCTCCCTGTCCTGGTGGCACCAGCTATAAGAATTGTGCCCCAGAGATAAGGAAATTATCAGTCTCAGTATGTCTGGCCTTATTTCCAAATCTTCTAAAAGACAAGAAACGTTGCATCGCCAATGCTTTACCAAAGCCTGTGTTAGTCACCCAGGCAAAGTAGGTGACACTGTGATTTCAAATGCACTGAAACTAACTGAAGTATTTGCTAATGTCTGATTTTTTTTAAATCTAGAAACAAACACCTTTCCACCCTACAACTAAAAATCATACTAAAAATGCACATACCCCTAAAATGATAACAGCTGACTTTATTTCACACTGCCAAATGCCAGCTCTGGTAGTCACATGTTTCTGGGAGCCTGCCTCTATTTAACAGAGACTATGAGGTAACTAAACCCAGACATTCAGATTGTGAGAAAAATAACTGAACTACTTCCCTATTCCCTAATCAATAGCAGCTCTTCCATGCCATTCCTCCACACATCTTGAGTCATGTCTCTTCTGCCTACAGACAGCACTCATATTTCCTCAAATACCCCTCTTGCAATAGTCTTTGACAGTCTACTCCCAACTACATATACATTTACTCTTGCTCTCATTGTATTATTTTAAAATGGAAATAACTTATTTTCCTGAAAATATATGAAAATGTATTTTACAAAGTAAAAACGGTCCGAAATCTCATCACTCAAATACGACCAATGCCAATATTTGGGTTTATCCTTTCATTTAAAACATATATATACACACACACACATACACACACATATATAAAATATATACACACATATATTACATATTATATATAATATATATTATATATTATAATCTAATATATATTTTATATATATTATATATATATATGTGGTGCCAAGAGCTTCCAAGGAAAGGTCAGATGAGCAACAATCATCCATCATAGAAGACTGGCTGACCATGGAGGAGAACGCTGCATAGGGATTCCCTGCATACTTTAAAGCATTGCTACTCATGCTGATTCTGGACTGGCTTGTTAGAACCAAAAACCTTAGGTCCCACTGAGACCTCCTGAATCAGAAACTACATTTAACAACATGGTGATTCATGTGCACTTTACTGTTTAAGAACAAGCTGCATGTGTGCTTCAAAATATTATGCATCTACTCGGGATTGAAGATCTTAGTTGAAGTAATAAGAGTCTTTCTAGAGGAATATCTCGCTGGGTGCGGTGGCTCATGCCTGTAATCCCAGCACTTTGGGAATTTGAGACAGTGGATCACCTGAGTTCAGGAGTTTGAGACCAGCCTGGCCAACATGGCGAAATCCCGTCTCTACTAAAATTACAAAAATTTACCCAGCGTGGTGGCCCACACATGTGGTGCCAGCTATTCGGGAGGCTAAGGCAGGAGAATCGCTTGAACCTAGGAGGCAGCAGTAGCAGTGAGCCAAGATTGCACCATTGCACTCCAGCTTGGGTGACACAGCGAGACTCTGTCTCAAGAAAAAAAAAAGAAAGAAAGAAAGAGAAATATCTCCAAATTTTGATAACTGTGCAAAATGCATTTATGTAGCGACTGAATATGCATACTCATAGTATTAGCAGTAACAAAGTACTTATTATGCATCAGGTCCTGTATTTTGCATGCTGTAATTCCTGCCATTTTTCAGACCCCTAGGAGGTAGGTAGGCATCAGTGCAGTTTCCATTTTACAAATAAAGAGTCTGAGGAGCAGAGAGATAAAATGGCTTCTATTACCTGCTGGAGAGTAAGCAGAGATGAGATTTGACTCCAGGCCGTCTGACTCCAGGGTCCATGCTGTTGGTTAGGTACAAAGTACACTGTCCAGAAAATGACTTTCAAACAATCTTATAAGCTGAGCAAATCTTGTGTTAGTTTACAAAGCAGTATACAACTTAGAACCAGTAGGAGGTAAGAAAGTTAACATAACATCAAGCCACTGCCACAGAAAGACCTTGTGCTGGACTATACAAGAATTTGGCCTCATGTTCTTCTAAGAGAGAGAGGTAAAGGCAGCCACCAGTTCCATTCAAACAGCAAAACAGCAGTGGAAGATAATCAAGTGTCAGGACAGTGGCTTTGGATTGTAATAACCACAGTGAGACACTGTTACATTGTTGTAGTTGTTGAATTGCAGTTCTGACGAGTTTATTTTTGTTTAAAGCCTTTTAATCCTTTCAAGAGCCGCTGAAGACTGAATTTTTCTCTAGGTCTGCAGCATTAACTCTCCCCTATCGGCTCACTACTCCTGAATTGATGACTCTGGCCCCAACGTGGTTTCCAGATGGCCTTACTTATTCTACTGCCTCTTGAACATCTTCTCTGTGATAAATAATAGGTACCTCAAATTTAAGGGAACCAAAGTACAACTCTAGATTCCCTCTGACTAATTTACACCTTACTTAATCTTTTCCACTCCATTAATGACTCTAATTGTCATCCATTTCCTCGATCCAAAAATATAGGCATAAGCACTAATTCCTCTTTTTATTTCATTTTCCACCTCCAAACGCCTAGTAAGTCCTGTCAGCTCTGCCTTCAAAACATATCCCGGACATGAGCACTTCTTTCCTTCTTTACCACTAGCTCCCTAAGCCATCATCACTTCTTACCTGGATTTTTTATGTAGCACCTGCTTCAACCCTTGCCTCTATGGTCAGTTACCCACAAAGACCAGAGTATTGTTTGGTTTGGTTTGGTTTGGTTTGGTTTTGAAATAGAGACTCACAGCCAGGTGTGGTGGCTCACACCTGAAATCCCAGCACTCTGGGAGGCCAAGGCAGGCAGATCATGAAGTCAAGAGATTGAGACCATCTTTCCCAGTATGGTGAAACCCCATCTCTACAAAAAATACAAAAATTAGCTGGGTGTGGTGGCGTGCACCTGTAGTCCCAGCTACTCTGAAGGCTGAGGCAGGAGAATTGCTTGAACCAGGGAGGCAGAGGTTGGAGTGAGCCTAGATCGTGCCACTGCACTCCAGCCTGATGACAGAGCAAGACTCCATCTCAAAAAAAAAAAAAAAAAAAAAAAAAGGAAAAGAAAAGAAAAGGAAATAGAGTCTCACTCTGTCGCCCAGACTGGCTATTTTTTGTTTCTTTGTTTGTTTTAGAGACAGGATCTCCTTGTGTTGCCCAGGATGGTCTTGAACTCCTGAGCTCAAGCCATCTGCCCTCCTGGGCCTTCCAAAGTGCTGGGATTACAGGCATGAGCCACTGTGCCACGCCCAGAGTATTGTTTTCAAAGACAAATCAGATTGTTATTAAAATTCTCCAATGGCTTCCCAATGCAGCCTCAGGATTAAATTCAGGCCCTACTAACACCATCTGGTCCTTGGCTCTATCTGCAGTTTCATCTCTTTCATTTCCTTATTCCTCTTCTCCAGACACAGAAGCCTTTTGTTGCTCCTTCATTCTCTCCCCATGTTCTTTGCCCTTGCTGTGCCCTCTGTGTGTCCTCTGGATATGTGTGATATGTGTTTGTCTTGCCCCCCATTTCATTCAGGTTTCTGTTCAAATGATGTCTCTAACCACCCTCTGTAAAATAGCACCCGCCTCCCACTTTTCTACTTTCTGACCTGTCACCCTGCACTACTTTTCTTTTGGGAAAACTCCTGCACAATTACTAATTTTCTTAAAAGTACTTATTAATACTTGAAACTATATGCATTTTTTTAATAGTCTTTCTTCATCACAGAGGCAAGAATCCACAAAAGCAGGGATTTTGTTTTGTTTGTAAATAAAGTACCTGGCACATATTAGTTGCTCAATAAATATCAGCCGACAGATTAAGTCATGATTATGCTCAAAGTTCAAGGAAGTTTGAAACTGACCTGGAGGTCAGGGATAGTATGGTTAAACTACATGAAAGAGATGGCTGCTGGATGTTTTCTTTTTTTTTTTTTTTTTGAGACGGAGTCTTGCTCTGCCGCCCAGGCTGGGGTGCAGTGGCCGGATCTCAGCTCACTGCAAGCTCCGCCTCCCAGGTTTACGCCATTCTCCTGCCTCAGCCTCCCGAGTAGCTGGGACTACAGGCGCCCACCACCTCACCCGGCTACTTTTTTGTATTTTTTAGTAGAGACGGGGTTTCACCGTGTTAGCCAGGATGGTCTCGATCTCCTGACCTCGTGATCCGCCCGTCTCGGCCTCCCGTGGGGACAGACCAAACCCTGCCTACCAAGTAGGCTTTTATTGACTCAGCCTCTTTGGGATTTAGCAAATAATGTATTTTAATGTTGGACATACTTAAACTAAAAAGTCATTCATGGTTTATCTGAAATTCTAATTTAACTATGTATCTTGTATTTCATTTAGTAATCTTATTTGAGAGCCCTGAGCCCTTATACCCTTTGGCTGAGTAAACCCCATGCTTCACCAGAAAACAGCTTACCTCAAGAAATTTGTATGAATACTCACTCTCTATCCTCTTCTTATCTTTCACCTAATTTTCAATTTTGTGTCTTACAATTTAGTTTTTCAATTCTAAATTTTGTTTCTTCTCAATATTCTTTAAGATTACTATAGTAGATGGTTGTACAAATACACCTGGGCCCCACCCTTGTAGTACCCTCTGCCTACACTGCCTTTGGTTTGGGCCCTGTGACTTGCTTTGGGTAATGTGAGGCAAGCAGAAGTTCGATAAGAAGGTGCACACTGGGGCATGACCTCTGGGAACTGCTTTCCCATCACGTCTAGCCTCCTTGGGAATGAAAGACTTTATGAAAAGAGAGGCTTGGCATCTTGACTGAATGGCAGGCATAAATGAGCCTAGGCAAAGCCAGCCAGAGATGGGGGGGGTGGGGGTGGGGGTGGGGGATGGGGGGTGGGGGTGGGGGTGGGGGATGGGGGGTGGGGGGTGGGGGGAGGTTTCGTTCTTGTTGTCAAGGCTGAGGTGCAAGGGCAGTCTTGGCTCACTGCAACCTCTGCCTTCCAGGTTGAAGCGATTCTCCTGCCTCAGCCTCCCAAGTAGCTGGGATTACAGGTATGTGTCACCTCGCCTGGCTATTTTTGTATTTTTAGTAGAGACGGGGTTGAAACCCCCACTTGCTGGCCAGGTTAGTCTTGAACTCCTGACCTCAGGTGATCCGCCCGCCTTGGCCTCCCAAAGTGCTGGGATTACAGGCGTGAAGCCACCACGTCCGGCCTTAGTTTTGCTTTCCATATTTTTAACCATTTATTTATTTGAGACGGAATTTTGCTCTTGTTGCCCAGGCTGGAGTGCAATGGCACGATCTCGGCTCACTGCAATCTCTGCCTCCTGGGTTCGAGCGATTCTCCTACCTCAGCCTCCCAAGTAGCTGGGATTACAAGCATGTGCCACCATGCCTGGCTAATTTTTTGTTGTTGTTGTTCCTGTATTTTTAGTTGAGATGGGTTTTCACCATGCTGGCTACGCTTGTCTGGAAGTCCTGACTTCACGTGATCCACCCGCCTCGGCCTCCCAAAATGGTGGGATTACAGGTGTGAGCCACTGTGCCCGGACATTTTCAACCTTTTATAAAACTATCTAGCCAGGGCAACATAATAACAAAAAAATAAAAAACAGCCAGGCCAGCTGACGTGTGCCTGTAGTTCTAGCTACTGTAATCCTTGCTCCTGTACTCCTCCTTGGGGAGTTCGAGGCTACAGTGAGCCAGCATCATGCCGCTGCTCTCTAGCGTGGGCAACAGAGCCAGATCCCATCTCAAAAAATACATATATTGTTTCTAAATTGGACTTTTCCTCTCCCACTTCTCTTTCTTTAGAGGGCAATTCTAATTTTCATTGAGGAACTAAGCTGGGATTTGTCATGAGGCCTACAGACTGCAGTTAAAATAACTACTTTATTAGAGGCCTCAGCTTCTCTATTTTATTATTTTTAAAAATTTTTTATTCTTTTTGTAAAAAATGGAATGCTTTGGTCAGGCACGGTGGGTCACACCTGTCATCCCAGCCCTTTGGGAGACTTGAGGCGAATGGATCGCCTGAGGTCAGGAGTTCAAGACCAGCCTGGCCAACAAGGTGAAACCCCGTCTCTACTAAAAATACAAAAATTAGCCAGGTATGGCGGCGGGCGCCTTTAATCTCAGCTCCTCGGGAGGCTGAGGCAGGAGAGTTGCTTGAACCCAGGAGGCGGAGGTTGCAGTGAGCCAAGATCGCGCCACTGCACTCCAGCCTGGGCGACAAGAGCGAGACTTTGTCTCAAAAAAAAAAAAAAAAAAAAAGAATGCTTCACAAATTTGCCTGTCATCCTTGTGCAAAGGCCGTGCTAATCTTCTCTGCATTGTTCCAGTTTTAGTGTAAGTGCTTGCCGAAGGGAGCACAGCTCTGTCCATTTTATTTCATGTTTCTTGGGCTCACTGCCCCATTATGGTGTAAGCCCTTCGATGGTGGAGCTTCTTCTGTCTGTTTACTGTTGGATCACCAGCACCTAGAACTCTGCCTGGCACATAGTGGGTACCCAATAAATATTTCCGGTATGTTGGATGAATGAATTGCCTCTCTCCTTTCTTGTCTCCAAAGTTGGTATCCACCAGTATACCACCCTGTGAAAACAGCAGAGGTGACTGCATTTTAGAGGCCTTGCAGAGGACTTATTAAACACTTACTGTGGGATTCTATCCCCATAACTTCTTAATTTGCTTATTTATATTTTTAAAATCAACAAATAAAGATATATATATTTATGATGTACGAAATGATGTTTTGTTCTATGTGTACATTGTGGGAAGGCTAAATCAAGCTAATTAACATATCCATTACATCACATACTTATCTTTTTCTTTTTGTGGCGAGAACATTTAAAATCCACTCTCTTAGCAATTTTCAAGTATTCAATAACGTTGTTATTAACTGTAGTCACCATGTTGGACATAGCACAACTTCTGAATTGGTAGGCCTGGGAAGAACAGAATTTGCCTCTAATTGATTCCCTGGAGATGGGAATTTAATGCTTAATTTAAGGGATTAAGCATTGTATTCGATCAATTGAACTCACGATGAAACTATTATAGATGTCTAAGAAAGCTGTTTCTAATGTCCACAGAAGCAAAATGACTTATCTAAGATTCTCCAGGTAGTTAGTGACCAGTTCTAGTGCTGTCTGAAATTCGTATTCAGGTCCCCTGACTTCCAGTCAGTGATATTCCGACCCATGGCATCCTGACTGCTAACCCTTGCTAAGAACATTTGAAGTAGGTCACCTCTGACCTTTGTTTATGTTTAGAAAAGTTGTGCTAGAGGCCTTCTATTAAGTACGCGCTGCACCGGGTTTAGTAAAATACATAAGCTACTCCCCATTTTTGTTGCTGTTGTTTTTGCTTCGGCGTTTTAAAGTTTTTATTACAGTATAACATCCACACCGAAAAGTACACAAATCCTCCATAAACTCCGACCGAGAGGCAAGACAAGCCAGCCTACCCACGCTCCCCGCCCCCTCCACCCGCCCCGCCCCCTCCACCCGCCCCGCCAACAGTAACCACGTGCTGGGAGATTTGCAGCAGAACGCAAAGAGGAGGGACCAGCGAACACCTTGTTCCAGCAAAAAACTGGAGTAAGCCTAAAACTTCCTGGGAGTTCAGTGTAAATTTAAGCCAGGTAGTCTAGCAATGTCGAGTTCAACAGGATTGCCATTATTTTAACTAGAATTCAGTTGAGAGTAGGGCGCGATCGGGCGATCGCCGTCTTCCGCTGTAGTCACTCGGCCCTGAGCTTGCTCACGCCCGCCCCTCGCTCCGCCCCGCCCCGCTGCTCCCCGCCCCGCCCGCCGCCGCCCTCCCCGCGCAGCCTGCGAGCGACTCGGCGTTCCCTCGGGAGGCGCCTCTCTGTGGCCCAGACAACCAGTCCTATGCAGTGCTTCAACTCCGGATCGCCGTCCGAGGCAGTTCGTGGAGTGGCGGCTTACCTTTTAACCCAGTAATGCCCATATCTTGAGAAAAAGAGAAACAAGGGGGTGGGCAGGGGTGGGGACTGAGGGGGCAGGTGGAGGGGGAACGAATAGGGTTTAGATAGAGACAGAAATGAGTGCTGAACAAACAGTACGATACGGCAGTCAGGATGGCCGAGCGGTCTAAGGCGCTGCGTTCAGGTCGCAGTCTCCCCTGGAGGCGTGGGTTCGAATCCCACTCCTGACAGGTGCTAGTTTTAGTTTTTCGAGTATAAGTGTACGGTAAGTTTTCCTACCTGCTCTTTTAAAAAATAAATTTTCCGAGTTCCGGAATAAAAGCGTTCTGTTTTTATTAGCCACTGCAAGGACAGCAAAAAGTACTCTGTACTCAGAAAATAATTTCAGAACCTACTGGTGTTTTGAAATCTCACGTCCTTTCCCTGTTTCTCCTCTGTCTCTAGTTGTCTTTCCCTCTCCCTCCTTCACATGCAGAGTTGAATGAATGTTACTCTTCAGTTCATGGCTCATTATCATTACTGTAGGGCTCTTCTTTATTTAGTTATAGATTTCTTTTTAATTCCCTTTCCTCAGTCTCATTCCCCACCTCATCCTGACTCCCCATAAGAAATCACTGCAAGAGTTCCGGTCCGGCAGAGAGCGCGGAGAGACGCTGAGCGCGGCCCCGCTCCTCCTGGGCCTCCCAGGCCCTCCGGCCCCGGGTCGGCGGGTGAGCTAGGGGACCCCGAGACAGGCCGCGCCCTCTGCCCTGCAGATACGGGAGGCCGCTGCTGTGACTGGGCCCAGGCCTTGAAGCGGCGTTGAACCTCTCTTCTCCACCCTACCTCGGTGACTGATGGCGGCGTTGGCCTCTCCCAGCCCGTACCCCGCCGGCCGTCGGGTCTCCCGGCCCAAGCGTGCCGGGCGTGGCGGCGGGAGTGCCGGGCCGGGAAGCATGCCGGCCGCTCGAACGCTGCGCGGCGGAGGCCGTTAAGGCGTGGAGGGCCCGGGAAGGCGGCCTAGGGACGCAGGCAGGCTCGGCCGCCTCTTTAGGCCACGGAACCGCCAGATCTGGGTCCCGGGTGACCTCTCTGTCGCCGTTGGGCGAGACCTACCTAGTCCTGACGACAACGGACAAAGGCCTTAACGGGCCTGCGAGGTGAGCTAAGTCCCGAACGACAACGGGTGGAACGGTTAGCGGATATCGGGCGGTTGGTCTTCGTACTACCAGACCTCGCTGTCGGAAGAGAGAAATGGTAGAATGACAGGCCACGTTTGGCCCATTGGAAATGCCCACCACCCTCTGGGAAGATTTACTGGCCGTTATGGAAGGCCTGTGTATATAATATGAAAAAGCTGCTCTCAACTCCACCCTAACCTTTTAATAGAAAACATTTGTCACATCTAGCCCTTCTAGATGGAAAGAGGTTGCGGACGTATGATAGAGTTAGAAAGTCACACATCTTGTAAATTCTCATTTATTTAAAAGAAATCGTAGAAAATACATGTCTTCTGGAAATGACTTTTGGAAATGGAGTTGTTAGACGGCCTCTGGAAGCGATACGTCCACGTTTGTTCAGTGGGTTAGATGACATGGAGCTGGAAGACCCGAAAAGGAAGAAAAGAAGGTTCTATGCTAGACTGGTCATATTTAGAAGATATTTTCGTATTCTATCCAGTATTTTGTGTGCATTTTATTCCTCACTACTGTGTATATAGTTGACAATGCTAAGCTTTTTGAAATGTCTATTCTTTTTAGATATTCTGAAGTGTCTGATATATGTTAGAATTAGAGGTAGTAAAATCACATTTTGTAAATATCTTTTTGTTACAATTCATAGAAATGTTGTTTTTTGGGGGAATGGCCAAATCACCTCTTGAGTAATACTCATTGTGTTTGTGCAGTGGTTCAGGGGAACAGAGAGGAGGGGAGGTGCAGAGAGCTGTATGCCATCCTACTTACAGTGAGGCAGGATGAATCACTATGTCTGTGCATTTTGTTTTACTTATCTGTGTGTATAGTATACATAAAGGACAAATGAGTCCTAATTTACAACATCTAGTCTTTCTGGATGTTAAAGAGGTTGCCAGTGTATGATACAAGTAGAGTTTGTAAACTAATATATTTTGTACATTTTGTTTTACAAGTCCTAGGAAAGATTGTCTTATGAAAATTTGAGCATTCTTGCCCACTGGGTTGATGGAGATAGGAAGGGTTATTGGCCAGAATGTTCACATTTGGAAGACTCTTTCATATTATAACTGTTGTTACATGTTTGCAGTTTATTCAAGACTGCTGTGTACATAGTGGACAAATTAACTCCTTACTTGAAACATCTAGTCTATCTAGATGTTTAGAAGTGCCTGGTGTATGTTAAATGTAGAGGCAGTAAAATACCACTTTGTAAATATCTTTTTGCTAAAATTCACAGGAAATGCTTTTGGAAATTGAATTGCGAAGCCACCTTTGTAAGCAGTATAGTACTGTCTATACTTGTTCAATGGTTTAGAGGAGGTGGGAGGGAAGAAATTGCAAAAGATAATATGCTGGTGTGTTCATACTTGGACATTTTCAGACACCATTTTTCTGTATGTTTTGTGTGTTTTGTTTTGCTGTGTATATAGTGTATATAATGGACAAATAGTCCTAATGTTTCAACATCTAGTCTCTTGGTGTTAAAGAGGTTGCCAGTGTATGACAAAGTAGTAAAATTAGCATATTTTGTATACTTTGTGTTGAAATTCATAGGGAAACTTGTCTTCTGTAATTGACTTTTGCATAGGAATTTGTTCATCTTTAAGCATTACACGTGCCTGTACTTGTCCACTGGATTGAAGGCAGAGAAGGAAGAGTAGAGGGAAGGATTCAAGGCCGAAATGGTCACATTTAGAAGATAGCTCAGATGATAACCATTGTTATGTGTGTGCAGTTTTATTTAACAGTGCTGTGTACGTGGTAGACAAGTTATGAAATGTCTAGTCTTTAGATATTTGGAAGTGCTTGATGTATTTTAAAGTAGTATTAGAATAACACTTTTTGTAAATAGCTTTTAAAAACTGATGGGAAATGCTGTTTGGAAGTGGAATTGTTGAACCACGTGGGAGGTGGGAGGGAAGAAATTGCAAAAGGTTTTGCCATTGTTTATTAGAACATTTCAGCTTAATCCATTGCCTATATGTTATATGCATTTCATTTAACTTTGCTATACTGTATATATTGTGTATATACTGGACAAATGAGTCCTGATTTTATAATATCTGGTCTGTAGCTATTAAATAGGTTGCCAATGTATGACAAAAGTAGAGTTAGTAAACGCATTTTGTACATTTTGTTAAAATTCATAGAGAGGCTGTCTTCTAAAAAGGACTTTTGGAAGTGAAATAACGTCAGCTTGAAGTGACACATGTGCCTATATCCACCAGTTTGGTGGTGGAGAGGAGTTGGAAGGAATAAGGGTTCTAGACCAGAATGTTCCTATTTAGGAAACACTTTCACATATAACCATTGTTACATGTGTGTAGTTTATTCCGTAGTGCTATGTATATAGTGGACAAACTTAAGTCCTTATTTGAAACATCTCGTCTTGCTAGATGTTTAGAAGTGCACAAAGTATGTTAAAAGTAGATGTAGTAAATAACACGTTTTGTAGTTATCCTTTTGATATGAAATATTGTCTTGGAAATTGAACAATTCTCTGAGAAGTACACATTATGATATTTGTGCTGGTTCAGGGTAAAGGAGGAGCACAAAGTACAAAGGGCTTTCTACTGGTGTCCAGTGTGTTTATGATGAGGCATATTGACCATTGTCCCTTAGGTCTGCATCTTTATTTACTGTGCTGTGTTTATAGTGTATATAAGCAGACGTAGGAGTCCTAATTTACATTTAGTCGATGTTAAAGATGTTGCCAGTGTATGACAAAAGTAAAGTTAGTAAACGAATACATTGAGTACACTTTGTGTTAAAATTCATAGGGAACATTTCTTAAAAACAGAAGTGAAATTGTTAAAATCCCCCCTAAGCATTACAGATGGCTTATAGCTGTCAACAGGGTTGGTAGAGGTCAGAAAGGGAAGGGTTCTAGGCCAGAATATTCCTATTTAGAAGATACTCAAATTATAGTCTATGTTATGTATATATACCATTTATTCAATGCTACTGTATATATAATGGAAAACTTCAGTGCAGTTTGAAACACCTAGCCTTTCTAGGTGTTTAAAAGTGCACAACAGCCAGGTGCAGTGGCTCACACCTGTAATCCTGGCACTTTGGGAGGCCTAGGCAGGCGGATCACAAAGTCAAGGGATTGAGACCATCCTGGCCAACACGGTGAAACCCCATCTCTACAAAAATTAGCTGGTCATGGTAGCGCGTGCCTGTAGTCCCAGCTACCTGGGAGGCTGAGGCAGGAGAATCGCTTGAACCCGGGAGGCAGAGGTTGCAGTGGGCGGAGATCATGCCACTGTATTATCCAGCCTGGCAACAGAGCAAGACTCTGTCTCAAAAACAAAACAAAACAAAACAAAACAAAACAAAATGGTGCACAACATGGGTTAAAAGTAGAGGGTTAAAGTAACACGCCTCTAAGCGTTTGTTTTCAGTACTTCTAGGAGTGGTTGCATTTGGGAATGGAACTGTTAAAACTTGATGCTTAGGAGTGTATGCTGACTATTCATTGGGTAGTGAAGTAGAGGAGGGGAGGAGGTATGCAGAGAGAAGGGTTCTGTGCCCCTGAGTTAGATTAGTTCAGATAGTCTAACCATTGTTCTATATGTGCATTTTAGTTAATATTGTGTATTAAAGGATAAACAACTCTTAATGCTCAAAGTATGTTAAAAATAGGTGTAGTGAATCCGTCCCTTTGGGAATGTCCTTCTGTTAGTTTTTAGACAGGAAAGCCTGTCTTCTGGGAGTGACCTTTATTAGTCCACCTCTTGGAGCTAGACGTCCTATACTTAGTTACTGGGGATGGTGGAAGAGGGAGAAGAGGAAGGGTGAAGGGAAGGGCTCTTTGCTAGTATCTCCATATCTAGAAGATGGTTTTAGATGATAACCACAGGTCTACATGAGTATTTTTAGTAAAGTGCCTGTGTTTATTGTGGACAAAGTTTATTATTTTGCAACATCTAACCTTTATGAATGTCAGAGGTGACAACATATGATAAAAACTAGAGCTAGTGGGCCGGGTACGGTGGCTCACGCCTGTAATCCCAACACTTTGGGAGGCCGAGGCAGGTGGATCACAAGGCTAAGAGATCGAGAACATCCTGGCCAACGTGCCGAAACCCCGTCTCTACTAAAAATACAAAAATTAGCTGGGCGTGGTGGCGCGCACCTGTGGTCCCCGCTACTCAGAAGGCTGAGGCAGGAGAATCGCTTGAACCTGGGAGGCGGATGTTGCAATGAGCCGAGATCGCGCCACTGCACTCCAGCCTGGGCAACAGAGTGAGACTCCATCTCAAAAAAAAAACAAAAACAAAAACTAGAGCTAGTGAATTAGCCAATTTGTAAACACCTTTGTTATAATTGATAGAAAAGATGCATCTTGGACATGGAATTGTTAAACCACCTCTGAGCAGTATATTTCAGGACTTGTTCATTAGGTTGGCAGCAGAGGGGCAGAAGGAAGTATACAGGGAGAGAGAGATGTATGCAGATGTGTCCATATGTGTCCTTATTTACATTTTGATGATAGCCATTGATGTATGCATCTCTTTTGGCTGTACTATAGGAATACATTAAGTAAGTTAATGGAAATATACCTTGCTTATATTATAATGGTATAGCTCTGCTAATGAATTCTCTTAGAAACATTATATTTAGTGTATTCTGTTGCTGTATGTTTCATTTTAAATTGAGCATTAAGGGAATGCAGCATTTAAATCAGAACTCTGCCAATGCTTTTATCTAGAGGCATGTTTTTATCTAGAGGCATTTTTGTCTTCTATGAAATTTTTGTCCCAAGACAGGCAGGATTACATTTTTTTTTTTAACAGATTGAGTTGGTGTAGTGTATTCTTGGTTATCAAAATACTCGCATAGCTTTGGGATTTTGAAAAATATTCATGATGTGTGAAAAATCATGATACATACTGTACGATCTCAGTCCCCTAAGATTGGATGTTGTGCCTACACACGCAAAGGACCTAGAAGAACATGTCAAACAATAAACTGCTTGTGATTGTGAATGACTTTGTTCTTTGCTTCTTGTGGTTTTCAGTTTCCTATAATGCACATATTAACATATTAACTTTTAAAAATACAGGTTGTTTTAAAAGCCTGTTTAAAAGAAAAAAGAAATCACTGGAAAAGGCATCCTTTTCTTTGTATATGCTTTTGTAGAACAGTTATGATTGGTTTGGGTGAATGTGTTTTTAATTTACATAAGTGGTACTGTGTCATAGATCTCTTTCTTATTCCATTAGTACTGCAGTTTTGAGTTATGTTGCTGTGTGTACATCTAAACCAATTATTTTAATTGCTGCATAGAGGTCTGCAATGTGAAGTCACCTACTCTCCCACTTTACCACTACAAATAAGGGTTCCATCAATGAACATCTTCGTACATTTCAATTATGAGGCTGTGTAAGATTTTCCTTGAGATACAGCAGGAACACATTGCAGGTCATGAGATCTGACAATCTACTAATTTTGCAGTTCAGAACAGGACCTGGGACCCAGGGAGCATGATGTAGACACACAGAAGTTCATGTTTAATGACATCTCCAGAAATATTCCTCAAATTCAAGTTTCCTGATGTTCAGCCTGATTATCTTGAGCATTAATAGCTACCATTAGAAACATGAATAGGCAATGTTTCTATTTTGAGCTCATAAATTACTGCAAAGCTTCCATCAAAAACCTCAGATGACTGGAATTTTCTCTTCATCATTCCTTTTTAAAAAAGAAATTCAATCTGATTACCAAGTTACCAAAGCAGAATATAGAGTGAATCTGTTTTATGATCATTGATATTCAAAATTTTTCTGCTAAAATTTCTCTCCTAAAACTCTCAAAATTCACAAAAAGATTCAAGCATGCACTAAAAGAAAAATGAATTGATATGTGTTAGAAAGATCATCATCAACAAGGCTAGAAAAGAATAAAGTTCCCTCTTATTGCCCAAGTATTCACTCCACATATTCACTCCATTTCTGCCTACCCTGACATTCTGATCAAACATGGCTTTGAATCCCTCCTTCAGAGGTGGCAACATAAGACAAAGGAAGAAATGGCAAATAGGTGTACCACCTAGGGTAGCAGAAAAAACACTTAAAGGTGCTTGGAAGGCCAGCAGATTAGTCGAATTCAATTCAGGCTGCCTAGGCCCATCTCTGGATGCTGCCGCTTGTCGCCTACTTACCTTCCAGGAAAGTGACTTTGCATCCTTGTGCCTCAGTGCCCTTCTCTTTAAAACAGAGGAAATAATTGCACCTTTCCTTATAACTATGCAGTAAGGATTACATGACTTGGAATATGTAAAAAGCTTAGAAGAGTGTCTGGCAAATAACAAATGCCTGGTACATTGTATTTTTTTTTTTCATAATTGAGTACCTGCTTGTATTAGGGTCCTTCAGAAATACCGAACTAATAGTCTATCTATCTATTAACTATGTATGTATGTATGTATGTATGTATGTATGTATCTATCTATCTATCTATCTATCTATCTATCTATCTATCTATGCCTGTCTATCGAGAGAGAGACAGTAATTTATGATAAAGAATTGGTTCGCACAATTATGGAGGAGGCTGAGAAGTCCCACAATCTGCCATTTGCTAGCTGGAGTCCCAGAAAAGCAGGTCGTATAATTCAGTCTGGATCTGAAGGCCCGAAAGCCCCAGGAGTCAATGATGTAAATCCCAATCCCAATCCAAGAGCAGGAGGAAAGAAATGAGATGTCAAGCAGTGGGATAGGGGGAGAAGAGGCGAATTCCTCCTTCCTCAACCTTTGTTCTATTAAGGCCCTCAGCGAATGGGAGAGATCATACCGGGGAGGGCAATCTACTTTACTGAGTCCCTGATTCAAATGATAATCTCATCCAGAAACACCCTGAGATAAGTTCTCGCTCTGTCACCTAGGCTAGAGTGCAGTGGCGCAACCAGGGCTCACTGCAGCCTCGATCTTCTGGGCTTAAGCATTCCTCCCACCTCAGTCTCATGAATAGCTGGGACTACAGGTGTGTACCACCACACCTAACTAATTTTTTATTTTTTATTTTTTTTTGTAGCGACATGAGGGTCTCACTATGTTGACCAGGCTGGTCTCAAACTCCTGGGCTCAAGCGATCCTCCTATCTTGGCCTCCTCCCAAAGTGCTGGGAGTACGGGCATGAGCCACCAAGCCCAGCCAGAAACAATGTGTAATCTGAGTATCTAATGGACCAGTCTAACTGACACATAATATTAATCAACACACTGCTGTTGGCCAGGCCCTGTGCTGGTCTCTGGAGATACAGCAGTGAAGAAGACAGGCACAGCCCCTGCCTTGAGAAGTAAACAGGCTAGCTCAGATAGATATGAAGCAAGTAGATGAGCATTGCTGCTTAGAATGCAATGGGAAACACAGTCCCTTCTAGTTCCACCTGCCCATAGGAGAACCTCAGCAGCCGAGCTAGAGGCCCTACTTAATCCACAACTTGTAAATTCAAATGCTATCCAAACTGCTTCGGTAAGGCATTGTCTTTTTAAAAGAAAGCATGAAACACCTAACACTTATCAACTGCCAAGTCCAATGTTCTCTAGCTATCTCCAGACAAAAAACAGTTTTAAGACTTGCACATACCCTCACCTAACTACCTTCCACTTCTCTGAACTGCGCATTCTCTTCCTCACCTTTAGTTACACAGTATTTCCTTTGCCCAGAGCGTCTATTCCACTCCTTCTCCCACATCTACCCTCTTGCCTTGATAAGTTCTATGTCTCCCTCGTGGCTCAGTGCGGGTATCACTTCTTCCATAAAGTCTTCCTTCCACCTTCGCCCAATCAGGGTTTTTGTTTGTTTTTCTGTTTTGTTTTGAATTTTTCAGCCTCAACCTCCTGAGCTCAAGAGATCCTTCCGCTTCAGCCTTCCGAGTAGCTAGGGCTACAGGTACATACCATTATGCCAGGCTAATTTATTTTATTTTATGTAGAGATGGTGTCTTGCTATGGACTATGTTGCCCAAGCTGGTCGTGAGCTCCTGGCTTCAAGTGATCCTCCTACCTTAGCATCCCAAAGTGCTGAGACTACAGAGGTGATCCCCACTGCACCCAGCCCCAACACAGGTTTGTTTCCAAATGTAACTGCAGGCCTAAGCAGTGGCCCACGCCTGTAATCCCAACACTCTGGAAGACCTAGGCCAGAGTATGGCTGGAGCCCAGGAGTTGGAGAAGAGCCTGGACAATATTATGAAACCTTATCTCTATAAACAAAACACAAAAATCACCTGGACGTGGTGGCAAACACGTAGTGGCACACACTGGTAGGCCTAGCTATTCAGGAGACTGAAGCAGGAAGATTTCTTGAGACCAGGAGTTCAAGACTGCAGTGAGTTAGGATTGTGCTATTGCACCCGAGCCTGGGCAACTGACCCAAACCCTGTCCCTAAAAAAAAAATAAATAAATAAGCAAATGTGGGGCTGAGTGTAGTGGCTCATGCCTGTAATCCCAGCACTTTGGGAGGCCGAGGCAGGTGGATCACTTGAGGTCAGGAGTTCGAGACCAGCCTGGCCAACATGGTGAAGCCCGTCTCTACTAAAAATACAAAAAGTAGCCGGGCGTGGTGGTGGGTGCCTGTAGTACCAGCTACTCGGGAGGCTGAGGCAGGAGAATCGCTTGAACCTGGGAGACAGAGGTTGCAGTGAGTCGAGATCACGCCATTGCACTCCAGCCTGGGCAACAAAGAGAGACTCCATCTCTAAATAAATAAACAAATAAATAAGCAAATGTGGCTCAAAGCACCCTGTACTCCCAATGGTATTACATCCCACTATACTATAACTGCCATTAAATTGTTTTCCCCTCCCATTAGCCTCTTCACCCATGTGTGATCAGCATGGTAACTGCCACATAATTGGTCATTGACAAATAGCCACTCACTAGACAAACAAGCATCTGATTGCAAACCGTTTCCACTTTTACATATAAATTGTTTCCATGATTTATCCATTTATGGAGAGCTAGGAAGACATAGGCTTTTGGGAAAGATGGTGAGACTCATCACCTGGAATATTCAATAGCTTCAGTAGCCAGTACCACTACTGCCAACTCAGTAGTAGAGACCATGCAATCTGTTGAGGGCCACTTGGCTACAAGCCTCCTATAAAGGTATTTCTGGAGCTGACAGAGCAGGAGAGTGGAAATGAGGCAGGGTTGGTAAGGGAATGAATTAGTGATTTAGTGTTGACATCTGCACCAGTGATCCAGCCTGTCTTATCATTTGAGGGAAGTTTGTATCTGGGCCTAGGGAAAAAGAACAGAAGATGGAAGGCTCTAGTGAAAAAAAAAAGAGTCTGCCTGTCCATTGCTGCTTGATGTTTGTAAAGAAAAGTGGGGAATTGGCCGGGTGCGGTGGCTCAGGCCTGTAATCCCAGCACTTGGGAGGCCAAGGAGGGCAGATCACTTGAGGTCAGGAGTTCGAGACCAGCCTGACCAACATGGTGAAACCCCATCTCTACCAAAAATACAAAAATTATCTGGGCATGATGGTGGGCGCCTGTAATCCCAACTACTCAGGTGGCTGAGGCAGGAGAATCACTTGAACCCTAGAGGCAGAGTTTGCAGTGAGCCGAGATCACACCATTGCATTCCAGCCTGGGTGACAGAGCGAGGCTCGGTCTCAAAAAAAAAAACCACAAAAAAGAAAAGTGGGGAATTAAGCTGCAGAATGGGAGTAGAAAGTCTCCATAAAAGTAGAGTTGCTTCTGAGCTGTTCCTCCAAGTGTTGGGATTTTGTCTCCAGAGCTAGCACAGGAAATCATATTTCAAGCTTTGACAATCTACACAAAATAATATGCTCTGAAGGCAAAAGCCAAAGAAGTGGAACTTTCTGTGCCAGGTGAGCTGGGGGCTGGGTTTTGGGAGATGGGTAAGAGGGTTGGTAATAGTTACAGTGAACTTCCATTTTCTTGTGTTCCTATGTGGAGAACTTCTTCTAAGAGTAAAACTGACTTCTTTCCTACTTCTCAATTTCTCTTTCTTCCTCTTGGAGAATTTGGGAGAAGGCATCTCAACCCTTCCTGGACTTCTTCAGGTCAGCCTGCTCTAGTGGGCTCCATAAGCAAATGGAGGCTTCTCTCTGACAGCTTCTTTTCTCAAGTCTCGGTGACAAATATTTGTTTTTGCTTTGATTTGTTCCTTTCCAAAAAACTCTGAGTACAATGCAATCTTTTAAAATAGCGAATCACAACTTGTTTTATGTGGCCAGATCTTACTGTCTGCTGTGAATTTTCAGAGATGCTACAGCCTTCTCAACAACAGATTATCAATCATTCCAAAGATTGACCTTCCAAAAACATTACCTGCAGATTCTAACAATGAATCTGTTTAGGATGTCCCCAGGAAAGAAAAAAGAATGACCAAAGATTGTGATGTTGCTTGTAGTTTAAATTTGGTGTTTACCTTCGGCTTTCCCTCGTTCTTCTCGTACATGTTTTAAGAATACATGTGGAAGAAAAATGTAAGAAAAACAAGAAATTCACAATTTCATTATTCTAAAAGAAAGCCAAATTGATGTTTGCTTTTTTCATAAGCAAGTTGGTTTCACACCGGACGCATATAAAACACTTCGAAGGAGCCCCACAGCGGAAAATAACCTTTCACGTTACATTTCAACGGTTCCATGAGTACTTCGAAGGCAGGAAAACTACGACAGGCCCCGCTGGGATTCGAACCCAGGATCTCCTGTTTACTAGACAGGCGCTTTAACCAGCTAAGCCACGGAGCCACCATGCTTACTTCTCTGCAAATGAGCATAGAAAAGAGATGATCTTTGCCTTTGTTCTGTGCATTGATTTATTTTCTTGTTACTGAGGTTTGAAAGTACCCAGACACTTCTTCAGACACTGAAGATTAACCTTGGCTTCGCCCCAAAAGACCTAAGAAACCGCTCAGTTGCAGGATAACGAAGTTTTTCGCTCGGGGGAGGTGAGAGGTGAGGAAAACACTGGCGATAGCCTGACCCCCGCCCCGGGGCGAAACAGCAAGCAGCTCATTCTAACGTGGGTGGGTAAAGTATGACCTCGGGCTTCAGTGAGAAGAGGGTAGGAAAGCGGGTAGCCAGCCACCTTTACAGAACACTCCTCCAAGTCGTGTAATACATTTACACCAGAGCACTTACGGCACCAAGAACTGATCCTAGCAGGAAGCAAGCTATTTGTTTCTTATTTCATGGCTTTTAAATTAAACTAGAATTAGATTAAAATTCCAGTCATTCCTTACCCCATTTCTTTCCGTTAAAATTGGGCTCCCCCTACCTGCTTAAAGATAACTAATGGAGTTCCAGAGTTGCTTCTTCAAAACGCAAGATTTGGCCGGGCGCGGTGGCTCACGCCTGTAATCCCAGCACTTTGGGAGGCCGAGGCGGGTGGATCACGAGGTCAGCAGATCGAGGCCATCCTGGCTAACACGGTGAAACCCCGTCTCTACTAAAAATACAAAAAATTAGCCGGGCGTGGTGGTGGGCGCCTGTAGTCCCAGCTACTCGGGAGACTGAGGCAGGAGAATGGCGTGAACCCCGGAGGCGGAGCTTGCAGCGAGCCGAGATCGCGCCACTGCACTACAGCCTAGGCGACAAAGCGAGACTCTGCCTCAAAAAAAAAAAAAAAACCCAAAAAAACCCGGCAAGATTTAAGAATTAACAACTTAATCTTGGAAAGAGATAAAGAAGTTCCCTTCCCGGTATAGCTACACAGAAAGAGAAGCTTTCTTGTCCTGATACTTGACCAAAGGATCTGATTTGATGTGTCAAATTATCATTATATATATATATATGTGTGTGTGTGTGTGTGTGTGTGTGTGTGTGTGTACATAGAGAGAGAAAAAAAATTCTATATCGTCATGGGGGCTTATGTGTTCCCAACTTATTCTGTTCTCTATTAAAAATAAATCTGATCTTGGGAGTATAATTTGAACAAAGGGGTTTAATGAAATTCTGAAGAGTATCCAAATTGTTGGCACAGCTGTGAAAGTAACTTCCCAAATGAAACCTGTAATTATATTTGGCTTTTTTACTTGAAATCTGTTGTCCTGGTGATTATGCTGAAACAGACATTTCAGTATTTCTTAGCTGTATCAATATTTGGAGGATTTCTCTGTCACAATCTAAGGCAGACACTGGCATGTACCTTTGCCTGTATATGTGAAGGGGGGAACAGTAAAAGGCCACGCCGACTAGAGTTTTCATTTTTATAAAAAGATGCAAGTCTATGAACTCAGCACTCACTTTGATTGAGACTCATGGATTAAGCACTTATTACTTTATTATTATACGATTAGCCATCATATTATGAGTGTGCTTGGAGCCAATATAATCATCATAAATAGCACAGGCACACCTAAAATGGCTTTAACCCAACTGTGGCAGGCACTAGACAGCAGAGCCAATAGTATTTTATTTTGGTTTTTCCTTTGACTGGCAGCTGACGAAGTTTGCATAGAATTTCTAGGATGTCAAAGGAGTTGTTTAGCCAGAGATAAGCCTTGGAAGCAAATTGAGACTTTGAGCAATCATTTACAGAACTCTTGGTGTGAACCGTATCTTCTTTTCAGTTCCCACTGTAATTAGGATGAACCGTGGAACTCTCACGTTGGCTCCGCTCCACACATCTGAAATTGGAGAGGATGCAGGTGGCTGAGTCACAGCCTGCTGACAGTCATGTAAAACAATGTGAGAGTGGCAGATGGTGCAGTTTTCCATATGCCTGGGAGTGAAACTGAAAAAAAACTGTGCACTGAAACACAGAGGAGAAGAGTCCACCACTGTGATAGTTGTATGTGTCAACTTAGCTAGGCTATATAGTACCCAGTTATTCAATTAAACGCTAATCTACATGTTTCTGTGAAGTTATTTTGTAAATGTGGTCAACAATCAGTTAACCTTAAATAAAGATTTTCCTTTATGTAGATGGGCCTTATCCAATCAGTTAAAAGGCTTTGAGAGCAAAACAAAGACTTCCCTAATGAAGAAGAAATTCTGTTTCAAGACTTCAGCGTCAGCTTCTGCCTGAGTTTCCAGCCTGCCCTACAACCCTACAGGTTTCAGACTTGCCAGTCCTCACCCTAGATATATATAAATATATACCTGGATTTATATATCTGCACTCTGTTTCTCCGATATATGCTGAAGAAAAGACTGGAAGTTGAAACTGGAACTGTCAGAAAAGACGTAGAAAGATTTTCAAAAACAAAGCGAAAGCATTTTTTTTTTCTTTTTTTTTGAGACAGAGTCTCGCTCTGTCGCCTAGGCTGGACTGCAGTAAGTGGCGCGATCTCGGCTCACTGCAACCTCCGCCTCCCGGATACAAGCAATTATCCTGCCTCCCGAGTAGCTGGGACCCACGCCAGGCTAATTTTTTGTGTTTTTAGTAGAGACGAGGGTTCACGATGTTGGCCAGGCTGGTCTCGATCTGCTGACCTCGTGATCCGCCCACCTCGGCCTCCCAAACTGCTGGGATTACAGGCATGAGCCGCCGCGCCCAGCCGAAAGCATTTCTTGTAGTGAATATAGCTAAGAAATTTGAGGTACCCAAGGGAGGTCTTCAAAGCCTGCAAAACACAGATAAATTTTTATAGACAAACACTGAGGAGAGTGAATGTGGACAGAGCCTACAACCAGCTGGGTTAAAGTCCATTTTTAAAGTGCTAGGTGGGACCTGTGACTTCCAGGGATGCTCTAGCGCCACCAACATGGAGAAACCCCGTCTCTACTAAAAACACAAAATTAGCCGAACGTGGTGGCACATGCCTGTAATTTCAGCTACTTGAGAGGCTGAGGCATGAGAATCACTTGAACCCGGGAGGTAGAGGTTGCGGTGAGCCGAGATCGCGCCATTGCACTGCGGCCTGGGCAATAAGAGCAAAATTCTGTCTCAAAAAAAAAAAAAAAAAAAAAAAAAAAAAAAAAAGTTTTGGTAACCTATTTTAACATAATTAGTTTTCTTTTGAAATCTTACATATTTATTTTTTCTTTCGTATATTCAGAAGTATTATTCTGAGATAGAGTCCAGAATCGCCAAGCTGCCCTTGGGGTCCATCGTACAAAACCTAACGAGAAGATCCCTATGCTACTGCCTAGGGAGGAATCCATAACCTAGGCCTACCTTAACGCTTATGCAGAAAGGGCAGAATATTTTTTGTAAGGGCTGTTGAAACCTTATGAACTGAAAACAAATCTTTTCTAATCTCAATGTGAATATTCTCAATATCAGGCAGTTTTACTCCTGTGTAGTAGACCTCAACTTACTTAAAATGCTCACCAGGCATGGGGATGATTTATTCTCAGAAATATGGACAAACCAAAACACACACATATGAGACGTTTGTTTGCTTCCAAAGTGAACAAGTGAACATTCATATGTGTGTCCGGGTTGATGCTCCTTATAAAGCTGTCAAATTCTGAGATCAAGGCCCTGCAGTAGAAGCAGCATGCAGTGAGGAGGACTAGCACAGTTTTGCTTAGTAAAATATTTGAAGAAAAAAAAAAAAAGAACCACAGAGAGACAAATAAAAACTCAGACCATGTCACTGTACAACGGCTTCCAGTTTCCTACAGAATACCAGCCAGAGTCCTTACAAGGGCCTGTAAAGTTGGCCAGAGTCCTTACAAGGGCCTATAAAGCCGGAGGTGGTCTCCCAGAATCTCCTATTCCTCTCCACTGAGCACCGGCCTCCTCAACATAACTCCCAAGCCTGCTCCCACCTCCAGGCCTTTTTCCTAGCGATTTTTTCCCTGTTCCAGATCGCTCTTTTCCCCTGATATCAGCATTTATCTCTCGTTCATCGCTTTCACAGCTGGCCTTTCCTATCCTCTTTCCCTGTTTTATTATTTTTTTTCTCCAATCGCTTATCACTATTATTTCGTTTATTTAGTGCTTTATTATCCGCTTCCGCCACTGCCATGTAATCTTAAGGACAAGGGTCTCTCATGTTTTCTTCACCGTTATCTACAGTGCCGTGAACACTAATACTGGTTGAATGAACGAACGTATTAATGGAGCGGTGATACTGGGGCAGAGAGGATGCAGGGCATGCTTTTCACCGCCATCTTTCAGCCGGCAGAGACAGACCGAGAAAGGAATGAAGGCTACGGGGTGTGTGCAGAAGTAGCCACCAGGGAGTCCGTGCGCTGCGAGCCTGGACCAGCGGGCAAACGCGGCTTACAGGCCCTCGCCCAGACATTACGGGTACAACCTAGTTTCTTATGAAATACCCTGCTATCAACCAACGTGTGGGGCCAGTGGCGCAATGGATAACGCGTCTGACTACGGATCAGAAGATTCCAGGTTCGACTCCTGGCTGGCTCGGTATATGTGCGGGTTTATTTTACAACTTTCCTATTCCGCCGGAGTAAGCGAATTCGTGCAAGGTAAATTTGCCTGGAAGTCTCAGAAGCAAGAGGGGCCGCTTTCGACAAGAGATGGGGTTATCATTTCTCTGGGGAGCAAATTCTGCCACTGACCACGTGGTAACGCCAACTACGTCATAGAAACGCTCGCCCTACCCAAGTCGTGCCCAGCCTCGCCTGACCATTTTGGCCGAAGAACGAAGGACCGTTCAGAGATATTAAAGTCTCTATCGTGTTCTTCCCTATTCAGTCGTTTGAAATGACTGCATGTGGCTTCAGTTTTAACACTGGAGAGGCTAGGTCTGAGCTGATCATTGGTTTTTCTGGTTTGAGAGTTCAGTATAGAGACGCATGCGCACATCAGCAAAACTCGCACTTGAACGAAGAAACACCAAGTGTATTTACTATGCAGATAGAACTGCTTGCTCTGAGACGACAGCCCACGGTGAGTTTCCGTAGTGTAGTGGTTATCACGTTCGCCTCACACGCGAAAGGTCCCCGGTTCGAAACCGGGCGGAAACAGTGTTTTTTTTTTTGTTTTTTTTTTTTCCCTTCATACTACGAAATTCTTACAGTGTGTATCTTTTAACGATTTTTCAGGCCGTCATAAATTTCCTGTCTTCCTGTCTTACGAGGTCGGGGCAGCGGTGCTTAGGGCGGGCCTCAGAGGCTCACACATGTATCGCCACGGGGAGAACCGGCTCTCTCCGGCTTGAACTCGGGGCGGCTCCCCGCCTGCAGCCCCGGAAGCGCATCCTCACCTTCCTTCGCCTTCCTGTTCCTGGCAGTGCCGGGCTCCCCTCGTCTTCTCTATCTTGGGGCTGGTGCTGGCCCTGCCCACGCCTAGGGCTCCGGCGCGTCAAGGGCCTCAGCTGGGATTCCCGCGCCCCTCGAACGGCCACGAAACTCGGGTAAGTGCCTCACAGACTTTAGTACGCTACCCGGGAAAATGAGGGGCGCAGTGGGGGGTCCCGCCGCCCTCCATATACTTAGGACCCTCCTGCCAGCTGGCCCCGGTCATGATTAAGGGCCTTGGGCCCCGTGAGCCCCGCCTGTCTTCCCGTCTCCAGAGTAATCGCAGCATCTCTCCTGAGCTCCGAGTGTGAATCCCTGGGAAAAGCTGAATCCAGAGGTGGGGTCACAGAGAGCCGCAGGCCCGACAGGGATGAGAAGTCCTAATCGGCGCTCTAGGGCCAATAAAAGAAGGAAAGAAGGGGATTTGAAAGGATTGCTCCCGCAGGGCTGTGGCCTTGAAGAGGTGGTGACTGGCAGGTTGGACTGACCTGCCGTGGGCTCTCCTTTCCTCCCCAATTTACCTTCGAGAAACCCTCGTTGAGGAGACACCCAAGGGCTGAGTCTTCCTCCACTTTGACCTTTCGCTGTCCCATCACAAAGAAAAAATGGATCCCAAGCTTAAGAAATGGACCAGCACTTGTTTAGAATCAGGACTTGTGCCTTGGTGTTTGGCCTCTTACCTCTGCCTGCCACATGGCTTGCTTACAAGTTAATTGGATTAATCAAACGCTTTTATGAGAAAGTTTTGTTGTGCCACCTGGCAGCCTGGGGTGTACCCTCAGAGAGATTTCTTTCTTAGATGTATTACTACTTTTTCTAGGGATTAGCCAAGCCTAGCCTCTCAGATCACATTGCTCCAGGTTCCCTCAAATGACTGATAAGAATGCGATGTGTTTGTTTTTGTTTGTTTTTGAGACGAGTCTCACTGTATCTCCCAGGCTGGAGTGTAATGGTGCGATCTCTCTCACTGCAACCTGCACCTCCCTCTACCTCCCGAGTTCAAGCGATTTTTGTGCCTCAGACTCCTGAGCAGCTGGGACTACAGGCGTGCAATACCACGTCCGGATAATTTTTGTATTTTAGTTAGAGACGGGGTTTCACCATATTGGCCAGGCTGGTCTCAGACTCCTGACCTCAAGTGATCCGCCTGCTTCGGCCTCCCAAAGTGAGATAACAGGCGTGAGCCACTGCGCCCGACCGAATGTGATATTTTTATGACCACGACAAAAGAAGGGCTGCATTCTTTGGTGGGTCTGCAAAATTAAAAAAAAAAAAAAAAGAAAGAAAGAAAGAAAGAAAAGGACAATGTTTAATGAGCTGTTTTGTTTTTACCATTTTCCTAAACAGGCTGCTTGGCTGGATGTTGACTTGAAAGGTCCATTCTTTGTTATCTTGCTGTTTCCCTTAACAAGACAACATCTTGGCTAGCAAGATAATATCTTGGTTAGCAAGACAATAAACTTGGCCATGTGCTCAACAGCAATCTAATACATTTTCATTTAAAATCCCCTCTCTACTACCCAGAAATATAAGCAAGTTATTGTGGTGCCCTGAAAGGGGGCAGAGGTTCCAGGGTCCTGGGAGATGACAAGAATTTATCCTCTTCATCTCTCTCTGATGCCAGTTAGCAGGAATACTTTAGCCTGGAAGCTGAGTGTGCCTCTAACCATCCTTTCCAGATGGGTGACTGGGAGCTTATGGCTCCCTCCTTCTCTTTAAACCAAATGCATTCTGGCAAGCTGCAACAGCAAACCTACCGTTTTAGACACCCTGCCTTTTCTCATCTTTCCTTTCTACCCCTGCATCTCCCAGTCTCTCTCACTTAACTCCCATGGAAACTCATGCTGCGTCTCTAATACTTTGGAAGATGAAGAACAAACAGGCCCTGGAGAGTGACTGACACCATGTGACCTCTTGCTTCTGTAGCACACAGCATCTTGCCTGTTAATCTTTTTATTTTTTATTTTTTATTGAGACAGAGTCTCGCTCTGTCACCCAGGCTGGAGTGCAGTGGCGCAATCTTGGCTCACTGCAACCTCCGCCTCCCGGGCTCAAGTGATTCTCCTGCCTCAACCTCCCAAGTAGCTGGGACTATAGGCATGTGCCACCACACCCAGCTAATTTTTGCATTTTTAGTAGAGATGGGTTTCACCATGTTGGCCAGGCTGGTCTTGAACTCCTCACCTCAAGTGATCCACCTGCCTCCACCTCCCAAAGTGCTGGGATTATAGGCGTGAGCCACTGAGCCCAGCATTGCCTGTGATTTTTTATTGTATATTAATTATATCCTTTATTCTCTCCTTCCTAAGCTTGGTGTTCATAACTTTCTTCCACGTCTTCCTTCCAACCCCCAAACACGATCTTTCCTTAAGTAAGAGGCAGGGAAGAAGAGGGGCGCCTTCTGATTTTGGGGTGGGATTGAGGCTAAAACCCAAATTAGAACTACCTCCCAGAAACACAGTTCTGTATCCATTGAAAGAGCAAAAAGATGCTGCTAAAATGTGCCTTCTGTTTGCTAGGGATGAGGTGAAAATGAGTATTGAATGAGGTGGCATTTTGGTCCATGGATTTGCTTGCTATGAAAGAGAAAAAACATGGAAAACTATATTTTGAGAGCTGGGTGAGACCCCCAAATTAATCTAATCCAAGATGTTTCCCTAGTCACTAAATTATTTATTTATTTATTTATTTTTTAATAGAGTCTCACTCTATTGCCCAGGCTGGAGTGCAATGGCGCAGTCTCGGCTCACTGCAACCTCTGCCTCCCAGGTTCAAGCAGTTCTCCTGCCTCAGCATCCTGAGGAGCTGGGATTACAGGCACGTACCACCACCCCTGGCTAATTTTTGTATTTTTTAGTAGAGCCAGGGTTTCACCATGTTGGCCAGGCTGGTGTTGAACTCCTGACCTCGTGATCTTCCCACCTTGGCCTCCCAAAGTTCTGGGATTACAGGCGTGAGCCACCACGCTCTACCGAAGTCACTAAATTCTTACACTGTTCCCTCTTATGTTAGTCCGTTAGGGCTACCAAAACAAGGTACCACAGGCTGGGTGGCTTAAACAACAAAAATTAATTTTCTTTGACTTCTGGAGGGTAGAAGTCCAAGATCAAGATGTCGGCAGGTTTGGTTTCTTCTGAGGCCTCTCTTTGACTTGCAGATGGCTGCCTCCCACTACGTCCTTAGATGTGTTCCTCTATGTTGTCTGTATCCTAATCTCCTCTTCCTATAAGTACACTAGTCATTTGAATTAGGGCCCACCCATAAGACCCTATTTTGCTTTTTATTTCACTATTAGTTTTTTTTTTTTTAAGCTATTTCTGCCAGTTAATTTAAACATCATGATCTTTTTCTGATGATAAAAATGCAAGTCTTCATGCTAACAAAAGGATTGGAAGAAGGATGAAGCAGATGTTCCTTCTCTCCTACAGCAATCTCATTAAATGAGGAGTTAAATTGAGAACGTTCATGAGAATTTCAGTCCAGTTCTGTGCAATGAAGAGGAGTGATTCAAAACTTTCACTAACTTGCTCTGTTGTTTGTTAATATAATGTTATTGGAAGAGTTATTTTAACAAAGGGGAATTGTTATATTTCTAAAACTTTTTAAATTGTTGCCATGTCTTGGGAAAATAACTTCAGTATGTGTCTTGATAATTTCTTGCCCTGATGATACCACTGAAAGTCATTTCTCTCTATTTCCAAAAGTTACACAGTTACTAGTAAGATTTATCTGCCAGTTAATATTCTTTTCTTCCACATGCATGAAGGAGTATTTGTAATGACTTTTATATTTTATCATTAACATTATTTTTTTGAACTCTTAAAATGTGTATTGTTTTTACATTAATAGGCTTCCTTTTTTTAGAGCAATTTTTGGTTTACAGAAAATTAAACAGAGAGTTCCCACATACTTCCTTTCCCCCACCTCAGTTTCTCCTAAGTTATTAACAACTTGCACTGGTGTGGTACATTTGTTACAAATGATTAACTAATATTGACAGCTTATTATTAACTAAAATATATAGTTTACATCAGGGTTCACTCACTGTATGAAGTTCTGTGGGTTTTGTCAAATTCATAACATCTACCATTATATAACATATGCCATTACAGTAGCATACAAAAGAGTTTCATTTACCTAAAAATCCCTTCCGTGCCACCTCAGATAATTTCTTCTAAGTTAAAACCACTGTGTGGTGAGAGCTCCTTCCTTTTCGAACCTCCTTGTCCTTTATGGAAATGGTAAGAGCTTTTACCCATCTCTCTGGCCCCTTTTCATTATATGTGTATCTATCTCCTACATTTGTAAGTTCTCTATAGAGTCGGTGACCTGGTCTCCTAATCAGCTTCCTAAAGGTGAGTTTCAAGAATTAAATCGTTATTTATATACTCAGATACAGCATCCAGGCAGCAGCCTATTTTTCCTGATTTTATTTTGTCACCTGCTGTATTTTGGCCTTTGAAATGTGGAGATAATGGCCCCCCTACTTGGGATGGACTGCAATGGATCTAACTTGAAGAAAACTGAACGCAGGAAAAGAGGTTGTGTGAGCATTCCCACACCAGGAAATGGGCTGAGAAACAATTTTGAAGTGAGATGGAAGGGGAATGGTATGGGGTATCCATTCTTAGGGAAATGTGTGCTAGGCCAAAAGCTCACTCTTTGGTTAAACACTCTCATTCTCTGGTAACATAAAGGTCTCTAAAAATATATGCAGAATATTTGGGATAACCTTCTTTATTATTCATTGCCCAAGTTGGGTCACTTTTCAAAGTAAAAGGTAACATTATGAATAATTATACTAGGGCAACAGGTATAAATCAAGTCACCCTACTATTAGACCAAGTGATTTTCACTGGTTCCTTCATTGTAAGAGTAGCTCCTTTTGTTTCCTAAAAATTGTTAAAATGATTCCTTAATGTTGCATTTGAAAGAAAGGGAAAAGGACAAAAATTAGCAATAAATTTATGTAATGGCAAGGATTTCTTCAGAAGAGAGCAGGTCAGGTGTAGTTAGATCAGTAGAACTGTATGTCTCAGTGGCACCATTACTTTTTTATTTTTATTTTTTTTTTTTTGAGGCAGGCTCTCACTCTGTCCCCCAGGCTGGAGTGCAGTGGCACAATCTCAGCTCACTGCAACCTCTGCCTCCCGGTTTCAAGCAATTCTCAGGTAGATCACCTGAGGTCAGGAGTTTGAGGCCAGCCTGGCCAACATGGTGAAACCCCATCTCTAATAAAAATACAAAAATTAGCTGAGTGTGATGGTGGGCATCTGTAATCCCAGCTACCTGGGAGGCTGAGGCAGGAGAATTGCTTGAACCTGGGAGGCAGAGGTTGCAGTGAGATGCGATCACACCACTGTACTCCAGCCTGGGTGACAGAGGGAGACTCTGAGACTCCGTCTAAAAAAACAAAACAAAACAAAAAAATTCAAAACTGGAGCAATTTGGAGACAAGATTAAAAAAATAATAATAACATTGTAGAATGGGGCCACTCACAAGGTTACAGAATTTCCCAGAAAATGTTTTCAAGGGTGGGGCAGAAGGTATGATAGACAAAAGCTTTAAAAAAGTTACACAGTGCCTGTGAGTGCCAGCCCTAGGCCTAAGTCCTAATTACCCAAACTCAGACTCTTCTCTATTTCCTACCTGTGTGGCTCTCAATCTGTGCTCTGGGCTACCCACATTTTTTAGTATTTTTATTAATTCTTGAGCAGGCACATACAGTTTTTCTGTGTAAGACAGATAATACTCCACCCATGTGCTTCCCCTACAGCTTAAAGAAGAGAACTCAACGTCCCCTATCTCTGGACTAACCTACATGCCTTCTGCAACCACATCCCTTTCCCAACTCCCAAGAGATAACCACTGGCCAATTTTTATTTATCCCCCTTTTTTTTTTTTCAAGTTTTGCTGTATGTTTGTGGCCTCAACATGTCATAGTTTTACATGTGTAAATGGATCTATAGTGTACCTATTCTTCTGCAACTTGCTATTTTTGTTCGTCATTATATTCTTGAGATTGATCCTCGTTTTTGAACCTAGCTGTAATGTATTTGTTTCTGCTGCTGAATAGTATTCCCTTTTATAGATGCTACCAAAATATATATATCCCTTCTACTATTGAAGGACATTTGGGTGATTTACAGGTTTTTGAAGTTACAGTGTTGCTGGAAACATTCTTGTGGAGATCTCCTGTCCACACCTCCAAGAATCCCTCTAAGTAAACACCTAGACATAAAATTGCTTTACATAATACCACTGTTTCCAGCGTGCTTTACAAATAACCACTGTTTCCTGAAGCAAATACACTAATTTGCACACACACACACAGCAGTACATAAGGGTTTTGATTGCTCCCTATCAGTTGAGTCCTTGATATTGTCAGACAACTTGGTTTTCTTCAATTTGATAGATATGAAATGTTATATCCTATGCTTTTAATATGTACTTCTTATCTATTTTTAGGTGCTTATTCCTCACTCATGCTTCCAAGAAGTACTTGTTAACATTTTTTGCCATAGTTTTAAAATTTTCATTTTGTCCTTTTCTCATGGATCTGTAGGAATGCTTTATGTATTCAGGATTCTAACATTTTGTCCATTATATGTGTTACACATATCTTTGCCGAGCTGGTAACTTATTGTTTTACTTTTACTGTGCTATCTTTTTTGATATACACAAATTATTAACAATATAGTCAAATTTGATTTTTAATGTTTACATTGGTCAGTCTTTCCCTTTGTGGTTTACACTTTTTGTGTCT
Organism: Macaca nemestrina; assembly: GCF_043159975.1. NCBI lineage: Eukaryota > Metazoa > Chordata > Mammalia > Primates > Cercopithecidae > Macaca > Macaca nemestrina. The sequence goes on along the minus strand of NC_092129.1, from coordinate 157,497,325 downwards.
TGTTAAAGACATCTTTCCAGGAGCAGTGTGAGGAGGACAGAAACACCCACCAGGACTGCTCAAGCCGCCTGCCAACACTGCTGGCACCATGCCAAAGAGAAAGGCAAAAGGAGATGCTAAAGGTGATAAAGCAAAGGTGAAGGATGAGCCACAGAGGAGATCAGCGCGGTTATCTGCTAAACCAGCTCCTCCAAAACCAGAGCCCAGGCCTAAAAAGGCCTCTGCAAAGAAGGGAGAGAAGCTTTCCAAAGGGAGAAAGGGGAAAGCAGATGCTGGCAAGGATGGGAACAACCCTGCAAAAAACCGAGATGCCTCTACACTCCAGTCCCAGAAAGCAGAAGGCACTGGGGATGCCAAGTGAAATGTACATTTTTGATAGCTCTGTCTTATAGTGATTCTACTGTTTGAAATACTATTTTTTTAAATCAAGTTTTATAAAACCGTAGAATTTTGGCTCTCTTTTTTAAGTTATGTTGTTAGCACATAGGACACTTCCTTGTTGTCTTTTGTGGAAAGGGCAAATACCACTAATAGGGTGTATCTCAGAAACTGAATTGAAATAGGGGAAAATAGGATTTTCTGTCCTGTTTGAAGATTATTCTTGATTCCCTTGATTCCCAGGAGAGATTCTCTGACATTCACATGTCAGCCACTTTGGCACAGAAGCCTTACAGTGTGGGGAACCAAAACTTCGTGTCTCCTCTTTCCCTGATGCCATCAGCATAGACTTGACTTCCTTAAACCAAGAGTCTTGATGTGGCCTTGGCAATCCTAAAATCAACTGTGTTAGGTAACAAAACTCAGGCTTTCTGTTGATAACATCGAGATGGTGTCACTCAAAAGAGCCAAGATTCCTGTTTTCAGTTTGTGGATCCATCCTGCTGGTTTTACTGTATTCCCTCCATGTCGAAGTGGGCCTGTGAAAAGCTCATACAGGCCTCATGTGAAGTGTCCACCCTTTCTGAAAATCTTTCTTGTTCAAAACAGCAACAACCTATGTTGTTAACTTTTACAGTGACTTTTAGAGGAGGGGAGTTTGGAAATTGTAAAATGTTATAGATTGTTGCCTATTTCCTGCTGAAAGTAAATGTTTTTAAAAAGTATCATATAAAGCTGAATACAAGTTAGTTTGGGGGGAGATCCTTTCCTACCCAAAGTCATAAATATATTCTTTACTGCCTTGTAGAAATTTTATACTTTTGCCTTTCACATTTGTCTTTAGTCTGTCCTGAACTGATTTTTGTGAAAATTATGAGTTAGAAATTCAATTTAACATTTTTCATATTTCAAAGTGGTTGTCTCTGCACTATTTACTGAAAAGTTCATCCTTTCCCCAGTGATTTTTAACACTGCCTCTTTCATAAATTAAATTTTTGTGTACGTGTGTGGGTCTTTTGATGGTTTCTATTCTGACTGACATCAATTTGTCTAATCTTATAGCAGTACAATACAGTCCTGATTATTGCAACTTTAGGAAAAGGTCTGATAAAAACCAAGATGCCTCCACATTTTGTCATAATTTTAGCCAATTTCACCTCTGTCTCCAATATCACCACAAAATTTTTCTTCCTTGGAGTGTCTTGGCTATTCTTAGCCAACTGTTCCTCCATATTACTTCTAGAATTAGATCAACAATTTGTAAATCAAACAAACCCAAGAACATTGAAATTTTGATTGGATTTGTATTGAATTTATAGATTAATCTGGTAAGCCAAGTCATCTTTACAATGTTGTCTTCCAATACATGAATATGGTTCAGCTCTCCATTTACTTAGGCCTTTGAAATATCTTTCAGTAAAGTTTATAATTTTCTCCATAAAGGTCTTCTTGTTAATATTTCCTGGGAACTTTATGCTTTTTAACACTACTTTCTATGGCATATTTTTAGTTATTACATTTTCTGGTTTTAGCTAATGTTGATTTCAATTTTTGTATCCAGCAACCTTGCTACCTTTCATTCTTGTATCTGCATATTCTTGTGGGGTTTTTGTTTTTTCCATAGACAACCATATATTCTGTGTATACAAACTGTTTTGTTTCTTTTTAGTCCTTATACCTATAATTTCTTTTTCTAATGCTCAGTGTAGTCTAGGTGTTGGTGTCTGCTTTTTTTTTTTTTTTTTTCCCCAGCCAGAGCCTCACTCTGTCTCCCAGGCTGGGGTGCAGTGATGCGATCTCAGCTCGCCGCAACCTCCGCCTCCCGGGTTCAAGCGATTCTTCTGCCTCACCTTCCAAATACGTGGGACTGCAGGTGTACACCACCACACCCGACTAATGTTTGTATTTTTAGTAGAGACGGAGTTTCACCATGTTGGCCATGCTGGTTTCGAACTCCTGACCTCAGGTGATCCACCCGCCTCAGCTTCCCAAAGTGCTGGGATTACAGACATGCGCGACCATGCCCGGCCGCGTCTCTCCTTTTTTGTTTCTTTTTTTGTTTGTTTTTTGAAATGGAGCCTCACTCTGTCACCCAGGCTGGAGTGCAGTAACGCGATCTCTGCTCACTGCAACCTCCGCCCCCGATTCTCCTGCCTCAGCCTCCCGAGTAGCTGGTATTACAGATACCTACCACCAGTCCTGGCTAATTTTTTAATTTTTATTGTTATTATTTGTATTTTTAGAAGAGATGGGTTTTTGCCATATTGGTCAGGCTGGTCTCAACCTCCTGGCCTCAAGTGAACAGCCCGCCTTGGCCTCCCAAAGTGCTGGGATTACAGGCATGAGCCACCATGCCCAGTGCCATTAGAGTTTTGAGCAAAGAAATGGCACAGTCTAAGGTGTTTCATATATGCATGTATGTGTATGGCTGCTGCATGAGCAATAGACTGTAAGCTGTCACAGCAATCTAGGCAAAACATGTTGATGATTTGTACCTAGTATGGAACCGTGAAGAGGTCTGAGAGAGTTGGCAGTAAATAATGCCAAGTTTGGATGATTGCTTAGCCTTTCTAAGCCACAGTTTCCTCTGTAGCAAAGCAAGAACTAATACCTATTTTGCAAGGTTTTGAAAAGAATTAGAGACACTTTATGGAAATGACTAATATTGCAGTTTACCTAATTAGCATATTGATGCATAAAGCTCTGTTGGAGATTTGAAAAAAAATTAATATTTCCCAGAATCTTACATCGCCACTGAAAAACAGAAGGAAAAAAGACGATTCGATTACTCCACAAAACTGAGGCCCAGGACACTCCATATGGAGCCCTTACTAAAACCAATAAGTAGCATATATAGTAAAATTGGAATTACATAATAGCATTTTTTTCCTTTGTAATAGTGAATTGCTGGCATTTCTACTTTGTTATGCTGTATTACCATCCTTCATCTGCTCAACTATTCCCACTCCATTTTATTTGTTAAACAACAAACACTTATCTGCACTTTATGCCTGACAACAGATTAGGATCAAGGATAAAAGAAATATTCCTTGTTCTCAGCTCAAAGTTGAATGAGAGCCGGGTGCAGTGGCTCACCCCTATAATCTCAGCACTTTGGGAGGCCAAGGCAGGCAGATCATTTGAGGTCAAGAGTTCGAGACCAGCCTGACCAACATAGTGAAACCCTGTCTCCTACTACAAATACCAAAATATTAGCCAGGCATGGTGGCGCATCCCTGCAGTCCCAGCTACTCAGGAGGCTGAGACAGGAGAATCGCTTGAACAGGGGAGGCGGAGGTTGCAGAGAGCCGAGATGGCGCCACTGCACTCCAGCCTGGGTGACAGAGTGAAACTCCATCTCAAAAAAACAAAACAAAACAAAACAAAACGTTGAATGGGATAGAGAGATAGGTCACCATACAGTAGTGTGCTCTCTGTTATAACACAGCAAGAGACCCAAACCCCGATGCCAGGGCATGAAGAGGCCTTAGGGAAGACTTCCTGTAGTATGTTGACACATGACCAACAAAATGAAAACAGAAAGGAGCTAGTCAAGCAAGGAGTGAGAAAAAGCCTTCTAGTAAGAACAATAACGTTTACAAAGATGTTAAGAGAATGGTGCATAGATGTTTACTTTTATTCTTTTTTCCCCCTCTTGCTGTCATCTTAGGTGCACAGATGTTCAATAAATTATTGTTGGATCAAAAAATAAGATGAATAACCAAATTATATCAGGTTTCCGACTATAATAAGAGAATTATTAAGTGTTGTTTGCCCAGCTGCCCAGTGATTTATATGAATAATTTTATTTTGAAAACTCTATGAGCTGAGTAGAATTGTTCTCATTAAACTTTACATTTAGACAAACATAAATTTAGACATATATCAGCCTGAGTGATCTAGAGTATTTTGTTTGTTTTGTTTTGTTTTGTTTTTTTGAGACGGAGTTCCACTCTTGTCGCCCAGGCTGGAGTGCAATGGCGCGATCTCAGCTCACTACAACCTCCGCCTCCCGGGTTCAAGCGATTCTCTTGCCTCAGCCTCCCGAGTAGCTGGAATTACAGGCGCCTGCCACCGTGCCCGGCTACTTTTTTGTGTTTGTTTTAGTAGAGACAGAGTTTCACCGTGTTTGCCAGGCTGGTCTCGAATTCCTGACCTCGTGATCCGCCCGCCTTGGCCTCCCAAAGTGCTGGGATTACAGGCGTGAGCCACCACGCCCGGCCTAGAACTTTTAATAACCAAATTTCTGACCCTCACATCTGAGGAACTGAGCATGGAAGAGTTGGAAAGAAGAGGAAGGGAAACTCATTTTTCTGTATCCGTCCTTGCACCACTACCTTCTTTTCTCAGTAGTAGTTGTGTTACAGGAAAGGGGCCCCGATCCAGACCCCAAGGGAGGGTTCTTGTCTTTCACGAAAGAAAGAATTCAGGGCGAGTGTGCAGTGCAAAGTAAGAGCAAGTTTAATAAGAAAGTTAAGTAGTGAAAGTACAGCTACTCCATAGACAAGAGTAGGGTGTTCCTGAAACACTGAGGAACGCATCCACCCTAGGTACAATACTTATATATATGGGGAGATGTGCTCTGCTACAAGGGTTTGTGATAAAGGATTAATTTTCTTATTATATTTTGTAAGAACCGATAATATTATATTTAAAGCAAAATTTCGAATGCCTTTGTTCTCCAGATGTGGGGACATCTGGACACTCCCAAGTCTGGGTCTGTTTACTAAACATTATTAATTTGTTTCCTTAACCATAAATATCTAGAGGCTAGGAATGCCTGACTTTCTGGTAATGCAGCCCAGCAAAAGTTCCAGCCTCGTTTTCCTAGTCCTCACTCAAAATGGAGTCGCTCTGGTTCGAATGCCTCTGACAGAGATACTGGTAAAATGTACCTCCCTCGGTTGCAGTGAGCCGTGATCGCTCCCCTGAACTCCATCCGGTCTGGGAGATAGAGTGAGACTCCGTTTCAAAAAACAAAAAAGAAAAAGAAAAAAAAATTACCTCCTGCTTCTCTCAAAACTCTCCAATGGCCTTCAGCCTGGGTCATCAACATGGCCTGGAAGAGCCCTACTAGGGGTACTCAAGAGCGCGGCCCAAGCGCCGCAACGCCCCGCCCCTCTGGCCGCTCTGCTCTGGGACGCACTTCCGACGCCCTCGAGGCCTGGGAGGTCAGCGCCTCTTGGTGTCGCCCTGCGGGGCCGGCTCTGGTTGGCTCACTGATTCCCACTTGGGTAGGGGAGGCTTGACTGAGCTCCCACCCGGAATTTCACCTTAGACCTTTAAAGACCTTGTTCCGGCCTCAGGAGCCAGCGCTAATCTCTAGTCCTCATTAGTGGCGTTGCGGCGGAAGGGGATGGCAGGCACCCGACAGTGGTCTCCTCAAAAATGGCGAATTTCTGCGGGGATTCATCTTTTAGCTCTCAGGGAGCCCTCTGACCCCAACAGGAAGCCCATGGAGCCCTTTTCAAAAATTGTAGTTTTGAAAAATTAAAAAAATACACAGGATTTCAAAGAAAGCCAATTATACTACAAAACAGTTATCAAACGATTAAAATAATTTCAGAGTAATGTGTGCTTCTCATTAAGGCATTAAATATTAAACTTCAAGACCCGTCTTATGACTGCTGTAATTTTGAAACAGTTGTCTTGGGTATTTGTAACAACTGTATTTATATTGTATACAGAAATATGTGATTTTTCTTGGTGACAGAGTCACAGTTACTTCTCTTTCAATTGTATTAGCAAGTGAAAGATACGTTAAATTTCAGTTAGAATAGACTAGAATCAGAAATAATCAGAACGCAGTGTCTGTGGTAAAAGGAACAGTTCATGCAACTTTGTTTCTGTTACTTATGTATGACTGACGGTGTACACTAAACTTCAAATTGTAGGTCACTACCAAAAACATGAAAGCTACTGCCACTAGGCCCAAGTTCTGAGTGAGGAACCACGTCCGTTTACCTAGGCAGCCCCAGGGCTCAGCAAAACAGGGGATCAGAAAGGAGCACACTAATGGAGAAAACAGGGAGCCTTTGCATTTTTGTTGCTTTTCAAGAAAGAGTTTAACCTTTAACAACTTGTAACCACTGTTATTGCAACTTTATTCCTATTCCAGATGAAAAACTTTGTGCACTGAGGCTCCCTTTCCAAAAGGCCCATCTATTTTCTAAACAGCTCCTAGGTTATGAAATCTATGGTCAGCTCAAGAGTCCTTCATTTATTCGGGGATATCAGCCTGTGACTTGACCTTACCTTCCTCCCTCTAACCGCAGTAACCTCTCTCGCCTTGTCCGTAGTTTCCCTTCCGCTGTCTCAGTTACCCCCTTCAACCGTGGTCCAAAATATTAAATGAAACTTCCAGAAATAAAAAATGCATAAGTTTCAAATAACTCCCCTTTCTCAGTAGCGTCATGAAATCTCCCATCCGCCCGAGGATCATCACTTTGTTCAGAGTATCCACGGGGTATGCGCTCCCCACACGTTAATCACTTAGTACTCATCCTGGTTATCAGATCGAAAAAACATAGTATACTATGGTACTATCCGAGGTTTCAGGCATTCACTGGGTGTCTTGGAACATATCTCCCGTTGATAAAGAAAGAATACTGTACATATTGGGTTAAAAATGAAGAAATGGAAAGAAAAAAGGAGAAACACAGCGATACCTGAACAGGGATTTGAAACCTGGGCCCTCAGATTAAAAGTTCGTGGCCATACTGACTGAGCTACCAAGGTTCGTACAAAATGTCCAAACCACATCAACCCTGGTATATTAATCTATATATCTGACCTAGAACGTGATTGTAGAAGGTTCAGCTGTGATTTTAATAAGGTGCTGGTAATTTAGAAATTCTTGCTAATGACAGCAGAGAAACTCAGCCACAACGAGGGTCCGTTTTAAGACCGAGGTCTACCCATATTACAAATTAATACTAACATCCCCCCAAAATTCTTTCTATCTATCTATCTATCTATCTATCTATCTATCTATCTATCTATCTATCTATCTATCTACCTACCTACCTACCTACCTATCTACCTATCTTTCTACACGCATATATATGTATTCATGTAATTCAGTCCAGTCAAAGACTAACAGAATGCTCGCCTTCAGTTCCTAGGCTTCCCAGATAAATATCTCAAATCCTCTCTCCAAACTTGGGCCCAAACAAAACATTTTCAAAAGTAGCCTGATCTGACGCTGGTGCACGTAAAGGGGAGTAATTGAATCACCTTTTCGGCGACATACTTAGGGAAGCTGATGTGAGACGAAGGATAGAGAAAACTGTTTGATTTAGCAGTGCTTGGTTTCACCTGCCTTGGTTTTCAGTGTTCAGTTTCTTTGAAAAAAGGAAAAAGAAATTAAAGAAGTTTGTAAAGAAGCGTCCTCACTCTCCTTTTTCTTCTCAGATTTCCAGGTAGTTATCAATAGTTCTATCCCTGGGTCAGTAGGTTAAGTATTTGACGAGTGTGTCTGATGCCTGGAAGGTTTTACACACTTTGAAAACTGATGGATGCTGCCCCATTAACCATTTCAGGATTTTGTTCGACAAATAAAAGAGAATTTAACTTCAGCAGTCAGCAAACCTTAGAATTTGGGGACCGAGACGGGGACGGGGGCAGATATGGGAGGACGAAGGCGCGGGGGTAGGGAACAGAAATCTCTTACAAACAACTAGGGAGAGCTACAAAGAACGGGCTTGCAAGGATGGGGATGTAGCTCAGTGGTAGAGCGCATGCTTCGCATGTATGAGGCCCCGGGTTCGATCCCCGGCATCTCCAAGTCCTTTTTATCCTAACCGCCCAATACTATTAGAAAGTATATTTCAAAATGTCAAATAACTATATTTTGTATCCTCCACTTCTTTAACTTTTTATGGCGTTCTTTTAGCCACTGTGTGTAGAATTGTATATGGAGTACGGGGAACAAGGTTGCTTTGAGCTATTTTGAACTATGTGAAACAAATCGAATTGAGAACACAGGAAAACATGCCCAATGGAGAGATGACAGAAGAGGAGCAACCTGGAAAGTTGCCCGGAACCCATTAATGAGCCCTATTTGTGGTATATAGTTTGCCTTTAGGGCAAAAATAATCTTGGCTTGAGAACACGGAAAGGGGAGGAAGGACGGGCTATTGTTAGTCCTGTGCGTCATAGGATGATAAAAATAGGACAAATATCGGGAGAAGGATGAATCTCAGCTAGCTCAGCACGGGCGAATTTGACTGCTCTAGTGCACCGTTCTTCCATAGGGGAATAACGAAAACGAAAACATTCCGAAACACTGATAAAATTCTTAATGCAGTTTTTAAAACTTTCCAGATGTAGGTGGCCGGTTAGCTCAGTTGGTTAGAGCGTGGTGCTAATAACGCCAAGGTCGCGGGTTCGATCCCCGTACGGGCCACGTTTCTTTTCTTCCATCACGTAACTTACACAAAGATAAGGAGAAACCAATTGTTTGAGGACTGTTACTACAAGAAAGACTGTGCTAACCTCTACAACTAACACTTTGCCACAAGTCCAAACATTTGTAGTAAGTTCAGAGGTCCTGTTTTCTTAAGTCATGGTGCTGAAAATGTTTGCTCATGAGAAGCAGAAAAGCAGCAGGATATTTTACGAGATTTAAATTCAATATAGGGCAAAACAATGACACCAATTTGTTTAGTGCTCCAACACCGTCCTTGAAATAGTCTGAAAACAGATAAATCTTCAGATACTGAAATGCGGGGCAAGTGTGAGAAGGCAGTGTTCACTATCTCTGATTGCCCAGTTAAGGATCCCTACTTGGGAAGCTCAACACTCACACATCAAGACAGAAATTCCATTCCGAGAGAAACATTTTCTTGTTACTTTGATTTCCCAAGAAAGGACTAAGCCCCTTTCCAAAAATCTACCTTTTCCACATCAGCAACCTGGACCCTTTGGTCCAGGTTGGCCAACTCCAGGAATAACAGTTCAGTCCACTTCTTGATGTTAAATATCCCCCGTCCCTTGTACAACGAATGTCCTCTGTTTATTTACGACCTCAAAGCTGTATATCCTGTCGAGTGAATTTTCACGTGTTTTACTATTTTCTATGGAAAATGCTGATCTCAAGTCGCGAGCTCCACGTGGGCTTTGTTAGCCCCATACCTGTGGGTGAGCTCGAGCGCTTGTCAAAAACGAAACTTATTGGTCCTCGTCTCCAGACACTTTGACGCAGATTTGAGAAGGAACCCAGATTTCTGCGTTTTAAACAAACGCCACAGTTGTTTCTTTTAGAAAGGATGGGTCAAGAGCCCTTTGAGATAACAGTCCTTAGGATTGGATTGAGGGGAAATTCTGAGAGTCTTGACCTGATAATTTTTTAATAAAGTTAATTAAAGGTATTATAAATTATAGTTGCATATAGCTACATGTACTTTTTTTAAAAAATTAGTAAATATTAAACATATTTAAAATAGGTCATATTCAGGCGGCTCGTTGGTCTAGGGGTATGATTCTCGCTTAGGGTGCGAGAGGTCCCGGGTTCAAATCCCGGACGAGCCCATGTTTTGTTTCTTGCTTTTTAATCTAGCTGCCTTCACCTAACCTTAGTTTCTAAGTTAAAACTTTCCAGTTAGAAGTGCCGGTAATCGTGGCATCGATATGCATTCAAACCCAACAAGTGAGTTGCGATCTCTAGTTAAGGACTTTTTTTTTTTTTTTTTTTGGCTTCTCTTTAGTTTTCCATCCGCTCTACAGAGACTTTTGCAAGGGCAAACGTTTCCGGATCTTCTAGAACTTCCGACTCCACGATTGTGTTCCTGTGAAATATGTTAGAAATAAAATGGCCACATCTTAATTCAATGCTGCTTATTATTGATTCATTACATCAAAGGATGGATTTAAATGGGAAGATTAAGAGTCAACGTGTCAGGAACCTTGGAGTTATTTCGACTTTCCTCATTGCTACAGCGTCAAGTACTACCTTGTCATATATATCAGGGTTTTGCTTTCTTCTGAGAAGGAGCATTTTTTCTCTCCTCCTGGAGCGTACCGTTGGTATACTCATTTGTCCGGAGCCGTGTGGCCCGGCCATAGCGATAATAATTGACAACTGATGCCTGAGCTCTATGAGTTTCCACTCTATGCCTCCTCCCTAGATTTACTTTCTTCCCTGTACTGCTATCTCATAGGCCAGTACAAAATGCCGCTCTTCCGGGTTCTTCATCACCCATCTTCCCGCACCCGGGAAGATGATCAACTTACAGCGCAGGCGCCATTCCGCGCCTGGGAAAATTACCAACTAAGGGCGCAGTCGCAACATGACCTCCGAAACCTACCTGGCCACGCCCACCGCAGGGCCACCGTCATCGCCCTGGCCCAACCTCCGCCCCTGCTGGTCTATATAAGGCATTAGGCTGCCACCAATAAACGAGACTTGATCAGGATACTGTCTTGTCTCCATTTCTCGTGTCTCTTGTCCCCCCGAGTTCCCACTCCCTCTTCTAGGGTCTACGTTGACGATCCCGCGGGACGGGACACTCATTAAGTAGATTTTTTTTTTAGTCTATTGTGCTGAATCTACTTTTGCGGTTGGCGGTAAACACAACATACAAAAATCACTGAATCCTATATTGTAGTGGTTGTCATATTCTTTATATTAAAATATAATTGCAACCCTGCCCCATTTTCTGTGTGTGCCTTGATTATGAAGGGCAACAAATGAGAAAACATACGAGTCCAGCAAAGGTGAGAGAACACCGCAGACATTTTCCTGAGGGCCATATCCACATAGCTTGGCAGGAGGGGCAAGAATTGATGGGTTATGAGAACAAGAGAGGAACGCCTCACTGGACCACGGAGAAGGGTCCAAGATATTGTTTGGGCTCGAGGACCTAAGGTCCTTGAGACTATGCTTGGAGCCACATGGGTAACCGGGTCTGGAGTTTTGGGAGTGCCAGTGCGGGAGTCACTCTGGTAAGCATCCAATGACACTGACTTTTAGGTTCTGGAAACATTCTGTGGTCTATCAACACAAATTGGTGAGAATGGGGAAAAGAGGGAAGATGTAGAGAAAGTGAGTGGAATGCATATTAATGATTCAGATAATGTTTACGTCCTTTGAGTTTCATTTCATCTTGCCTATAAAATCAACATAAACATAAAATCCACAATCCCAACTGTACAAAAGAAGTTATGTATACTCTTAGCCTATTGGGGAAAACCTATCCTTTCACGAGCCCGGCTAGCTCAGTCGGTAGAGCATGAGACTCTTAATCTCAGGGTCGTGGGTTCGAGCCCCACGTTGGGCGCTTTGTCTTAATTCATCCTCAAATGTTTTCAGTTTCCTCATTGCTGTCCAAAAAAAAAGGGCATTATTAAAGCTCATCTACTCTGAAAGAATGTGATCGTGGTGACCATTTTAGCCTTACTGACTTGACTGACATATTCCAGCCTTCTCTGAAATTCTAGCTGAACTTAGTCTCAGCGCTCCCTGGTGTGGATACACTTTTCTCTAGCCTAGAGGTTTTGTAAAACCAGAGATACTTAAACATAGGTTATGTAGGTTGGTGGTAGGGCATGAGCTCTTGTATATTTAATAAGTTCCTGGGCTACTTCTGAAGCACAAATCCCAGCAAAAAAGGTTTATGAGGCAGGAAGAAGGATCCATGACTATGAGTTAAAAAAGCATACCATACACCTCTTCGTTGATTTCAAAAGCCCAGTTAGCCACATACTTTCCTCTCACTTCACTAACATAGTTCTTATCTCTTCAGGTGTCAGGGCAATATAAAGAAAATGTTCCAGCTCAGGTATCCAAGACTGGTTGTACATGTGAATCACCTGAGGCACTTCTAAAATTTTAGATTCCTGGGCCCTAACTCAGATTCACAGGATCTGAATCTCCAATGCTTTAGAAACCATTGTTTTATAAGGTCCTTTTTTTATTTTATGATACATATAGCAAGTTGGCTGCCTATTCAGTCTAGAATTCCACAGGCAATCAACGCCTTATGGAAAACACCACCATGTTTCTATAATAGATGTAAGGTATTCGCTTTTTGGGTTGAGAAACTTGATGTTACATGTTTTCCTGCCATTCCCAGTTCAGGGAAACTCCAGAAGGATGAGCTTCTGATTAATACATGTTTCCTACATAAATTAAAGATACTTATCCATTCATTCATTACACACGTTTATTGAGAACCATAGGTGTTAGGCATTGTTTTGGGTGTTTGAGATCCATGAGTGAACAAAACTAAGATTTCTGCCCCTCACATTCTATGGAGGGAGGCAAACAGTAAGTATTAAGTATAAAAGTAACAAATAAAAAGGTAAGAAGAAAAAAAAGTCAGCTACGTAGGATGTTAGAACGTAATTGGAAGCGCTAGGAATGCTGTGGTGCATGTTGCAGTATTGGCTAGGGTAGTAGAGCTGGGCCTCATGGAGGTGACATTTGAGCAAAGACGGTCAAAAAATATTATCAAAAAGAGTTCCTGGACCAGGCGTGGTGGCTCACGCCTGTGATCTCAGCACTTTGGGAGGCCGAGGCGGGTGGATCACTTGAGGTGGATCACTCCAGACCAGCCTGGCCAACATGGTGAAACCCGTCTCTACTAAAAGTACAAAAATTAGCCGGGCCTGGTGGTGCATGCCTGTAATCCCAGCTACTCTGGACGCTGAGGCAGGAGAATGGCTTGAACCCAGGAGGCGGAGGTTGCGGTGAGCCGAGACGGCGCCACTGCACTCCAGCCTGGGCCACAAGAGCGAAACTCCGTCTCAAAAATAAAAATAAAAACATTAAATAGGCCAGGCGCGGTGGCTCACGCCTATAATTCCCAGCACTTTGGGAGGCTGAGGCAGGCAGATCACCTGAGGTCGGGTGTTGGAGACCAGCCCGACGAACATGGCGAAACTCCGTCTCTACTAAAAATACAAAAAAAAAAAATTTGCCGGGTGTAGTGGCGCATGCCTGTAATCCCAGCTACTTGGGAGGCTGAGGCAGGAGAATCGCTTGAACCTGGGAGGCGGAGGTTGCGATGAGCCGAGATTGCGCCATTGCACTCCAGCCTGGGCAACAGGAGCGAAACTCCGTCTCAAAACAAAATAAATAAAAATAAAAGAGTTCCTAGCTGGGCGCGTAGCTCAGGCCTGTAATCCCAGCACTTTGGGAGGTCGAGGTGGGCGAATCACTTTAGATCAGTAGTTAGAAACCAGCGTGGCCAACACGGTGAAACCCTGTATCTACTAAAAATACAAAAATTAGCCGGGTGTGGTGGTGTGTGCCTGTAATCCCAGTTACTCAGGAGGCTGAGGCAGGAGAAACGCATGAGCCCGGGAGGCGGAGGTTGCAGTGGGCGGAGATCTCACCACTGCACTCCAGCCTGGGAGACAGAGTGAGACTCAAAAAAGAAAGTTTCTAAGTAGAGAAATCAAGTAGAGCCTAAGGCAAAAGCACAGTCTGGTATACTATAGAAACAGCAGGGGGACAGTGTGGCTGCAGCAGTATGAGAGAAGAATAGTGGGAAGGAAGTCAAAAAGATATGGAGCCTTCCGGGCTTTAAGGACTTTAGATTTAACTGAGAGATGGGAAGTCTGTGAAGGTTCTGAACAGAAGAGTAACAGTGTTGCGGGAAGTGCGGGACCCCGAACGGAGAGACTGGCTGAAGCCGTGGCTGAAGAACATAAATTGTGAAGATTTCATGGACATTTATTAGTTCCCCAGATTAATACTTTTATAATTTCTTACGCCTGTCTTTACTGTAATCTCTGAACATAAATTGTGACGATTTCATGGACACTTATCACTTCCCCAATCAATACCCTTGTGTTTTCCTGTGCCTGTCTTTACTTTAATCTCTTAATCCCATCATCTTCTTCAGAAACTGAGGAGGATGAATGTCGCCTCAGGACCCTGTGATTGTGTCAACTGCACAAATTGTTTGTAGAGCATGTGTGTTTGAACAATGTGAAATCTGGGCATCTTTAAAAAAAGAACAGGATAACAGCGATGTTCAGGGAACAAGAGAGGTAACTTTGAACTGGCCGCCGGTGAGTAGAACGGAAAAGAGCTATATTTCTCCTCTTTCATAAGCAAATAGGAGAAATATCGCTGAATTATTTTTCTCAGCAAGGAACATCCCTGAGAAAGAGAAAGCGCCCTGAGGGTAGGTCTATAAACGGCCCCTTTAGAAGCGTGCCGTCTTTTATGGTCGAAGCCGAAGGGATGAAATAAACCCGGGTCTCCTGTAGCGTTCCCAGGCTTATTAGGAGCAGGAAAATTCCCACCTAATAAATTTTGGTCAGACAGGTTGTCTGCTCTCAAACCCGGTTTCCGGATAAGATGTTATCAACGGCAATGCGTGCCCGAAACTTCATTAGCAATTTTAATTTCGCCTCATCCGGTGGTCCTGTGATCTCGCCCTGCCTCCATTTGCCTTGTGATATTTTATTACCTTGTGAAGTATGTGATCTCTGTGACCCACACCCTATTTGTGCACTCCCTCCCCTTTTGAAAATCGCTAATAAAAATGTGCTGGTTTTACAGCTCGGGGAACATCACGGAAACTGCCGACATGTGATGTCTCCCCCGGACACCCAGCTTTAAATTTCTCTCTCTCTTGTGCTCTTTCCCTTTATTGCTCAGCCCAGCCGAGACACTTAGGAAATAGAAAAGAACCCACGTTAAACTTCGGGAGCGGGTTCTCCCGATGTAACAGAATCTAACTTACCTTTTAAAAAGATAATTTTAACTGTTGTGTTGAGAAAAGACCTTAGGGGGACAATGATAGAAACAAGGAAACCAATTAAGAGACTCCTGGTGACAAAAAGTATTAAGAAAGATCAGAGTACTAGCAGGGAAAGAGAAGTGGGTCTATCTGGAAGGCTGAATCAGTAAGATTTCCTGGTAGATTTGAATGGGAATGAGAAGAATAGTCAAGGATAACTTTAAGGGCAGAACACCAACCTTATACATCCATACCAACGAATAAAAGTGTTAAGTGGCCCAGTGTATTTTTTTAAAAATTGCCCTCAAACTTGGAAAGACTGAATTCACATAAAATGTTCTCTACTATTTAATCAGAGCAAAAGGGGTTCAATGATAACAAGAGTTATATCACTGTGAAGACTTGATATATCAGGTCTGCAGCCCACTGCGTCTGTAAGGAGCCCCAGAACATGGATATTGCATGGAGAGAATGCTCACCTCTGAGCACACTGGAGACACGATGACAAATTACCACTGTCTGTCCTCTGCCATCTGGAGACAAGATGACAAATTACCACTGTCTGTCCTCTGCCATCCAACCCTTCCTTTCTTCTTCTTCTTCGTTTTCTTCTTCTTCTTCTTCTTCTTCTTCTTCTTCTTCTTCTTCTTCTTCTTCTTCTTCTTCTTCTTCTTCTTCTTCCTTCTTCCTTCTTCCTTCTTCCTTCTTCTTCTTCTTCTTTTCTCTTCTTCTTCTTTTCTTCTTCTTCCTCTTCCTCTTCTTCTTCTTCTTCTTTCTTTTTTTTTTTTTTTTTTTTTTTTTGTAGATCTCCCTATGTTGCCCAGCCTGGTCTCAAATCCCTGGCTCAAGGAATCCTCCTGCCTCGACCTCCCAAAATGCTAGGATTACAGGCATAAGTCATCACAGGCCCTTTTTTCTTTACTCAGTAACCTGAATATTAACAGTAATTCATCACCTGCTCCATGTGATGTTATATCCAGTTTTAAAACGATTCCATATTTTATTTACTTAGATAAATAGCACATAGAGTTGGGCACAGGAAATTACAAGTATTAAACTAGAAGGGGACTGTCGCAGTGTTTTACGTCTGTAATCTCAGCACTTTGGGAGGCCAAGGTGAGCAGATCACTTGAGCTCAGGAGTTCAAGACCAGCCTGGCCAACGTGGCAAAACCCCATCTCTACAAAAAATACAAAAATTAGTTGGATGTAGTGGTGCTCATGTCAAGTTCCAGCTACTGGGGAGGCTGAGGTGGGAGGATCGCTTGAACACAGGTGGCGGAGGTAACAGTGAGCCATGATTGCACCACTACACTCCAGCCTGGGTGACAGAGTGAGACCCTGTCACTAAATAAATAAATAAACTAAGTAACTAACTAGATGGACTCCCTAGGATTTGGGTGTATTGTTGGTGTATACACCATGAAACTGAGAATTATGAGTTAACATAAAATGGATGAAATTGACCACAGTAACTTTTCTTCAGTACAGTGAGACTTGACTGTTCTCTAAGTCTACTTTAAAAAAGATACAGTGTCTTTCAAAACAATTGACAAACACATTTTTATTAAGCACCTTTTCATTGCTGGACATTTAATAAAAATATGAACATGATATAGTCCCTGCCTTCAAGAAAGCTGCCATCAAGACTACTTTCAGGGGTCGTTTCCATAATTTGTTACCAGAGAAGTTTCTCTGAATGTATAAAGCACTGTAAGAAAAAAGAAAAATGAAAATTGCCATATATCTACTGGGTGAACGTGACTGATTTAACAAAAATTACATCCACAGCTATATTTTAATTGTCTGGCAATAGGAAATGAAGGTGCAGTCAGGTGTGGTGGCTCATGCCTGTAATTCCAGCACTTTGGGAGGTCAAGGCAGGAGGATTGCTTGAGGCTAGGAGTTCAAGACCAGCCTGGGCAACATAGAGAGACCCTGTCTCTCTATATTTTTTTTAAAAAAATTCTTTTTCAAAAAATACAAAAATTAGCTGGGTGTGGTGGTGCACACCTGTAGTCCCAGCTACTTGGGAGGCTGAGGTGGGAGGATCACTTGAGCTCAGGAGGTTGAGGCTGCAGTGAGCTGTGATTGAGCCACTGCACTCCAGCCTTGGTGACAGAGCAAGACCCTGTCTCAAAAAAATTAAATAAAATAAAAAAGGATAAAGCATGTGCATTGCTTTATGTTTCTGTAAATAATTCTAGGATTTGAGTGCTAGAAATAGCATCAAAAAAAGTTAGTGGGGCCAGGCGTGGTGGCTCATGCCTGTAATCCCAGCACCCTAGGATGCCGAGGCAGGTGGATCACCTGAGGTCAGGAGTTCGAGACTAGCCTGGCCAACATAGTGAAACCCCATCTCTACTAAAAATACAAAAATTAGCAGGGCGAGATGGTGGGTGCCTGTAATCCCAGCTACTCGGGAAGCTAAGGCAGGAGAATAATTTGAACCCAGGAGGTAGAGATTGCAGTAAGCCGAGATCATGCCACTGCACTTTAACCTGGACAACAAGAGCAAAACTCTGTCTCAAAAAAAATAAATAAATAAAAATTAAAAAATAAAAAAAATAAAAAAAATTAGCCTGCTGGGCATGATGGCTCACGCCTGTAATCCCAGCATTTTGAGAGGACAAGGCAGGTGCATCACCTGAGGTCAGGAGTTCGAGACCAGCCTGGCCAATATGGCAAAACCCTGTCTCTACCAAAAATACAAAAATTAGTTGGGTGTGGTGGCTCACGCCTCTAATCCCAGCTACTTGGGAGGCTGAGGCACAAGAATTGCTTGAACCCAGGAGGCAGAGGTTGCAGTGAGCCGAAATTGCATCACTGCACTCCAGCCTGAGTGACAGAGTGAGACTCTGTCTCAAAAAAAAAAAGTTAGCCTTGTATGGATATATGATTTTAAATATAATCTTAAAAGCAATCTAAAATGAAAATTGAAAATATTTGGGCCATCTAATGTATTAAAATATGAAATACTAGCATCATCTATGAAATACTTTAGCCAAAAATATTTTAAGTTGAATTGAATCAAGTTTCTAGACATACCTTCTAATGTATAGAACATAGAAGATCAAATGCAACAAAACTATGAATCAATGGTCTTTAAAAAGTCAACGTTATAAAAATATTGAGAGACTAAAGACATTACAACCACATGGAATGAGTGACTCTATACTGAATTCTAGTTCGAAAAAATAAATACATAAATATATTCTTGGGATAACTAGAGAAATTGGATCATAAGCCAGTTATTAGATACAATGAAATTACTGATACTTTTCCCAGGAGTGATAACAAGTTTATGATGTGTAGAATGCTCTTACATGTAGGAGTGCTTGCTGAAGTGTTTAAATGGTAAAGTCATCACATCTGTCACTTATTTTCAAACAGTTCAGCAAAAGAAATGTACATGCTGTATGTGTGCACACACAAGAAAGAGAGATTGATTTAAAGCGAGTATGGCAAATACTAGCAATTGTTGATTGTGGAGTGTATATATTGTTCACTGCAATATTATTTCAATTCCTTTTTGTAAATTTAAAACTTTTCGGCCGGGCGCGGTGGCTCAGGCCTGTAATCCCAGCACTTTGGGAGGCCGAGACGGGCGGATCACGAGGTCAGGAGATCGATATCAGCCTGGCTAACATGGTGAAACCCCGTCCTACTAAAAAAATACAAAAAACTAGCCAGGCGAAGTGGCGGGCGCCTGTAGTCCCAGCTACTCCGGAGACTGAGGCAGGAGAATGTCCTAAACCGGGGAGGCAGAGCTTGCAGTGAGCTGAGATCCGGCCACTGCACTCCAACCTGGGCAACAGAGCGAGACTCCATCTCAAAAAAAAAAAAAAACTTTTCATAATAAAAAACTATAGAGAGAAAATAACCTCCTTCAAGAGTAACATATAAAAAACACGACACAACTAAAAACTGTAATAATTGTGTCCCTTTTGTAATTTCTGAGAAATCTCCAAACATTTTCTTCTATTCTTTTGTAAAGGAAGAAAGTTTAGGCAAGAGTTTATTTTAGGGACAAGCCTAAGAACATATTCTCTTTATTATTTCTGTTTTAATCCAAAGAGCTTCTTTAGATGTCAAAAGTCATGTAAAATTTGTGTATGGATGAGATTAGAGCAAGGCAAGTTCCTGGCTAATGATTCACATTAAGAGGCTGAACACACTGGGTTTGAAAATGGCTCAGGCTGGGCACTGTGACTCATTCCTGTAATCATAACACTTTGGGAAGTCGAGACCAGCCTGGCCAACATGGTGAAACCCAGTCTCTACAAAAAATACAATAACTAGCCAGGCATGGTGTCAGGTGCCTGTACTCCCAGGTAGTCGGGAGGCTGAGTAGGAGGATGGTTTAAGCCCCATGAGGCAGAACTTGCAGTGAGCCATGTCCATGCCACAGCACTCCTGTAGCAGGAGGAGTCATAGACAAAAATCCCTCAGACACTGGATTGTGGAAGGAAAGAGCTTTATTCAGCTGGGAGCATTGGCAGACTTACGTCCTAGAAACTGAGCTCTCTGAATAAGTAATTCCTGTCCTTTTTAAGGGCTCACAACTCTAAAGGGGCTGCGTGAAGTGGGGGTCGTGATCAATTGAGCAAGCAATGGGTACATGACTGGGGGCTGCAATGCACCAGTAATCAGAATAAAACAGAACAGAACAGGGAGTTTCACAATGCTTCTTCATACAATGTCTAGAATCTATAGATACCACAAGTGGTGAGGTCAGGGGTTGAATTTTAACTACCAGGCCTGAAATGTGGCACTGGGCTGTCTGACTATGAATTTCACTTCTGTCTATTCTTTTAACTTCTACCTTTTCAGTAAACAAGAAATTAAGTATAAGACAATATGAGGAGTGGTCTCCTCTCTCCAATCTGGGAACAGAGCCAGACCCTGTCTCAAGAAAAAAAAAAAAAAGAAAAAACAAATGAAGAAAAGAAAATGGCTCAGTAATTGAATTGGGATTGTTGCAAAATTTGAGAAACTAGGTGTTAAAGCATGTACAGTGGCAGCACATTGTATGCACTATATGTTAATAAATAATTACTTAATACTGGTGAGATTTGGCAGGGTAATGGGTATGTGTTAATTGAAAGAGGACACCAACATCTAAAAAAGGCAACGTTCTTACCAGCTGAGAGCTGAAAACACAGCTAATATTTAATTATTCATAGAAGGAAAATAAAATGAAGAAAAATCTCAACTGATCTATCTTCTAATGTTCTGAAATTTACAGCTCGTTGCTTAAAGTAGGCCTAGCAAAGAGAATGGAGTCAAAGCTCTTTTTTTAACCAAATAACGTCTATTAACATCTCAAAGAACTCTTGATACTCAAGGAACTAACATTTAGCAAAAATACATTTTAGAAAATATGGTTCTTTTCAAATGTAAATTACTGCAAGAGGCAAACAACCAGGAAATAAAAGACTGGAAGAACTGGTTAAAGACCCATCTAATGCCATAAAAGTTCACAAGACTACTTAAATATAAATAATAGTTTATTAACAATCTTGTACTTTTAAAATTCACATTGGTAATTCTAAAATGCTTTGAGTGACATCAGAATCACCTAAGATGTGGGAATGACAATCAATTAATTAATTTATAATTAATCTAAGAAAAGTTATATACATTTTAGAGACCAGGAAGACTAAAGTGGCTTCTGAATTACTGTGTTTATGAACCAAGAACTGGATTATGAAGACTTTTATAAAATCATCTTGAGGTAGGAAAAAAAACAACGTTCTGAGAGTACGATGCCCATTTTTGTGTGTGTTTACAATATTGTGATTGCTGTAATAATCAGGCAGTGAGAATACTAGCCCTTCATCTGATAAGCCACTGTAACCCTCAGGTCCTTATTAACCCTTTATAAAGCTGGTGATATGGTGTGGCTGTTTCACCACCCAAATCTCATTTTGAATTGTAGTTCCCAAAATCTCCATGTGTCATGGGAGGAACCCAGTGGGAGGTAATGAAATCATGGGGGTGGTTGCCCCTGTGCTATTCTCTTCATGGTAATTGCTCATGAGATCCAGTGGTTTTATAAGGGGTTTCCCCCTTCACTTGGTTCCCAGTCTCTCTCCTGCCGCCCTGTGAAAAGTAGGCACCCTTCTAGGGGCATGCATTATCACGTGAAAGTATACCAATGTTAAATGCAGAAACAATAGACTCTAAGGAGACTTCAGAAAGGAAAAACAGTAATATAAAAGAGGTCAGAGCCGGGCGTGGTGGCTCACGCCTGTAATCCCAGCACCTTGGGAGGCCGAGGCGGGTGGATCACGAGGTCAGGAGATTGAGATCATCCTGGCTAACACGGTGAAACCCCATCTTTACTAAAAGTACAAAAAAAAAAAAAATAGCTGGGTGTGGTAGCAGGTGCCTGTAGTCCCGGCTGCTCAGGAGGCTGAGGCAGGAGGATGGCGTGAACCCGGGAGGCAGAGCTTGCAGTGAGCCGAGATGGCGCCACTGCATTCCAGCCTGGGCGACAGTGCGAGACTCCGTCTCAAAAAAAAAAAAAAAAAAGAAAAGAAAAAGTGGTCAGAAAAGGGATACCTCTCATTGACATCTGTTAGACAAGTACAGGACAAGATCTTGACAGGGAGTGGAGGGATATCCTGCCGTATCTCATTAGGGTTACTCTGTGAGGCAAGACCAGGAGTGGGGATAGGTCTGAAACAGCCATGTTGTAATAAGTCTTTCTAAGAAAACGTCACTACATTATTTTGGAGGACAGTATGAAAGGTAAGGTAGCAGAGAGAATTGGGGATAATCAGAAAATAGGCTATCTCACTCAGCTTTCTTCCCATTTGTCTATGCCACAGAGTCTCCCTCTGTTGCCCAGGCTGGAGTACAGTGGCGCGATCTCGGCTCACCGCAGCCTCGACTTCCCAGTGAGGCAGGAAAATAGGATCTGGAAGCAGGGAACACAAGGCCAACTCACACTTCAGCTATAACAGGAAATATCCTCTCCCTAGGGCATACACGGAGTAAATGACTTTGTAACTTTACTTCATCCTCTTCATTTACATAGGGTGTACCCCAAGTAGACGGTATTTAAACTCACAAAAACTCTGTAACGGGGCCTTTGAGCCCCTATGCTCAGCCCCACTCCCACACTGTGGAGTGTACTTTCATTTTCAATAAAACCTTTCATTCTTTCCTTGCTCTGTTTGTGCGTTTTGTCCAATTCTTTGTTCAAGACACCAAGAACCTGGACACCCTCCACCATTAACACCAGGCTCTAGTGATCCTCCCATCTCAGCCTCCTGAGTAGCTGGAACTGTAGGCACGTGCCACCACGCCCAGCTAATTTTTGTATTTTTTGGAGAGACGAGGTTCTGCCATATTCCCCAGGGTTAAATTTTTTTAGTTTTATTTATTTATTTTTTTTGAGATGGAGTCTCCCTCTGTTGCCCAGGCTGGGGGGCAGTGATGCGATCGGCTCAACTGCAACCTTCACCTCCCGGGTTAAAGCGATTCTCCTGCCTCAGACTCCTGAGCAGCTGGAATTATGGGCACACAACACCATGCCCAGCTAATTTTTGTATTTTTTAGCAGAGACAACGTTTCACTATGTTGGCCAAGCTGGTCTCGAACTCATGACCTCAGGTGATCTGCTGGCTTCGGCTTTCCAAAGTGTTGGGATTACAGGCATGAGCCACTGCACCCAGCCAAAAATTTCTTTATTAAGCATTAATAACTGTTATCATTTATTAAAACCCTGCCACAGTCAATCAAGGCCCTATATTATGTGCTCGAAGGCTAACTGAACACAAGACAGACCTCAGTTAGTGAAGGCTACATAAGTAATGCCTAAACATATCAGGTACTTCGAAATGTTAGATGTTTTCCTGACAGTTATCTAAAGTCTAGTAAAAGTTTACGGATTTTACCATTCACTTTTTCTACTTTCCTAGCTCTTTTGATTTTTACTTTTTAAAAATCTTACATTTCTAGTATAGAATACCTTTAACCAAAAGTCATAGGGGAAGGAGAAGTTATGAATCAATTAAAAAAAAAAAACTCAAGGGAAAAAAATGATAAAATTTTACTCTGAAAAGCTTCTAAAAATACTGATGTCTGCTGGTATGTATAAAGCATGTTTTAACCATCTTATGGCATTCTTCATGTTAGATATTTGCAATCAATCTATATAGCATACCAGGGGAGAAATTTATCTTAAAGCAGGGAAGTTGTTGGCAAGTATGATTAATTTAGCTTTGCCTTGTGTAATCATTTTTAGTATCTGTCTGTGTCCCAGCACATATTTCCTAATTTTCATAATTGCTTGCGTCTAGAGTTCAGAGAGTTCCAGGACTTCTTCCAAAAGATATATGTTTACATAAGCAAAATACACTTTTATTATAGTATAGTGTAAATCACCAACCAGAAAGGTTCTACAAACTTAAATTCCAAGCATTCTGAATCAGACCTTTAAAGCCAAAAACCTTTATTTCCATAACTGACTCATGACCTACTCTTTGAGCTTTTAAATTTTGACAGCTTTTGAGGACAGAGGCTGTCTTGTTTCTGTGTGTTCCCAGAACTTAGCATAGGACCTGGAATAGTCAGTGATCAATACATGTCTGTGAATATACAGGTCACTGCTGTGTACATATTGCTTCCTTTTAGTACTTTTATTCTCAAAATTACAAAAGCTGAAATGTTCACTCATTTGACTACCAAGATCAATGTAAAATACACAAATAAAAAAATCAAGTAACTTTTAGCTCTTGCTCACACATACATAATACTAGGATGGATTCAAAATGTCTCTACTTAACTTTTGTCAGGAATCTATTCAAAATGTCACTACTAACTTTTGTCAAAAGTGATTCTGGGCAGGGTGCGGTGACTCACGCCAGTAATCCCAACACTTTGGGAGGCCAAGCTAGGAAGATTGCTTGAGCCCAGGAGTTCAAGACCAGCTTGGGCCACATAGTGAGACCCATCTCTATTTTTTTTTTTTTTTTAAAGTGATTCTGGCCAGACACAGTGGCTCACGCCTATAATCCCAGCACTTTGGGAGGCTGAGGTGGGTTGATCACGAGGTCAGAATTTCGAGACCAGCCTGGCCAACATGGTGAAACCCTGTCTCTACCAAAAATACAAAAATTAGCTGGGCACGGTGGCGGGCGCTTGTAATCCCAGCTACTAGGGAGGCTGAGGCAGAAGAATTGTTTGAACTTGGGAGGCGGAGGTTGCAGTGAGCCAAGACTGGGCCACTGCACCACTCCCGCCTGGGTGACTGAGCAAGACTCCGTCTTGGGGGGGAAAAAAAAGTGATTCTGATCAAAATTCCTATCTAAGCAAGGGCAACATAGTGAGACCTACGACTCAACATACTGAGTCTCTACAAAAATACAAAAACAAAATAAAACAGCCCATCAGTTGGGCATGATGATATGTGCCTTAATCCCAGCTGCTCAGGAGGCTGAGGGGAGAGGATCCCTTGAGACTTGGAGATCAATACTTCAGTGAGCTCTGATCCCACCACTGCACACCAGCCTGGACCACTGCACTCCAGCATTAACAACACAGTGAGACCCTGTCTCAAAAAAAAAAAAAAAAAAAAAATCCTCTGTAAGGACTATAACTCCATCTACGAGGCTTTCCTTAATTAATCTCAACCAAATCTGATCTCTTACATAGTCTAAATTCTTGTGTACTTAGGTTTTTTGTGGTACTGTTTGGGACTTGTTTTAATGATTACGTTATTACTCGTATGCTTCCTATGGTGTTATTCTTGAATTCTTTATACTCTAATTTAACCAAAAATAAGGCCCAGCTAAAAGGCTTTCCAAGTACCCTCTGTGGGTTCCCCTGTTTGAGCCTGTGGGAGTAAGGCAGTAGACAGCACACTCTGAGAAATGTGCGCTACAAATTCTGTTTCATTTGATATTCACAACTATCCCCTTAGGATCTGTATTATCTTCATTATCATCATCCCCATTTTGCATAAGGCATGAGGAAGTTAGGGAAGTCATACTGCTTGTGGGACAAAGATTCAAAAATGGACTAAGTGGCTAAAACACCTGTCTGTGTTCTTTCCATTACATGTCACACACGAGTAAATAGCCCGTCATGTTGCTGTACCTTCTACTACCAAAATTCATATTTACTTTTAAATTGTGTTCAAAAGGGTCTATGTACACAATTGGTACAATACATATTTACTCGTTTTAGGAAGTATTACAATACAGTTACTGTAGAAACACATGCCACAGAAATTGGTTCTTTACTCACTCCGGAAGGACCCAAGCGGCCTCCACTTGGGGTTCCTCCGGCTTTATGTGGCGCTGCTGCACCACGTCCTCCCCTACACGTGGGGGTTGGTGGTCCGATTTCCTCACCCTCAACGGACCACGCGCTCACAAAGAACCCAGGGCCTCTTCCACCAGCCCGCAGCCGGTACGCAGTAAACCTTTACCGAATGAATGAATGGAAAACTGCGAATTAACTGCATGTTACTTTGCAACATGGGCTGTATGTATGTATGTATGTGTGTATTTATATATTTTTTGAGACGGAGTCTCTCTCTGTCGCCCAGGCTGAATGCAGCGGCGCGATCTCGGCTCACTGCAAGCCCCGCCTCCTGGGTTCACGCCATTCTCCTGACTCAGCCTCCCGAGTAGCTGGGACTACAGGCGCCCGCCACCTCGCCCGGCTAGTTTTTTGTATTTTTAGTAGAGCGGGGGGTTTCACCGTGTTTGCCAGGATGGTCTCGATCTCCTGACCTCGTGATCCGCCCGCCTGGGCCTCCCAAAGTGCTGGGATTACAGGCGTGAGCCCCCGCGCCTGGCCCGCATTTTTTTTTAATGACACTTATTTCATCTATAAATACGCAGATGCACAGAGCGCCACTATACCACCTTTCATGTCACCCGCGGCGTTCTGCAGCCGTGACGGCAACTGCACCTGCGCACCTGGCAACACAAATAGGCCACACCCTCGCCACCATGTGACCTCCTCCCCATCACGGGACCCGTTGCTCCCCACGCTGGCCCAGGACCGCAAGTTCCCGGTTACCTTTATTTCGCTGGTTTTCCGAACCTCCAACGAAACGCACTCGCCGTCCGCTTGCTGTCCTCTTGCTTGCCGCTAGCTCCAGATGGCTACCATTCGGAAAATCAGCTCCGCTACCAAACACAAGTGGAAAGAAAGCGTAAGCGGGTGAAAAAGCTGAGAAAGTGGAAGAGGGCGACGGACCCCCAGCCCCTTAGCTCAAAATGACCACCCGGGAGCAGAGATACCCTTTGCGAAGCTTTCTTTTTCTTTGTGTGTCTATTCGTCAACGCAGGTGCCCCCCTCGCCACCGCCTCTTCACCTTTCCCTGTGCGAAAGGCTTTGTAGTCTTCCAATTAGCAAGTCAATGAAACCGGACGCCAGGGCACCCACCCTGGGTCCTGGCTTCTGGCGCTACTGATACTCTCTTCTCTTGCACTACCGCGGGAGTGAGGTGGGGGGCTGGGAGAGGCAGGTGGGACTGGAGACTCATCTCCCACCTGCATCTAAGAATACTATTTATGAAGGAGAACAAAGGAAAGCAAAACCTTTCCAGCTTCCCGTTTTCACATTGGGTTATATTTTGTTTTGAAAATGAACACATAGAAGATAATTTTAGCCATATATAGGATAATCATAATTCCTAACCTACAAGAATACAATTTGTCATGCCCGTCTCATAATCCCTCAGATCTAACGTTTGTTCCCATCACTTTCCGCTGTCCCTCAAGTTTCCTTCAGGCCTGTCTTCTCTGTCTGAATTGTCTGTAATTTGGCGCTGGAGAAATGAAGGAGTGGATCCTGCCTCAGGGCGGGTGTAGGATTACACACAAGTAGGGGCCCCAGTCCACAAGAAAAGGCAGGAAGGACTTGTGCTTGGAAGACTTCATAAATCACATTTATCTTACACTGGATGGTTCTGTTAGTAGGTCAGACTTTTAATATGAATGTTCACGCTCCTTCTTGTGAATCTATTTTAGGGGAAACCTAATTATTTTCTTTCACAATAAAGGGTTTGTTGGGAGAGTGGCAGAAAAGAGGAACTTTTTTTTTTTTTGAGATGGAATTTCACTCTTGTTGCCCAGGCTGGAGTGCAATGGCCCGATCTCGGCTCACCGCAACCCCCGTCTCCCTGGTTTAAGCGATTCTCCTGCCTCAGCCTCCCGAGTAGATGGGATTACAGGCGCCCGCCAACATGCCCAGCTAATTTTTGTATTTTTAGTAGAGACAGGGTCTCGCCATGTTAGCCAGGCTGGTCTTGAACTCCTAACCTCGGGTAATCCACCCGCCTCGGCCTTCCAAAGTGCTGGGGATTACAGACGTGAGCCACCGCGATCGGCCTGAACTTCTTTCAATGGTGCCAATCTTATGAACCTCAGACACCTCTCAGTGAGAACTTGCTGGCATTTTGTGTGGAGAACAGAACCGAGAGGACCAATCTGGACAAGGGGAGCCAATTGGAAAACTGCAGGCCCAGGATTATCTTATTTTCATTCTCTAGAGCAGAGTTGCAATAGAGCGCTATTGACATTTTGGACTAGATATTATAATTCTTTGTTGTAGGGGCTGTTCTATGCATTACAGGATGTTTACTAGCATTCCTGTTCTTTACCTACTATATTCCTCAGTCACAGCTATTTACCTACTATGTTCCTCAGTCATAACAATTAAAAATGTCTTCTTACATTGTCAGATGACCCTTGTGAGGGCAAAATTGCTCCATTAGATAAATTACTGCTCCACGAGTATGTAGCATTGTTTTGGCTTACTATTTATTTTTGAGACAGGGTCTGGCTCTGTCTCTCAGGCTGCAGTGTGCAGTGAAACAATCATAGCTCACTGTGGCCTCAAACTCCTGGGCTCATGGGATCCTCCCTCTTCAGCCAGTCCCAGTAGCTGGGCCTACACGCACCCGACCACTACTCCCGGCTAATTTTTGTATTTTTTGTAGAAACAGGATTTCACCACGTTGGCCATGGCTGATCTCAAACTGCTGATCTCAAGCGACTTACCTGCCTCAGGCTCCCAAACTACTGGTATTACAGGCCTGAGCCACCAAGCCCGGCCTAGTTTACTATTTATTGATTAGGGTATTTTTTCAGCTTTGTAAGGGACCGTCGTTAACTTGTAGACAACTGTGATGATGCAAATAAACTTCGTCTGATATTTAGTTATTTTCTGTCCTGTAGAAACAGTAACAGTTATATTGCCCTATGGGGCAGTTTCTAGTTCTCTATTTCACTTAGCAAAGTTAATTTACAGCATCGCTTCTTTCAGTGACTATCAATAAATTCTTTGAATCGGTTTTACCATCTTGATGATTCCCTCATTAGTGAATTAAACCTTTGGCAAATGTTTATTTCATATTCATATAATAATCATGCATTTAACCGTTTGAAAAGTGTATTTTGACCAAATGAATAATAGTAAATACATCTTTGAAACAGGATAACTTATTCAGTCCATTGAGGTTGGAGAAGAGATAAAACATTACATTTAATTCATCCAGACTCGCCCCACTCAAATAAATGTTTCATGGACTTGAGGAGATTAATGGCCAAGTTAAATGTGCTTTCAATTCTTGTTCAGAAAAGAAAAAAAAAAATCTGTGTGCCATAAAGGAGTGAACATTGGGCTCAATGGACTACTTGTACAAGAAGGATCATTTGCCCTGTGCATGTTGTATTACATGACAAGGTAATTATCTTTAATGGAACATGAAGAAGAATGAAACAGATTTCTTTTCCTTTTTCTTTCTTTTTTGTTTTTTTGTTTGTTTTTTTGAGAGGGAGTCTTGCTCTGTCCAGCAGCTGGAGTGCAATGGCAACATTTCTGCTCACTGCAACCTCTGCCTCCTGGGTTCCAGCGATTCCCCTGCCTCAGCCTCCCGAGTAGCTGGGATTACAGGCGCCCACCACCATGCCCGGCTGATTTTTGTAGTTTTAACAGAGACAGGAGTTTCTCCATTTTGGCCAGGTTGGTCTCGAACTCCTGACCTCGAGTGATCTCCCCATCTCGGCCTGCCAAAGTCCTGGGATTACAGAGGTGAGTCAACATGCCAGGCCATAATGAAACAGATTTCCGATGCCAGATTCCACAAGTGGATTTCTTCGTTAATGAGGGAGGATAATAGCTGTTCTGAGCTTCAGAGTCATAGAAAACTAGACAAGAACCTTACGCTTTGCAAAACTAATATTTGAAATGATATTACCCTGTGTTAAAGTTGATCATCTAAAAACGTATCATTTTAGCACCCCCATGGATAGGTTTCTGCTGAGTTAAGAATTAATGTGATGGCCAGCTGCTGTGGGCTCACGCCTATGATGCTAGGATTTTGGGAGGCCAAAGCGGACGGATCACTTGAGGCCAAGAGTTCGAGACCAGATTGGCCAACATGGCAAAATCACATCTCTACTAAAAATACAAAAATTAGCCAGGCGTGGTGGCTTGCGCTTGTAATCCCAGCTGTTCGGAGACTGAGGCGGGACAACGGAAGAATCGCTTGAACCTGGGAAGTGGAGGTTGCAGTGAGCCGATATCGCGCCACCGCACTCCGGTCCGGGCGACAGAGCGAGACTGTGTCTCAAAAAAAAAAAAAAAAAAAAAAAAAAAAAATAGTATGCTTTCGAAATTGCGTTATTTAGCCTGCTCTTCCTTCTCCTCCTCCTGTCAATTATCTCAATAAAATCTCATTAAAATTGCAGTGTACGGGCCGGGCGCGGTGGCTCACGCCTGTAATCCCTGCACTTTGGGAGGCCGAGGCGGGCGGATCACGAGGTCAGGAGATCGAGACCATCCTGGCTAACACGGTGAAACCCCGTCTCTACTAAAATACAAAAAATTAGCCGGGCGCGGTGGCGGGCGCCTGTAGTCCCAGCTACTCGGGAGGCTGAGGCAGGAGAATGGCGCGAACCCGGGAGGCGGAGCTTGCAGTGAGCTGAGATGGTGCCACTGCACTCCAGCCTGGGCGACAGAGTGAAGACTCCGCCTCAAAAAAAAAAAAATAAATAAATAAAAATAAAAAATAAAATAAAATAAAATTGCAGTGTTAAAATGTTTCAAATTCTATTTTTAGGTAGAGATTAAAATTGGTTATATAATGCATTCATCACAACAGAAGATGGTCATTGCTAAATTCTTATCAGTTCTTTGTGCCTCCTTAACATTTTATGTTTCTTTTTGTAAACTAGTGAGAGTGGTGCTTCTGTTTTCTCCCTGTTTCAGAGAAAAGGGCCTCTGAATATCAATCAATTCCGAAGGGGTACTGGATGTCAAAAAAATATCAACTGGATGTCAAATAGGTAAATAGGACGGCAAACGGCCACGATTGCCCAACCTCGCGCAGAGATGGCATCCCCAGCAGAGAGAGACAGTTATATGAATCCTTCGATAGCTCAGTTGGTAGAGCGGAGGACTGTAGTTGGATATTTCCCTAGTTATCCTTAGGTCGCTGGTTCGAATCCGGCTCGAAGGAGTTCATCTTTTTTGCGTATAAGTTTTAAGATTCATTCTCAGAAATGAGTATTTCACTTATACATATCCTCGATGAGAATCTATTATAAAACTATTTTGGATGTGCAATGAATCTCTTTTTTTATTATTCTCCGTAATAATTTTTAACACGCGCCATCAAGGCTTCATCCCTATAATTCATATAATCCAACTCTCTTAGAAGTCCTGGGCACTGAGGAAGTGAATCAGACACTGGTCCACTGGGCTAGAGATCCACAGAGGCCTCTCCACCCCTTAACCCCGGATCCACAGCCTGGGGAAAGGGGCGGCTGGTGGGAATTATTCGGAGCAACTGGTAATTGGTGGGGCACGCGCGTCCCCTGGTGTTCAAAGTTCTGAATCGTTGAGAGTTACATGCCGAACCACTAGCGTCTGAACCCTACACATCTGAAGCCGGGATGACATTCAAGGAGTCTATTCGCCCTTCTCCTTTTAATTGTCAAGGTGGTGGCTTTCGACCCTAGCTGAGAATATGTGGTAGATATTAGAATCACCTGGGGAGATTTTACAAAGCATCTATGCTTGGGTTTCTTTGGAGGTAAGATTCAGGTATTGTAATTTCAAAAGCTCACCAGGTGACTTTCATGTACTGCAAGTTTTGAAAAACACTGGTAGAAGCGAATTATTTTAGAAGAAAATAATACATACGGGAAAAAATGGACAGGATTTCCTACCCACATAGGGAATTAGCTCACGAAGTAGAGATCTGGCATAACAGTGGTACATATTTGGTAATTTTGTGCCAATCTTATTACAATATATTAATCCCATTGTACCCCTTTGTGTCTGAAAATGTGATCCCAGGTACCTATGGTAGAGTTCTTAATGACAAATATCTTTGTCTAGATCAAAGTAAGGAAGCGTTTTCTGAGGAATTTGTGCCTGGCAATTTCTTGTATGTGCCTTCCCATGTTTCCAAACTTTTATTTTTTATGAAAATAATTCTCAAAGTTGGATATGTATCAGAACCACGTGGAAAACTAATAAAAAAACACAGAAGCCCAGGCTTATTGAATTAGGGTGGTGGTTGGAGAGTCCTGCCCAAAACGCATTGGAAGCCACTCCTATTAAGGGCTGGAGATGGATCTAAACTGATAGCTCCCCATGAACTTGCTTTTTGAAAGCTGGTTGGAGGCAAAAGAAAAATGGCCTTTTGTTTGTTTTTTGAGAGGGAGTCTCGCTCTGTCGCCCAGCCTGGAATGCAGTGGCTCCATCTCAGTTCACTGCAAGCTCCGCCTTCCGGGTTCAAGAGATTGTCCCGCCTCAGTCTCTCGAGTAGCTAGGATTACAGGCGTCCGCCACCACGCCGGGCTAATTTTTGTGTTTTTAGTAGAAACGGGGTTTAACCATGTTGGCCAGGCTGGTCTGGAACTCCTGACCTGAGGTGATCCACCCGCCTCGTCCTCCCAAAGTGCTAGAATTACAGGCGCGAGCCACCGCACCCAGCCAGAAAACAAAACAAAACAAAAAATAGGTATTTTGAAAGGTAATGTTTGAGCCTTGAATGCGACATTTATTAAATAGTCCTGAACTAAGCTTCTTGCCAAGGCACAATAGATTTTGGTCCAGAGAGATTCTCTGTCACAATTCTCCTCCCATATGCCAGCACCAGGAACAGCAGAAGACCCCCCACCACCCTCCGGCAAGTTATAGCAAGATGACTTCAGAAGAGGAAGAGTGAATGTCAAAACAAAACAAAACAAAACAAAAACCCTCAAACATACCTACATATGCTTTGGCCCTCCCTCATTTTATTTTATTTGTTTATTTTTTTTGAGACGGAGTCTCGCTCTGTCACCCAGGCTGGAGTGCAGTGGCGCGATCTCAGCTCACCGCAACCTCTGCCTTCCGGTTTCAAGCCATTCTCCTGGCTCAGCCTCCCGAGTAGCTGGGATTACAGGCATGCGCCACCACGCCCGGCTAATTTTTGTTGGGATTCATGCACCACCAAGCCCGGCTAATTTTTGTATTTTTAGTAAAGACTGGGTTTCACAATGTTGCCAGGCTGGTCTCGAACTCCTGACCTCTGGATCATCCTGTCTCGGCCTCCCAAAGTGCTGGGATTACAGATGTGAGCCACCATGCCCCGCCCATCCATTTTATTGAGATAATGGGAGTGCATTTGTTACAGTTGTAACAACTTGAGGTGGTCCTCAATAGGTCGGACATGTAGGAAATAGATTCTAAGAATAAAAATGTAATTTTAAAAATCTTTTAAAATTTGTAATACAGGGCCAGGCGCGGTGGCCCACGCCTGTAATCCCAGCCCTGTGGGAGGCTGAGGCGGGTGGATCACTAGAGGTTAGGAGTTCAAGACCAGCCTGGCCAACAGGGTGAAACCCCGTATCTACTAAAAATATTCCGGGTGTGGTGGCTCACAGCTGTAATCCCAGCTACTCCGGAGGCTGAGGCACAAGAATCGCTTGAACCCGGGAAGCGGAGGTTGCAGTGAGCCGAGATCGTGCCACTGCACTCCAGACTGGGCGACAGAGTGTCTCAAAAAAAAAAAAAAAAAAAAAAAAAAAAGAAAAGAAAAAGAAAAGAAAAAAATTTGTAATATGTCCTCAGTCTGCTCTGATAAAAATGTAATACATAAATGTAATACATAAATGATCGAAGTGCATAATAGATTTGCCAATGCACCTGGCAGAGATCAACGTTCAGAACTGAAAACCGTGAGAGAAATTCCAAAGAACCCAACTCTGTCTAGGATAGAACAGTCCGAGGACTAGATGGCGAGGGAATCTTGAGCTTGAAGGAAAGGCCACCCCCATTATGATATGGGAGTGTGTTGTTAGCTGTTTATGAGTCAGCAAGATATTCACGGAAAGATAGGAGTAAAGGCCAAAGGGTAAGGTGTGAGAGGAAACTACATA
Source organism: Macaca nemestrina (assembly GCF_043159975.1). NCBI lineage: Eukaryota > Metazoa > Chordata > Mammalia > Primates > Cercopithecidae > Macaca > Macaca nemestrina. The sequence goes on along the minus strand of NC_092129.1, from coordinate 157,463,845 downwards.
AAACTGGAGAATGCGGGCATCGATCCCGCTACCTCTCGCATGCTAAGCGAGCGCTCTACCATTTGAGCTAATTCCCCTCGTGGAAAAGCGCCTTTTACATCCTTTACCCTCTTTGATATCTGGAAGTAATTCAGGACTCACTGCTATTTCAATTGACTTTTGTCATTAGCCAATAGGAAAAAAATGAAGAACTGTGTATCAATGGTGACTAAAGAGCCTTAGCATGACTTCCGCCCCTCAGCGCCATCTATAATCTGTTTTGCCATGTCGGATCCCGTCGGGAGGAGACCACGGAGTGCAGGTGAACCAGGGAGTCAGGGAGTCAGGGTCCTTAGAAACAGCTGTCTTGGGGATCCGGGAAGAGGTTAACACTGGAATCACGTCTACGGAAACCGGGAACTGGAAGCAAATTGAGGATGCAGCCAGAAGGGAAAATCAAGTTTTTCAAGCAATGAGGTTCGGCCTTGGCCTAACCAATAGTTTCTACCACTCTCCGCACCCCTAAAATTTTCATCTATTCATCTGGTTCCAGAAACAGATTATCCAGCGTCTTTATAGATCTACGAATGTCCCTTAAAGTCGGGAGCGGTTGTTCACGCCTGTAATCCGAGCACTTTGGGAGGCCGAGGCGGGTGGATCACTTGAGATTAGGAGTTCGAGACCAGCCTGCCAATATGGTGAAACCCCCGTCTCCACTAAAAACACAAAAAATTAGCCGGGCGTGGTGGCGCACGCCTGTAATCCCAGCTGCTCGGGAGGCTGAAGCAGGAGAATCGCTTGAACCCAGGAGGCAGAGCTTGCAATAAGCTGAGTTCGCACCACTGCATTCCAGCCTGGGCGACAGAGTAGTAAGATTCCCTCTCAAAAAGAAAAAGAAAAAAAAATCCACTTTTTGTCTGGCTTTGTCACCGCCGGAGGACCTGTGGCCACGAGGGGGCGTGCGTCCCATTTGATTTCTCTATTCTGGTTTCTGTAGTCCTGATTTCGATCAAGGGGTGTACAAATTATTTTTCTGAGGTAAATATTAGCAAGAGAAGCGAATATACTTATGGCTGCAGACTTAGAGGCAGAGTGTTTGCACAAAGACAAATGCTTTAGTTGCCACTTTTTCTTCTGGGCCTACTGAGTACCAGGTACTGTGCCAGGTGCTAGGTGCTAGGTACTGTTCAGCAGAAGCTAGTTGAGAAAAGGAGGATCCGTTGGGCATTGCTAGAGGCCCATCACTCTCAGAAAAGCCATACGAAAGCTGTCACCCAATATCTGCACCTTCAACTGCTTCTTTTCCAGAAATTCCATCATTAGAAACTTCCTTTTTTATTTTCTAGTCTCAATGGAATTGGGGCAAGATGCTAAAAATTGAAAATGGAGAAGACAAAATATCTTATTTAAGAAAGTGACTATGCTGCTCAGGACATAATAGGTCTTTTAAAGACCTTAAGACAACCTTTAGTACTTGCTCTTCTCTTTTGCTTTTTCATTGCAATCATGGCTGACAAAAAGTGGATAACTCTGCGGGAAGAAGACCTCCCAATTTCCTGTCCCCACCATTTTAGACAAGAGAGTTAAAAACTCAGATATTAGACAGGCGCAGTGGCTCACTCCTGTAATCCTAGCTCTTTGGGAGGCAGCTGGATCATTTGAGGTCAGGAGTTCGAGACCAGCCTGAGACCAACATGGCGAAACTCTGTCTCTACTAAAAATACAAAAATCAGCTGTGGGCCGTGGTGGGTGCCTGTAATCTCAGCTACTTGGGAGGCTGATGCAGGAGAATCGCTTGAACCTGAGAGGCAGAGGTTGCAGTGAGCAGAGATTGCACCACTGCCCTCCAGCCTGGGCGACAGAGCGAGACTCTCTCAATAAACAAACAAAAAACCAGATATTCTAAGTGTGTGTAGAAACCCACCATTCATCTCAGAACTTGGCTCAAAGTCAGCCTTGCTTTGAGGTTCACACCACCTAGGTGCTTCCTCCTTCCACCTTGGACAGAATTTATCCAGTCAGTTTGGCCTCCCCTTACTCTTTTCTGTTTATTTTCTATGACTCTGTTAGCAGTGCAGGTGTGGAAATGAGGTGAAAGAAAATTAGCCCAAACCCATAGTTCAGATCCATGGGTTGTGTGTTGGCAGGACTGCAAACTGGGAACAATTGGTTTGCCTAGGGCTTTTGAATTGGGAGTTCTGGTTTCCAGCAACATTGGATTAGGTATCAAATTTTACAACTTCTTAGCTTCCACAGAAGTAAATTAAGGTCAAGAAACCCCATCTCTACAAAAAGTACAAAAATTAGCTGGGCTTGGTAGCATGTGCCTGTAGTAGTCCCAGCTACTAGGGAAGCTGAGGTGGGGGGATCACTTGAGGAGGGTGAAGTTGCAGAACTGTGATCATGCCTCTGCACTCCAGCCTATGCGACAGAGTGACAGACTGAGACGCTTTCTCAAAAAAAAAAAAAAGAATATCTTAAAGTTCACATGGAAGTTTTAACAGTTGTTAGCAGTAGTTAAACTATTGACTCTCAACTCCACACCCACTGCTATGGACTGAATTGTGTTTCCTTAAAATTCTGTGTTGAATCCTGAACCTTTAAAGTGACTTAGTTGGAGTAAGGAAGTAGTTTAGGTTAAATAAGGTCATAGGGATGGGCCTTGATCCCTAAGCTTAGTTTCCTTATAAGAGGAGACAGAGTACTCAAACCATGTGAAGACACAGCAATAAGATGTCCATCTGCAAGCCAGGAAGTGAGCCCTTACCAAGAACCAAATCAGTTAGCAACTTAATCTTGGATTTCCCAGTCTCCAGAACTGTGAGAAAATAAATTTCTGTTGTTTTAAGCCACCTAGTCTGTGGTATTTTTGTCATAGCAGCGTGCTAGAGTTTGAATGTCTGTGTCCTTCCAAAATTCATTATACTGAAATCTAAGACCCAATATGATAGTGTTAAGATGTGGGGACTTTAGGAAGCCATTTGGCCATCAGAGCTATGCCATTTCTTTTTTGTGGGGGGGCCTTCTCTTTCTTCTGCCATATGAGAACACAATGTTTCTTCCTTTTGCCCTCCATTTCTTCTGCCATGTGAGGACACAAACATAGGTGCTATCTTGGAAGCAGAAAGCAGGTCTCACCAGACACTGAATCTGCTGGTACCTTGATCTTGGATTTCCCAGCCTCCAGAACGGTGAGCAATACATTTCTACATTTTTTTTTTTTTTTCAGATGGAGTCTCGCTCTGTCACCCAGGCTGGAGTGCAGTGGTGCAACCTCGGCTCACTGCAGCCTCTGCCTCCCGGTGTCTCCTGCCTTAGCCTGCCCAGTAGCTGGGACTATAGGTGTGAGCCACCATACCCAGCTAATTTTTGTATTTTTAGTAGAGATGGGTTTTCACCACGTTGGCCAGGCTGGTTTTGAACTTCTAACCTCAAGTGATCCACCCACCATGGCCTCCTAAAGTGCTAGGATTACAGTTGTGAACCAGAGCACCTGGCCTCCACTCTTTATAAATTACCCAGTCTCAGGTATTTTGACACGCAGAACAAATGGATTCATCATACCGAATACTTCCAGTGTTCTGAAAAAACTGTGTTAAAACCGATTGTAGTTTAAAAAATGAGTATCAATTAATACAAATATAATTAAAACTGAGTCTCCTTAATGCAACAAGACTTGAAGACCCAGAAACTTTCAGGACACATATTTAGGAATTCTAGAGAATGAAAAGCTGTGTGTCCTTCGATAGCTCAGTTGGTAAAGCGGAGGACTGTAGGTAAAAACTGAGTTAAAACCGATTGTAGTTTAAAAAATGAGTATCAATATAATTAAAACTGAGTCTCCTTAATGCAACAAGACTTGAAGACCCAGAAACTTTCAGGACACATATTTAGGAATTCTAGAGAACAAAGAACTTTGTGTCCTTAGATAGCTCGGTTGGTGGAGCGGAGGACTGTAGGTTCCTTTAAACTTAAGGCATCCTTAGGCCCCTGGTTCGAATCCGGCTCAAAGGATGTCAGTTTTTGAACTACAGGCTAATTAACGAACTTTACGAAAAGAAGGCTCTAGACGGGAAAACGTATTAAGCTGCTCTTTAATCCCTTCTTTAATCCCCTTTGTGATACAGGAAGTAAGACTCTTAATCACATTGCAGTTTTACCACTTGACCCTATGGGTAAGCTTTGCCAAAAGGGAGGCTACAGACTCCAAGGCTGGAGGTGAGAAAGTGAACTTGTTTTCTTTCTGGGGCCTTCCTGTTTCTCTAGGTGTCATCCCAGTAACCCTAACAGAGACAACAACTTTGTAGCAGCCCTGTCTCAAAATTTCACTTCTTTTTTTTTTTTTTTTTTTTTTTTTTTTTTTGAGACGGAGTCTTGCTCTGTCACCCAGGCTGGAGTGCAGTGGCCGGATCTCAGCTCACTGCAAGCTCCTCCGCCTCCCGGGTTTACGCCATTCTCCTGCCTCAGCCTCCCGAGTAGCTGGGACTACAGGCGCCCGCCACCTCGCCCGGCTATTTTTTTGTATTTTTTAGTAGAGACGGGGTTTCACCGTGTTAGCCGGGATCGTCTCTCGATCTCCTGACCTCGTGATCCGCCCATTTCACTTCTTATTGGCATCTCTGTAGCTTTTCCGCGTGGTGTCCAAGGTACAGATAGGATACACAATAATGTCAAGAGAGGCTGTCCACATCCTAGGATCACTCCTCTCTAGCTGCTAGCTCTCTATTAGGTTAGAAACATTGAAAGTTATCATCTACTATTTTCTTAGTTACTCATGCAAGGCACTTAATTACGGAGTTCAGTATCAACTGTATGCTATTAATATTTCTGACAAGAGGCACTGGCAGTTGCCATTTGAAGAAAAACTTGGGATTTTTCCTTTTAAAGCCTTTTCTTGCGAGATAGATTTCTGCCTTAGATATAAGGAAGCTGAGCAGACAACAATCTACACAGAACCTCTCTCTATGTTGGACAATTTGCTTTGAAAAAGGAATATTTATATTTCCACGTAAAGTTTTCAAGAGTTTTTGCTTCATTTTAACTGCTCCACCATGGTTATGTAATATACACTCAAATTTACACAAACACGCACAGATGACACTTCCACGTTTCAACACTACAGTTATGAATGTACACAATTTATCATTCGACTTTCAGAAAGGAGAACTGCAAGGATACCGGAATGCTTTGTTCACAACCCTGGGATCCTCATCAACCCAGTTGTCTGTATTTAGGGCAACCATAGCATTTATCAAGCAAATCCAGACACTTTTAAGAGAGAAAGGAGGAGTTAATCACACAAAACAGCAGGACAGAGGGCGTAATCTGGGAGATTGTGTATATCTAGGGGAGGAGGACGGGGGATTCCAGTAAGGTTTTTGGTTTGAGCTATATCTAAATATCCTAATGTTTTCAATATAAAACTCAATGCCTTTTACATATTTATAACCATGAAGCCAATTACCTAGATCATTACACAGAATAATTCCGGTGTCTGAGAATACTGCTTTAAAGCAGATGGTAGTTTAAAAAATTAATATTAATATAATTAAAACCTAGTCTCCTAAATGGAACAAGACTTGAAAACCTAAGAACTTCCAGGACGCACATTATTTTGGGGCTTCTAGAGAGCACAGAACTACGTGTCTAGAGAATGAAAAACTTTGTGTCCTTCGATAGCTCAGTTGGTAGAGCGGAGGACTGTAGGTTCTTTAAATTAAGGTATCCTTAGGTCGCTGGTTCGAATCCGGCTCGAAGGACGGTAGTTTTGACCTACGGGTGAATGATTCCAGACATATATGATCTTCACGAAAATAAAGATCTAGACAAAAATATGTATCAGACGGCTCCTTAGGCTCAACCTTGCGCGAGTAGACAATTTTTGGTTACATGCGTAAAATATTTTAGGAATAAACCAGAAACGTGGTAGCTTCACCAAAGGGCGCCTGCGTAGATGAAAAGCAGTGTTTCCAGGAAGTCTGAGGCTTCACTTTTTCCTTGTGAAATTTGTACCTCGCAACACTTCACCTCCACTCCCTCCCTGAGTCTACTCCTGGCTCTTGGTTTCTTGATGCCATTCTTATTTCCCGCTACTGATCATGAAATGCAGTTTTTATTCCCACTTCCCCTCCCCAGCCCCGACCCGAGTTGACGTTCCACCAGCAAACCACAGCCAACGCCCGCAATGGAGTTCAGTTAAGAAGGCGCGTGGGAGGTGTGGGGAATGCCAGGAGCACCCTGGCCCCAAGGTTTTCATTTCAGTTTTTATTGGAGGTTAGAATATACGAAGACTTTTGGGGTCCTCTATCTTGTTACTTTTCTTCTCTCCTTCTGTTTCTCTGTGTGTGGGGGTTTTTGTTGTTGTTGTTGTTGTTATTTTAGACAATCTCGCTCTGTCGCCCAGGCTGAAGGACTCACTGGACTTCCTGGGCTCAAATGATCCTCCCACCTCAGACTCCCGAGTAGCTGGGACTACAGGCTCGAGTCACCACCCCTAGCTATTTTTGGAGAGAGGAGGGGTGTGGTCGGAGAGTTTTGCTTTGTTGGCCAAACTAGTCTCGAACTGCTGGATTCAAGCGATCCGTCCGCCTCGGCCTCCCACAGTGCTGGGATTACATGAATGAGCCACCGCGCCTGGCCAATACTTTTTTATTCTTCCGGCACAGAAAATGAAGAATAAAATTTGAGAACTTTTTATTTTTAAATTTTTGGTTCAGGGGCTACATAGGCAGATTTGTTACGTGACTAAATTGCGTGTCGCTCGGTTTTGGTGTACGAACGTCCCCATCACCAAGGTAGTAATCATAGTACCCGATAGTTTTTCAACCCTCATCCTCCTTCCATCCTCCTGCCTCTAGTAGTTCCCAGGGTCTATTGTTCTCACCTTTGTGTCCATGTGTACTCAGTGTTTAGCTCCCTACTTATAAGTGAGAGAACATGAGGTATTTGGTTTTATGTTCCTGAGTTAATCCACTTAAACAATAGCGGCCTCCAGCTGCACCCATGTTGCTGCAAAGGACGTGATTTTGTACTTTTTCATGGCTGTGTAGTATTCCATGGTGTATATGTATCACGTTTTCTTTATTCCACCCTTAGTGGGTATGTAGGTTGATTCCATGTCTTGGCTATTGTGAATAGTGCTGCAACAAACATATTTATGCATGTGTCTTTTTGGTAGAATGATTTATATTCCTTTGTGTATATACTCAGTAGTGGGACTGATGAGTCAAATGGTAGTTCTAAGTTATTCGGGAAATTTCCATACTGCTTTGCCCAGTAGCTGAATTAATTTACATTCCCACTAACAGTGGGAATGTAAGCATTCCCTTTTCTCTGCCACCTTGCCATACATCCATTATTTTTGATGTTTTAATAACAGCCATTCTGACTGATGTGAAATGGTATCTCATTGAGGTTTGATTTGTGTTTCTCTAATTAGTGATGTTGAACATTTTTCATATATTTGTTGGCTGCATGTATGTCTTCTTTTGAAAAGTGTCTGTTGATGTCTCTTGCCCATTTTTTATTGGAGTTATTTGTTTTTTGCTCATGGAATTATTTAAGCTCCTTATGAATCCTTAGCATTAGAGCTATGTCGGATGCATAATTTGTGAATATTTTCTTCATTCTGTAGAATGTCTATTTACTCTGTTGACAGTTTTTTTGTTTGCTTGTTTTGTTTTGTTTGTTTTGACACAAGAGTCTCACTCTGTAGCCCAGGCTGGAGTGCAGTGGTGTGATCTCAGCACATCACAATTTTGCCCTTCCATATTCAAGTGATTCTCATGCCTCTGCCTCCTGAGTAGCTGGGACTACAGGTGTGTGCCACCATGCCTGGCTGATTTTTGTATTTTTAGTAGAGATGGGATTTCACCATATTGGCCAGGCTGGTTTCCAACTCCTAGCCTCAAGTAATCCACACGCTTCCACTTCCCAAAGTGTTAGGATTACAGATATGAGTGAGTGAACCAGGCCCCTTGATAGTTTCTTTTGCTGGGCAGAAGTTCAACATTTCCCTTAACAATTTTGGTTTTTGTTGCAAATGCTTTTGGAGACTTAGTCATAAATTACTTGCCAAGGCTGATGTCCAGAATGGTATTTCATAGGTTTTCTTCTAGAATTTTTATAGTTTGAGGTCTTACATTTAAATCTTGAGTTAATTTTTGTATATGGTGGAAGGTATGGGTCCAGTTTCAATCTTCTGCACATGGTTAGCCAGTTATTCCAGCACCATTTATTGAACACAGTCCATTCTCCATTGCTTGTTATTTTGTCAGCTTTGTCAAAGATCAGATGGTTATAGTTGTGGGACTTTATGTCTGGGTTCTCTATCCTGTTCCATAGGTTTATGTGTCTGTTTTTGTACCAGTACGATGCTGTTTTGGTTACCTGTAGCTTTGCAGTATAGTTTGAAGATGAGTAGTGTGATTCCTCTGGCTTTGTTCTTTTTGCTTAGTTTGCTTTGGCTATTTGGACTCTTTTTTATTTCATATGATTTTATTTTATTTATTTATTTGGAGATGGAGTCTCGCTCTGTCACCCAGGCTGGAGTGCAGTGGCATGATCTTGGCTCACTGAAACCTCCGCTTCCCGGGTTCAAACGATTCTTGTGCCTCAGCCTCAGGAGTAGCTGGGATTACAGCTGTGAGCCACCACACCCGGAATATTTTTAGTAGATACGGGGTTTCACCCTCTTGGCCAGGCTGGTCTTGAACTCCTAACCTCTAGTGATCACTCGCCTCAGCCTCCCACAGGGCTGGGATTATAGGCGTGGGCCACCACACCTGGCCCTGTATTACAAATTTTAAAAGATTTTAAAAATTACATTTTTATTCTTAGAATCTATTTCCTCAGTCTCCCTAGTAGCTGGGATTACAGGCATGAACCACCACACCCAGCTGTTTTTTGTGTTTTTAGTAGAGATAGGGTTTCTCCATGTTGGTCAGGCTGGTCTCAAACTCCTGACCTCAGATGATTCGCCCACCTTGGCCTCCCAAAGTGCTGGAATTACAGGCGTGAGCCACCATGCCTGGCTTGGATGCTTTTTATTTCTTTCTCTCGCCTCATTGCTCTGGCTAGGACTTCGAGGACTTTTTTCTTTATTCTGAGGGCAATAGATAGGCTTTACAACTGTTTATCAAATATAGTTACCCTCTTAGATTTGTTTTTTATAAAGCATCTAGTAGCACCATGAGAGTGGGGAATACTGTTGGAAAGAGGAAGGAAAAGGAGTTTGGGGGAAAGGGAGAGAGGTTATCTAAAAGGTTACATGAGAGATAGTGAAGGGTGATACTGATGTACTATGCTGGCAGCAGAAATGGAAACATTCATTTATAAACATTCTGGGTTTCTAAAAAGTGATTGTTACCACTCTCTTGCATAGTGGAAGATGCTTGTCTGAGTCCAGAGACTATTGTAGCCTCCCGAATAGAGGCTGTCAAGGAAGCAAAGGTCTGTCAAAAAGGGAGGTTCAGGATCAAGTGTGAATAGTGGATCTCTATTTGTATGCCAAGCTAATGGACAATTTACTTTGATTAAACAAGTTAGTAGAGGTACTGATTTTACAGATACTCTTACATAATCGTATTTGTCCTCCTGGGCACTAGATCCCATTCCATTCTCAAGGATGACACTCCAGCTGTTGTCCTGATTCTCATTTCTACATCATCTCCCCTACCCCTCACTTCCTGATATTTTATGTTCACGGCTGGCTTTATGCATATACAACCTGTGCAGCTGCACATGACTTTGTGTTCAGAAAGACCAGCTCTTGGTTTAATACTCTGTTGTTGCCATCTTGAGATTCATGATAATATAATCATTGAATTTGTGTTTTGAATGTGATGTCCAATAGGACAACGGAGCATTCACATGAACCGAGGAGACAGGTCAGGTGGCAGCCTCAATTCCTTGCCACCCTTTTCATATACAGCATTGGCAGTGCCCCATGAGCACAAAATTTGGGGGAACCATGATGCTAAGACTCAAAGCACATATAAACATGTTACCTCTGTGACTAAAAGAAGTGGAGGTGCTGACAGCCCCCAGAGGCCACAGTTTATGTTCAAACCAAAACTTGCTTAAGGGTGCAGAAAGAAGGCAATGGCAGGGTCTAAGGAACAGCCCATCATATCCTTGTTTATTCATGTTATGTCCCTGCATAAGCTAATCACTTACACTGAAAATATTGACATAGGAGGAAATGGAAAGACAGGGCAACCCATAGTTCTTTTTCCTTTTAATCTTTCCTTATCAGTAAACCAAAGATAGTATTGGTAGAATATGTGTGAATTAATTAATGAGTTAGTTTTAGGCAGTGTTTCCACTGTTGGGGTAAGAACAAAATACATAGGCTTGTGTTGAGCTATTAAATATAAATTGTAGAATGTCAGTGATTCCAAATATGAATTAAATATCCTTGTATTTACATTTAAAATTGGCATTGAACAACAAAGATTAACAGTAAAATTAATAATGTAAAAGTTAAGCTTTTACTTAGTTAGAATGATATTAAATAGCAAATAAAAGCACCATGATAAATCAAGAGAGAGACTGTGGAAAAAAGGAAAATGTTTTTATTTTAGTATATTTAATGAGACTCTCTTCCTGATGTTTTGTTTTGTTTTGTTTTGAGAGGGAGGGATGTGGGGGCAAGGAGGTCTCAATATGTTGCTCAGGCTGGACTTGAACTCCTGGGCTCCAGCGATCCTGCCTTAGCCTCTTGATTAGCTGGGACTACAGGCACACACCACAGTGTCTGACATTTTCCAGAGTTTTTTTTTTTTTTTTAGACAGAGTCTCGCTGTCTCACCCAGGATGAAGTGTAGTGGTGCCATCTTGGCTCACTGCAACCTCTGCCTCCTGGGTTCAGGCGATTCTCCTGCCTCAGCCTCCAGAGGAGCTGGGATTACAGGCACCTGCCACCACACCTGGCTATTTTTTTTTTTTTTTTTTTTGTATTTTTAGTAGATACTGGGTTTCATCATATTGGACAGGCTGGTCTTGAACTCCTGACCTCTGGTGATCTGCCTGCCTCAGCGTCTCAAAGTGTTGGAATTACACTGCGACTGGCCGAAATTAACTGATGTTGAAATTAACTTTTCTTGACTCTTTAGCCACACCTGGCTAAATTTATTTTGTATTTTTAGTGGACACTGGGTTTCACCATGTTGGACAGGCTGGTCTTGAACTCCTGACCTCTGGTGATCTGCCTGCCTCAGCGTCGCAAAGTGTTGGAATTACACTGCAACTGGCCGAAATTAACTGATCTTGAAATTAACGTTTCTTGACTCTATCCGTTGATAGTGAAATAAACTTCTCCCTGATCTTCTCTTTTTTCTTTTTTTCTTTTTTTTTTTTTTGAGACGGAGTCTCGCTTGTCGCCCAGGCTGGAGTGCAGTGGCGCGATATCCGCTCACTGCAAGCCCCATCTCCCGGGTTCACGCCATTCTCCTGCCTCAGCCTCCCGAGGAGCTGGGACTACAGTACAGGCGCCCACCTCCACGCCCGGCTATATTTTTGTATTTTTGGATAGAGACGGGGTTTCACCGTGTTAGCCAGGATGGTCTCGATCTTCTGATATTGTGAGCTACCCGCCTTGGCCTCCCAAAGTGCTGGGATTACAGGTGTGAGCCACCGCGCCCGGCCTCCCTGATCTGGAAACAAACCTTTCTTTATTGTTTATCCTCTGGCAGCTACTGCTTCACACATCTTGAAAGAATGGTCCTCGGTCTTTCTTGTCTTTGCACTCAGTCTTTTCTTTTCTCTTTTTTTTTTTTTTTTTTTGAGACAAGGTCTGGCTCTGTTACTCAGGCTGCACTGCAATGGCATAATACCAGCTCACTGCAGCCTCAGCCTCCTCAGCTTAAGCTGTTCTCCCACTTCAACCTCCCAAGTAGCCAGGACTACAGGTGCGTGCCACCACACCTGTGGCTAATTTTTGTAGAGATGGGGTCTCTCCATGTTGCCCAGGCTGGTCTCCAACTCCTGGTCTCAAGCGAACCTCCCGACTTGGCCTCCCAAAGTGCTGGGATTACAGGTTTGAGCCACTGCATCCAGCCTGTCCTCTGTGTTAAACTTACTCCAATTTGTCTCTCATCTCTACATAAATGGCTCTTTTCAAAGTTCCCATGGACCTCACTGTTGCTAATCTAATGATCTTCATCAGTAGCAGCATTAGATTGGGACGCTCAATTCTTCTTGGTATATTTTCTTCATTTGGCTTCTGGGGCATCACACTCTCGTTGAGTTACTCCTTCCTCATTGATAGCTTCTTCCTAGTCTTCTTGACTGGTTCTTCCTCTTCTCGCTGACTCCTTAATATTGTTTTTCTCCCTAGGCTTTAGTTCTTAGTCCTCTTCTCTTATCTGTTTACACCCAATTCTTTGAGAGTCTCCTCCAGGGTCATGAACTTAAGCCTGTTTCTGTGCAGATAACTCAGATTATTATATCTCCAGCCCAGACAGTTTTGGCAGTTATGCATAAAGCTGCTATAAATATTCACATAGTGTTATGGCAAATATATTTATAATTTCATTTTTAAAAACTGACAGTGTTTTTCAAGGTGGAACAGTTTTTATTCCCACCAGCAATATATGAGAATTTCAGTTATTTCACATCATCATCAGCACTTGGCACTGTTAATTTCTCACCTTTTTTTTTTTTTTTTAACTTTAGCCATTCTCTTAGGTGTGTAAAGTATCTCATTGTGGCTTTAATTTGCATCTCCCTAATGAATAGTGATGTTGAATATCTTTTTATGCTTATTGGCCATCAGTACAGCTTCTTTTGTAAAATATCTGTCCAAATCATTTGTCCATTTAAAAAAAATGTATTGTCTGGTCTTATTATTGAGTTGCAAGAGTATGTTATATGTTCTGGTTACAAGTCCTTCATTAGGGAAGTGTTTTCCAAGTATCTTTTTCTAATCTGTGACTTGACTTTTTTTTTTTCTCTCTCTTTTGGTAGAGATGGGATTTCGCTGTGTTGCCCAGGCTGATCTTGAACTCCTGGACTCAAGCGATCTGCTGGCCTCAGCCTTCCCAAGGGCTGGGATTACAGGCGTGAGCTACCATGCCTGGCCTGACTGTCTTTTCTTAACAGTATATTTTAAGGAACAGATTTTTTGTTAAACTGTGATGAAATTCAACTTATATTTTCCTTTATGGTTTATGCTTTTATGTCCCATTTAAAATCTTTTTGCTTAACCTAAAGTCACAAAGAGTTTCTTCTACATTTTCTTCTAGAGGTTTTGTGTTCTAGTCCCTGCATTTAAGTCTTTGATTCATTTTGAATTAATGTTTGTACATTGTGTGATATAAGGGTCTAAGTTCATTTATTTGCATATGGATATTCAGTTTTTGCAGAATCATTTTGCAAAGTTATCTTTTTCTTATAGAATTACCTTGGCACTTCTGTCAAAAATCAATTAATCATAATCATGTAAGTTTATCTCTAGACAGGGTCATGCTCTGTTGCCTAGGCTGGAGTGCAGTTCTTCCATCATAGCTTACTGCAGGTTGGAACTCCTGGGTTCAAGCCATTACAGGCATGACACCAGGCCTAGCCTCCCATGTTGTTTCTTCTTCTTTCTTCCTTCCTTCTTTCTTCTTCTCCTCCTCCTTCTCTTTTCCTCCTTCTCCTCTCCTCCTCCTCCTCCTTCTCCTCCTCTCCCCTCCTCCTCCTTCTCCTTCTTCCTCTTCTTCTTTTTCTATTTTGGCCTTACTGAATCACCATGTTTCTTTTATACTTAATTTCTTCCCCTATCTTCTACCCCAGCAGCAACTATGGATATTTTCTGTCCCTATAGTTTTGCACTTGCAAGAATTTCATAGGAATACCATAGTATGTAGCCTTTTGTATCTGGCCTTTTAAATTCAGCATAATGCAGATGAGTTTCATCCCTGTTGTTACATTTACCAATAGTTTGTTCCTTTTTATTCCATAGGAATATTATAGTGGTCTGTAAGCTTCAAGAGAAGTTAAAACCATCTAGGTAGGACTCAATTCACAAGTTGAAAAGGTACTAAAGCAATAGAGAAGGTACAGGGTGAGATTGTAATCAAGTGATGATGATACATCTCCAAGAATTATTTCAGAGAGTTAGATTTATCCATAAACCCATTTTGAACTTGTGTCTGCAAGAGGGAATAGAATGGTCATTCTGACACCAGATTCTGTAAGAAGAGGAAGAAGGAAGTCTTCCCACAAAGTGATACAGATATCTAGTGCGGAAAGGTCCTAATTACTTGTTCTTGTATTCCCAGGAGGCAAATCTTGGGGACTATCAGGGGAAAGAGCATTTCAGGCAAATGAAATTCCAACTTCAACAGCCCTGAGGTGAGATTCTCATGCTAGGATTAGTTTATAGGTAAAGAAAATAATTGATGAGATTAGCAATTGGAGTTCTTCCCGATCAAAATCAACTCTATAGTACCATGTCACTGGGAGGTATGAGGCTCTGGGAGCTTGTGAGCATAGCAGTAACTGATGAGAAACATACTGAGCATTTTTTTCAGTATGTTTGCTGCCCTCTGTGAAAATTAGTGAAGCTTTTATTCGAGAAACCATGCGAACTGAGATCCTGGGGTTTGGTGGTGAAATGGCAGGGTTGGTCAACTGCTTTTACATCTGGTGTCCAAGGCTCAGGTAAGTACACTTCATATGGGCAGAGACCATCTCATACAGAATCTGCTCATTTCTCTTCTCTGGCTTCTCGCATTTTCCCCTGCTAGGCTACATTATTGAAAAGGAATTTACCAGACCGTATATTCTTAGTTTCTCATAACAATGAATTGAATAACTGAATTACATATTAGTTATGTTGCTGCAGATATTTCCCATGGGAAACGCTGGAGAGGATCTTTTGGGGAAAAAAACATATTTTTGTCAAGATTACAATTATGGAGAACTTTAATAAGTGATGATCTTTCATAGATAAATTCACCAGAACTCCTTTCCATAAATTTCACAATTTATAATTTCCATATACTTTTAATAATTTTATAAAAAAGTCTCTCCAGACACCTTCCCATTTTTCCCATTGGTGTTCATTTCTGTCTTAGGCACCAGGAAGCTGAATACCATCATAGGCATTTATTAGCTAAGCATGACAGCATACCTGTGTGAAAACTGTCAGAATCAAAATGGAGTCACTATTGTTAAAACACACAAACACACAAACTAACTAAAAACGCTGATTAATAGAGCTGGAAAAGGCCATGCTTGATAACAAAAACTATCACAAAAGACTACAAAAACCATAACCTTGCACAGGCCATCACAATCCTAAACAAAAAATACTTCTATAAGGACATCTGCCCCACAACTGCCTGTCCAACCTCGGACTAGCTTCCTCTCTACGATCCATCTTTGTAGCACATGATAATTACTTCAACACAGTTATATAATCCTTCTCATTTTTTCCCTTAAAAATCTTTGTCGCTGGGCTTGGTGGCTCACGCCTGTAATCCCAGCACTTTAGGAGGCCGAGGCGTGTGGATCATGAGGTCAGGAGTTTGAGACCAGCCTGGCCAACATGGTGAAACCCCGTCTCTACTAAAAATACAAAAATTAGCCGGGTGTGGTGGCGGGCATCTGTAATTCTAGGTACTCGGGAGATTGAGGCAGGAGAATTGCTTGAACCTGGAAGGCGGAGGTTGCAGTGAGCCAAGATCGTTGCACTACAGCCTGGGCGACAGAGCCAGACTCCAACTCAAAAACACCTTTTTCTTCTTTTACCTCCCTGAATATACATAGTTTCCTATGGCACTCGTTTTTTCTTTGCAATGCTCTATTCCCAAATAAACATCATTTTCTTTCAGAGAGCTTCTCTTTGTTATTTAGGTTGACACCTGTAAATAGAATGTTATATTTCTTTTTTAAATTGTGGGGGGAGGGAGAAGTGTTGTGTTTCATTTACTTGTCCCATTACAATTGTGCAATATCATATGAGCCGCTCAATTCCTAAACATAAGTACACACACAACGCACTTCTTGTCTCACGTTTTGTGTCTCAAACACAAATTACAAATTATACAAATTGTGCAATTTTCCTTGCCCTTCAGAAAGGAGAATCTCAATGCTTCCAAAATGAACTGGGCAGTAACTCCGCTTCAAGGTGGTAGGTCCCCCCTTTTCAACCCAGTTGTGTAAGATAAACTTGTCTTTATTATTCACTTCCTAAAGAGAAAGGAGGTGCTAAGCGGACAGGACAGCTGGACAACACGTGCAATAAGGGCAATGGTCCTATCTATTCTATCTAAGGGAGCAGTACACGGAATACTCGTGGGTTTTTTTTTTTTTTTCTGGTTTTTTTTTGGACCTATGTGAAATTTTAAATGTTCAAGGGAATTGTTCATACAATTGTATAGTCACTATCCCTACTCAGATGAGAACATTTTAGAACATTTTGGAACATTTCTAATATCCTCGAAACTTTCCTCACGTTTCCCTATATTTTCAAAATGAACAAGAATACAGGATAGTCAAAAGCAATAGGTAAATTCTGAAGTATCCAAATAACATGCAACAACATCCTTCGATAGCTCAGCTGGTAGAGCAGAGGACTGTAGGGGTTTGAATATAGTCATCCTTAGGTCGCTGGTTCGAGTCCGGCTCGGAGGAGTTCCCTTTTAAAAGGGTCTCTCCTGGGCCTGAAATAAAGAAACTTGAAGAACGCAGTGTGCAGCTTGCTATACATGAATTTGTAAGACGCTCAGAGAAGGAAAATAATCCACCTTTAAAATTGCTAAGAAGGGTTGCTTCACGGACAGTCGAGTGAGACTCAATTTTCACCAAGTTGAGGAGGGATCATGAGGAATGTGGGGAACGGGATTTTGATATCCCTCCCCTCTTCAAAAAAGGAGCAGTGTACACCTGACAGAAAGTTCTCTTCAATAAAGTTAATGAAACAGGCGTATTTGAATTCGAAGAATCTATTATTAGACTTTTAGACACTCCATGAAAGAGTGTGGGCCCTGTTACTTTAGAAATATACTTGGGGACTGGCAAAAACTGTCATCTCTGATTTTAATAGTGGACACATTTACTCCCTGCTTCCATTCTCTGGGCTACTCTGCGCTCTTGGAGCGAGATGGGAAATTTTGTCAGGCCGCAGCAAGGGCGGATTTATACTGATGGTCCTCAAACTTGCCCCGGGCTGCTTCCAGAAAGCTAATCGGATTATTTGTACTCGGTTCCCAGCAATATCCTTTGCAGTCAGCTTGTCGCTGGCGCGGATCGCAAGAACTGAAACGCCTTAAGGGTGGGGACGGCGCCCCCTGCTGGTCGCGCCCTCGGGCGACGGTAAGAGATTGAGGACTCGAGCCTGCGCGGGGAAAACGGCTATGGGCTTGGCTTAGGGATGGTTCGCAGGTCGCCTGGTAGGAGCAGGACCGCCGGGGCCTTGTCCGTTCTGTGGTTACGTAGGTCATAGAAGGAAAATTGGTTTGTGATCTGATGGGGAATCTGTGAGGACAGACCCAGGGAGGGCAGAACTAAGCGCACCGCCGGGGGGGTCGCCAGAATTGGAGGCGTGTGCGCCTCTGACAAGTATTTGCAACGTAAGTATGCATATGGATAATGTATCAATACACATGTGTAATAGATGCCAAACAAATTATTCAAATAATTGTCACACATTTAAATTTTCAGACATTCACAAAATCAAATGTAAAATATTAAACTGAAAGTTCGCAATTTAAATTTTCAAAAATTAAATCTAATTTCCAAAATTAACCGTTTTCAAAATTAAATTTTAAAATATTCAAAATTCCAAGGTAAATTTCCAGAAATAATTAAAACTTCAAAACTCAAATCTTTTAAATGAAATGTATAAACTTTAAAAGGTGAGTCATTCCTCAGCTGGAATCGCACCCAGGGCCCTCGAATAAAATGCTATTTTGATCGCTAGAACACACAGAAACTTCCCTAAAACTGCTCTACAAAATTCCCTAAAAACCCGGCATCAACCCGCCTTTAGCGGCGTTCTATAGGGTAGGTTGTATCTGGGGATCTGCCTTTTCTGGTTCTGCCTGTCCTGAGTTGGAGATGTAACAGGGAATCTGTGAACCTAAAACAAGCTTCCTAACCCGCTTCCACGCTCTAAATCTGGCTTTCCACCTGACACCCCACTTCCGCCCTCTCCCCTCGGCCTTCCCCTTGACCCGACTGCATCGCCAATCATATCCTTTCATTTGTCATCACCGCCTTGGCCCCGCCCCCTCGTCTCAGGCCGTCGCACACGTTTTGCGTCAGTAGGCAAGGCACTTTACGGCCGTCGTGCCGCTCATGTCAGTCAACATGGAGGCAGAGGAATCGGAGAAGGCCGCAACGGAGCACGAGCCGCTGAAAGGGACAGAACAGACACTAGACGCGGAGGAGGAGCAGGAGGAATCCGAAGCAGCGGCCTGTGGCCGCAATAAGCGGGTAGTGCCAGGTATTGTGTACCTGGGCCATATCCCGCCGCGCTTCCGTCCTCTGCACGTCCGTAACCTTCTCAGCGCCTATGGCGAGGTCGGACGCGTCTTCTTTCAGGCTGAGGGTAAGTATGCAGACCCTGACGGTGAAAGGAGGAGGTTGTCGCTCGTTGGCGGGGTGCAAGCATGGATGTCCTGTTGCTTCGCTGCGCGAGACCGAGGCACGAGTTGTTGGATTTTGGGAGTGGGGAGTGCGGTGCTCGGCTCCTGGCTGGTGAATCAGTCTGTGAGGATGCTGGGGTGGGTGGGCGGAGGGGATATGGGGAGAGTGGGTAGCGCAGTGCGTCTGGTGGTTCTTTAGTTCTCGGATTGTTACTATTCGTGTTCTTATCCCGGCCCTGCTCACCTCTCTTTCCGGATCTGTTTACTGGTTTGTTACATGAGTACAACAGAGTAAAAGCCTCGTTAGCTTTTCTACAAAACTGAACATACCCCTTTAGCATCGCGGCCTAGGTCAAGAAACTGATCAACCGCCTTTCCTCTTTCCACCCTCAATTTTACATTGAGGTTGGGGACTTGCGCGGGTGTTAAATAGCGTTCAAAGCCGGCCAGATTAAGGAGTGGACAATTAAGGAAATAATTGAGTTAGCTAGAGGAAAGGGTGCAATTTACAGTTCCCTCCCTCCTGGGCAAAAACTCTCAGGTGGAACTCCCGCTGGCAGATGTGAAGAACGATGCGGGCAATGGGAAGTGGTTTTGAGTGAGTGCTGCATAGTCCCTGACGGGTCTTTTTGTCTTTGGAGCTCAGATCGGTTCGTGAGACGCAAGAAGAAAGCAGCAGCAGCTGCGGGAGGAAAAAAGCGGTCCTACAGCAAGGACTACACCGAGGGATGGGTGGAGTTCCGTGACAAGCGCATAGCCAAGCGCGTGGCGGCCAGTCTACACAACACGCCTATGGGTGCCCGCAGGCGCAGCCCCTTCCGTTATGATCTTTGGAACCTCAAGGTGAGGAGATAGATCTTTCTGCCACACCTCTCACCCTCCCTTCTCCCCAGCTCTGGCCCAGGTATACCCATGGCTTCTCATTGGTCTTGTCCCCTGTCTCATCTTTCTCCCTAATCTGCACTATCCTGATCTTTTCTTATTTTCTGCCCACAGTACTTGCACCGTTTCACCTGGTCCCACCTCAGTGAGCACCTTGCCTTTGAGCGCCAGGTGCGCAGGCAGCGCCTGAGAGCGGAGGTTGCTCAGGCCAAGCGTGAGACCGACTTCTATCTTCAAAGTGTGGAACGGGGACAACGCTTTCTTGCGGCCGATGGGGACCCTGCTCGCCCAGATGGCTCCTGGACATTTGCGCAACGTCCTACTGAGCAGGAACTGAGGGCCCGGAAAGCAGCACGGCCAGGGGGTCGTGAACGGGCTCGCCTGGCGACTGCCCAGGACAAGGCCCGCTCCAACAAAGGGCTCCTGGCCAGGATCTTTGGAGCCCCACCACCCTCAGAGAGCATGGAGGGACCTTCCCTTGTCAGGGACTCCTGAGGGCCAGGGTGGCCCCTTCCAGCTCCTAGCCCTGCTCTGCTTCCTGTCTACCTCATACTAGAATGATCGTGACTATCCAGGCAAACATTTTACTGTGTTTCTCAGACCAAGTGTCTCTGCTAAGGGCCCAAACGTGCAAGTTTTGAGGGCTTCCACTATCCTCACTCCGAACTCCTGTATATGCCTGGCTGAGTCACCTAATTCATACTGTCATACTAGCATGATTATGACTATTGCATATGCTTGTTTTGTTTGACTCTTGGTTGCCTACGTCTATAGGGTCCCCTAAAAATCCCACGTTCTGCCCCCAGGAACGGGCCTTTATTTCCAACTAGGGGGATAATGCCTAGTCCCGGCAATCTTTCTCTGTTTAGCAGTCACAGGTGAGGGTGGTATTAGCATCTTTTTTATGTAGAAAAAATTGACAGTTAATGGCGTGGACTGAGTTGGGAAGAAATACATTTCCTAATGTATTTATAGAAAATAAAAATATTTTTTATGCCTTTTTATTTTTGTTGGGGAGGGTCATTGGACAAGTTCCAGCTTTCATCTCCTTGTGTTCACCTTCATCTCCTGATCTTAGAGCCCCCCCGCCCCCGCCCCCGCCACCCACCTTACTGTTTAACCTGGATTTTTTTTTTTATTTAATTTCTGTCTAATATCTTAGCCCAGTTTATCAATTAGTTATCTTAAGTCAGCATTTTCTAAGCCATTGTTTGAGGAAACAATGACAATAGGTAATAACACATCTTAGTATTAAGAGTTTTACAGGCCACTAGTATAAGATAGGCATCGTGGTAGATGCATATACGGGGTGGAATGGGGGCCACGGCATGTCATAGAGCCCCTCTCAAGGGGGACGTGATTGATGATCACAGTCTTCAGTGGTGAGTCAGTCCTCACCAAGTTTTCCAGGTCATTCCTACAAAATAACTGTAAGAATAATAAGAAGTTTGAAAGAGTCTGGAGTGCTCCCACAATTGCAAACAATGCTTCCTGGGTGGAGTGTTGAGTTGGAACCATTGTAAAGGTGGGCAAAGCCTAGTAGAGAACCAGTGCGCCTCAGGTGCACTTGTATATAGTGGGGCTGAGGCAAAGGAGCCCTGTAGGCTTCAAAGAATCAGTGTAAGCTACTAAGAGGAACTGAAAACCTAGGTGTCACAATAAACAGTATACACAGTTTCATGTAGACAAAAATTCTGATCATTTTCCAGGCTGTTTCAGGAAGTGGTAGATGATTATGATTAGTATTTTGCTTGTGCTGTTTGTTTTTGTTTTTTGTCTGTCAATGTGATGATCTGTGTTTTATGGGGTAGAGTGGATTTGTCTACTTTGGCTGTAAAATATCCTAACCACATTATGATCTTGATAGGTGCACTTTACTGGGTAGAGTAAAAAGGACCACACAGTAAAGCTTGGTATAACATTTCTCACAACCCACATACCTCTTATACTTGGCACAAAAACTTCATTTCCACTTAGAAACTTTCATCTTGTTTCTCTTTTTATTTCTTGTGGGTTTGTTTCATGTGAATTGTTTCCTCAGGTCATTGATGTCTTCAAGTGAAACAGAAAAATCCAGAATCTGAATTTGACAGGCTGGCATATTTATTCAGAATTCCAAGTGCCCATTGCTACTTCTGCTAGATAAAGAGATACCGATGTGAAGAAGAAACTTTCCTTCCAGTTGCTAACAGCTTAGAAAGTACAGTAGACATACTGGGGTTTTATTTAAGACTTTCTTGAATGAAGAAAGAAATTGCATTCCCAGGGTGGACAGACAGCATTAGATAACAGTATGTTCAAGGGTTGGTATTTCAGGCTTCATCTCCAAAACAGTTCGGTACAAAGAGCTCACACCTGCGGCCAGGCAAGCTGATTAAGTCACAGGTGGAGTGAGGACTGAGAATAAGTGGGTGGAATAAAATATCCTAGGGTCTTTCACCTTGACTTTAAGCCTATTGAGGGTAGGAAAATAATTTTTTTACATCCACAATTTTCTTTCTTTTTAAACAGCACTTTGTTTTTTTATATGAAGTAACTCATTTAATCCACAACTATATAATATTGTTATCCCCCCCATTAAAACTGAGCTCAGAGATACGACTCAATTTGCCTCTTAATATTTTATCCTTTGTTCCCCACCTTTTTCCCAGCTTTTCCCAGTGTGCATATAGTGAATGCTTATTACATGAAACTCATGAGAAATGCACGTCATAAACTAGAGAATGAAGTGTACCTGCAAATGTGAGTGGACTTATTTTATCTAAGACCAAGAGTAGCAAACGGAGTAATAATTCTCAGTCATGATTCTGTGGTTGCAGTGTATACTCTGATTCAACTTAGTTTCACTCCTGTCTGAGAAGCTGGGACTCTGCATTTGATGGCAATGGAGTGGGCTGATTTCTTTCCAAATAAGTTGAGGTGGGACTCCTGGTAGAATAAGAGGGCTTTAATAGGGTATGTCTGGGTGCCTAAAAACTGCCTTTTTTTTTTTTTTTTTTTTTCCAGAAGCAGGGTATCTCTATGTTGCTCAGGCTGGTCTTGAGCTCCTGGGCTCAAGCGATCCTCCCTCCTCGGCCTCCCAAAGTGCTGGGATTACAGGCATGAGCCACCATGCCCTGCCCTAAAAACGTTCAAAAGTCATACGTAGAGCTACTCTCAAATTACTTTTCTTGTGATTCCTTATAAAACCTTTCTCCCTGAAATTTGTCTTGTTACACCACAGTAGAATTATGAGGGGAAAATCCTTTGGTGGAAGTCTAGGGACACGCTCAGCTCCCCAGGAGGCTTTATATGAATTTTAGCGAATTGCTTAAGATCCAATATTAGATCTGCTGTTCCCCACCCACCCCCCTTTTATTTTTTGAGACAGGGTCTCACTTTGTCACCCAGGTTGGAGTGTAGTGGCACGATCCTGGCTCACTGCAGCATCCATCTTCTGGCCTCAAGCGATCCTCCCACCTCAGTTTCCTGAGTAGTTGGGACCACAGGCATGCACCATCATGCCCAGCTAATTTTTAAAATATTTTTTCTAGAGATGAGGTCTCACTGTGTTGCCCAGGCTACTCTCGAACTCCTGTTCTCAAGCGATCCACCCACCTTGGCCTCCCAAAGTGCTGAGATTACAGCTACAGCTCTCAGCGCCCATCTTGAAATCACTACCTGACAGAATATTAAAGAAAATGAAAATTGGCTGGGTGTGGTGGCTCACGCCTGTAATCCCAACACTTTGGGAGGCCAAGCCGGGTGGATCACTTGAGGTCAGGAGTTCGAGACCAGCGTGGGCAACATGGTGAAATGCTGTTTCTACTAAAAATACAAAAATTAGCCGAGTGTAATGGTGGGTGCCTGTAATCCCAGCTGCGCGGGAGCCTAAGGCAGGAGAATCGCTGCTTGAACCCAGGAGGCAGAAGTTTCAGTGAGTCGAGATTAAAAATCAATCTTCTGTCACCAGGGCCATTGAAACCACACTTTTTTCGCACCCCTTGTTAACTGGAGACACGAAGGCGGGCTGAGGGGAGAGACCATCAGAAACCTGGCAATGTCTTTTGTAGCTGCGTGGTGTGTGTCCAGCCACCTTCAGCAATTATTGTAGTGGCCAGTCTGTGGCTGACCTGGGCTATCAGGGTTAGCACACTCCAATGAGGTCCCCCAGCACGGTGGCTGTAAATGAATTCAGAGAACTTCTTTTTGTTTTTCACCTTTGCCTCCAATTCCAATGTGTCAATTATCATTGATTATTTAATCAGGACTTTATGGATGGATGTGCAGCTTCTTCTAATCTTTTTTTCTTTTAAGTGTTTAAAAGAATAATGCTGACATGAGTCAATTTTAGTTGTACAAATATACCTATTGTGTAAAAATTGTCAGAAGCGAAATTGCAGAGTCTAAGAGAGACCATCTTTGGTATTCATTTTGTTAGCAAGAAAAAAATAGAGAGTCTGGTAATTTAGGAAAATACCAGTCACAGGAAGCCTGTAGATATCCTAGCTAGAGGTCTCCACCCCTTTCATTCGTGGTCTATTGTGACGTCCAAAGCCTGACCCAAGGAACTGATTCAGGTAGAGGCAACACCAGCTCAGTGTAGAGGGCCAGCTCTGCAAGACCTTGGCCGAGTGACTTCTGCTGCTTTTTGCTGTGGGGACTCTACTGGATAGACTAGCACATTGAGAGAGATGGAGTTTGGAAACAAAATAAGTGGTTCAGAACAATGGGATTTCTTTCAGATCTACTGGCATTTAGAAGGAGCTTGGTAAATTTAATCAAGAAACAAGGAAATGAAGATACCCAAGGAACATCAGGGGAAGAATAATGGTTGGATTTTCATTTAATTTGCCAGACACAATCCCTGAAGTAAGAAAATACCATTTCTCACGAAATTCCGGCACCAGAGGTTCAAACCACCAACCCTACGGTTAACAGCTGAATGCACTAACCAATTGTGCCACAGAAATGAATATGGTGGAAGATCTCCATTCCAACAAGGTTATTTTACTTTTTTTCAGTCTAAACAATACGTTAGAAAGGAGGCTTCTTCTCTGTGTATTGGAAAAATGTTTTCCCATTTTTTGACTTTCATTGTTCCTATGTTAATGTATTTTAAAAACAGAGGTTTATAGGCTTGGCACGGTGGCTCATGCTGTAATCCCAGCACTGTGGAAGTCTGAGGCGGGTGGATCACGAGGTCAGGAGTTCCAGACCAGCCTGGCCAACATGGTGAAATCTGTCTCTACTAAAAATACAAAAATTAGCTGGGCATGGTGGCGGGCACCTGTAATCCCAGCTACTTGGGAGGCTGAGGCAGGAGAATTGCTTGAACCCGGGAAGCAGAGGTTGCAGTGAGCTGAGATCACACCACTGTACTCTAGCCTGGGTGACAGAGCAAGACTCCATCTCAAAAAACAACAACAAAAACAACAAAACACAGAGGTTTGTAATAATACAGATATTATTTTTAGAGAGGAACATCAAAGTGTTAATTGGGTGGAGAGCAGGACGCCGGATAGCTGCGTTTTTCAAAATAAGTATGAGTAGAATCAAAGGAGAGACATCAGACTCAATTTATTTTCGGTTCAATAAGGAAGTTTTCACTGATAGTTCAGTTGAGAGAGAAGCCACTGGAAGGCTGTTGCATGGAAGAAAATATATTAAATGAGAAAGACACCAGCAAGAGCAGAGGGGAAAATCATTTAATGCAAAATCTGATACAAATATTAAGGGATAGTACAGTAATTTAAGGGGCCAAACCCCAGGGCACGAAACCAGAAACTGCTGTACATTTGTGCTTGGCCACCAAACTGCGAGTCTGAAATTGCAATCATACCTTGTATTTGTTTTTTAAAGAGTAAGTTGGTGACAGATTTTATTTCATTTCTTTTCTGCCTGTCTTCCTGCTTCCTCTTTTTCTTTCTGCCTTCGTCTAATTCTCCAGTATGTATACCTTCTAATAATTTTCTTCTGGGTTTTATTCTGAATATTATGATTTTCTAAATTTGTGCCTGTTTTTCTCATTTTCTTAAGCATATGTGGGTTGACCTTGGAAGTACGATGATGGGTAGGAGATGGGTGAATGTGGTGATATTCACTACCCTATTTGTCTTTCTAGTCCTTTCAGTGACATTTAAGCCCAGGAGTCAGATTACATTAGGATGATTTCCTCAACTTGGAACTGTTGATTCTTGGATGTCCTCTATTCATTTAGTCTCCCAACTAACAGTTATTGAGTGTCTGCTAAAAGCTAGGCACAGTTCTAGGCATTTGAATACATCAACAGTATGCAGCAGAGACTAGGGTGGACTTTTCAAGCTGGGGAGAAACACACAATAAACACAAAAAAGTAAATTGTATATATTTGAAGATAATAAGTTCTATGGAGCAAAGAAAAAGTCAAGCAGGGTAAGGGGACCAGGGAGTGGGAGGTATGTGGTTTGCAATATTAAACAGGCAAGTTAGGGTGGCCTCTTTGTTTATGATGTTTTGGAATGGCTTGTTGGAGTTTTGATATATCCATCTTTGTCTTTAAAAGATGTCTCTCTGAGAATCTAGGCTGAAACAGACAAAAGAGACTGGATAGATCTTTCAATAGCAATTATGAGGAGTTTTGAGAGGAGGTGCTCCCTGGGATTGGATAAAGATACCAGTTAGGAAGGATGTAAATGCCTATTATTTAGGAATAGACAAACCTCCTAATCTATTTTACAACCATGAATTATGTGTTGGCCATTTTCAGAGATTTGGGTAGGGGGCTCAATGTAGAATGCCCTTTTCTATGGATCACTATATTCCATGCCAATGGGTCTCTTGGCTAAGGATTCAATGGTGCATGTGCAAGAAATGCTGCTGATAAGTAATATTAGATCAAGTTTCTCAAGAGTGGCTAAAGCTGAGCAATCTCGCCACTATACTTGGAGAGGATAATATGGATGGTGTAAATTAGAATTGTATATAAGTAATAAGTTAGAATATGGACAGTTTTTTTTTCCTTTTTTTTTTTTTTGGAAATGGACATTCTTTCATGATTCATCAAAAGAATCATTGAAGAAACTGATTTATCATGCTACCTCAAGTGTTTCTTGAAAACCTGTTGAAGGAAAAAGAAATTAAATATGCTGAATTGGCTGAAAAAATATAGAAGAAGCATTTTCAGATCACATTAATATATACAAACTGGAAATAATCTATGCACACAGAAAACACCCAATTTGAAGTGACTTTTAAAGTCTTCAGCCGAGTTAGAGGCATGACAACAGAATGAAATGAAAGTCTGGACAATGTTGGCTCCACTTAATATGGAGAAGAAAAACTTCCCAACATAGATGATGATCTGAGCCATGCACATGAAAGTTGCATTTCTACAGAAAATGGGCCAAATATCTTACAGAAAATCCTGAAAGTGCTGTTTGTTCTTCACAAAGCCAGATGAGTTCCCATGAGGAAAAATTATGATAACTGGAGGTCATCGACTCTGCTTGCTGAGAAAAACTTAGCTACATAAGAAAATAAAATGAGCCAGGCACGGTTGCTCATGCCTGTAATCCCAGCACTTGGGGAGGCTAAGGTGGGAGGATTGCTTGAAGCCGGAGTTCAGAACCATCCTGGCCAACATAGTGAGACCTCATCTCTATTTTTTAAAAAATGAAAAATCTGTTGTATGCATTTTATATTTATTTTATATCTTATATATAAAGGAAAATAAAATGCATACAGCAAACAAAGTATATGGAAGCCAAGATCATATGCGGCTTTTGGGAAGAGGATCCATATGCTCCTGTTTTAACAGGGCCACTTCGGAAAGGCCCAGGACAATAGGTTTCCCTGGAATATCAGATCACCAAGGAAGGTTAAGCTAGGTGGGCTCAGAAATCTAGGATCCATAGTTATCCTGTGAGGACCTGAAGAAACTTAGGATAAAAGACAAATTATTTCCCTAGAACAATTCCATTCTGATCCAGATCTTGCTCCAAAAAGCCTTTTGACTTTGATAGACTTGCTGAATCTGAAGACTTCAGAAGTTTCAGTACACCTTAAATGGAAATGAAGTCCAATAGAAATACTACAAAGATGTACCTGATGAGAACAAGTGACTTGTCTCCACCACCTGAAAGTGGAACAGCTGGCTCAAGCATAGTTCTGCCATCTCACAGTCAGAGTCCCAAACATTCTTATGAACTCCAGGGGCATTTCACATTCCAAAGACTTCCATTTGCTCGCCCTTCTTTGGAGAGTATATACGGATGTTCCCCAAGTGCTTGTTCTCTTAAGTGATTTCCAGGACCTAACACACTCTCCATTTACAATGTCAAGTTATTCTCTCCTAATTGCTGTATTCCTCCCCTCCCACTCCCATTGGAAAACCCTGAAGGTAGATGTGACCCGCACTTAGGGTTAGTTGAGTTTTCATATAAAACTCAATCCAAAGATCTGAAACCATAGTAAGGAATTCTTCAGTCCCTTGTGTCAACTAATTCTGAATTATCTGTTATTTAATGCAAATAATCTTAGTTAAGTAGTTACAAAATTGGATCAAATGGAAGCCTGATAGAATTTTAAATCTTAGTGCTTCCACTATATCCTAGAAGAGATAGTATAAGTATAGTAATTGTTATTACCTAGTCTTCTATAACAAAAACTTGAGTGGAAGTCTGACATGAGCAGTTTAGCATTTGGAGAAATTTGGAAGCGCAAAGGCCATTTTTCTATGTCATAAATTGTGTTTATTATAATTCTTAGACAAATGTTAAAATAACTTGTTTACTAATACAATTTAATTTTTTTAAAAAAATTATCTGTATATTGTCAAAATTAGCATGATAATTTGGGATATGGGAAGAAACATTGAGGACCATGGGGTTAAGTAATGTGTTGCTGGTTTTAGGGCTGTGTGAGGGAATGAGATATATATTTACATGAGCACTACATATTCCAGTAACTGAGGCAGATCTAGAGTCCAGGTTTTCTGACGTTCAGATTTGGATCTTAAGCACAGGGAAAAAGGAATTTTATAAGAAATTTTAAATCATTTACTAATTTCTATTCAATTTACTTTGCAACAAACATGTAAAGGTATAATTTTACCTCTGCAATAGGTCTGGAAATAATAACACTTAAAACATCTTGCAGTGGGGTAACTTGTAGTACAGAAACTCACATAAACACACAAATTCAATATAAAAATGATGCCAGTTATCATATGTGCCAGTTATCAAACAATTGTGTCCCAGCCCTGAATTCACCCTCAAGCACTCCAGGCTTTGAGATGCGGGGCTTGGGCTCTGCAAAACATTTTCTCTTTTGCTTGCGGTTCCCTGTTAGATTCTGACACTAGAGGGCCCCAGGAGCCTGTTGGTTCTCTGTTACTTTATTACAGGGCAACAGCCCTTCACCCTGGCAGTGATAGAACAGTTTGTTCCACTTTCCAGATTTTGAAAAGTGCCTGCAGACCTAGGCTCATTGCACCTTCAGCGGTGCCAGCGTCATCTAGGAAGTGTCTCCTTCTCAGATACTGAGTCTCAGCTCCACAAGACCCCAGTCCTAGGAGCTCCTGAGGTACTGACAGCAGCTAGGATGCACTTTCTCTTCAGAGCTCTAAGCCCCCATGCCGGGATCTCTCTTCTCACTTTCCAGTTTCTGATACCAACTCCTTTCCTTTATTCCCCACCATAGTGGGTGGGAGCTGTTTGCTGCAGTTTTCAACTCTGTGTTACCTTTTCGTGTTTTAGATTTCTAAAACCTGAGCAAACAATTTCCTGTATGAATTTCATGGTGAAATGCCTCACGTGGTTTTTGAATTGCTGACTAATTTATTTCTCCTTGATGTCTATCCGAATCTTGCCCGCCCACCCTTTCAGGCCCAAGTCTTTCCCCACAGTTTTTCTCTTTGCAGACTGGATGAATCTCCAGGTCCTCCAAATGACTACATTATATCATGCACACCTCAGTTATAGACCTCTGGGTAGTTATTTTAGTATTTATGCTTTATTACAGACTTCTAGGTTTTTATAGTCATATTGAAGACATGGTATTTTGTTATTAACTAGCATATATGCTCTTCAGGGACAGAGAACAAACCTCAATGTTCTTGGGATGTTTTTCGTGTTTTTTTTTGAAAATCAAAATGGTAAAAGTGAAAATAAATATGCCCCATCCAAACTTAGAATTTTCATTGGTTACAGAGCTGAGATGATCCAGGAAGCTGCCACCTAGCTAACAAGCCTGTCCTATTTGGGAGAGTATGGGCATGGGGGATAATTCTACGTTAGGAGAAAGGTCTTTAAGCGTTAAAAAGACAATTAGGCTGATCATGGTGGCAAACACCTGTAATCCCAGCACTTTGTGAGGCCAAGGCGGGCAGATCGCTTGAGGTCAGGAGTTCAAAACCAGCCTGGCCAACATGGTGAAACCCCATCTCTACTAAAAATACAAAAAACAAACAATAAAAAACAGCAAGGCATGGTGGCACATGCCTGTAATCCCAGCTACTCAGGAGACTGAGGCAGGAGAATCACTTGAACCTGGGAGGCAGAATGAGCCGAGATTGCGCCACTGCACTCCAGCCTGGGCAACAGATCAAGACTCTATCTCAAAACAAAACAAAACAAAAGACAATTATTCCAAAGTATGTTCATTAATTCAGAATTCTTAACACACACTAGGGGTGACATAGACTGTACTGAGGTCAAAAAGATGGACAAGAACCAAGAGAAGAAAGAAGCAAGGGTCAGCCATGCCCCTATTCCTTCCCTGTTTCCTCTGTTTCCTAAGTCCTCACTGATGAAAATGAATGCGTGGTTTGACAGTTCAGAAATTAGTATTTGAAGACATAAAATGGTGCTGCTTTCTTTATCCTGAAAACTTGGCCCCAGAATATGTTAAGCAGTAAAGTTCAGTTCTTACCAACATACCATCTTTGGTAGACAGAATGACCCCCTCAAAGATATCTAAATCTTAATCCCTGTAACTTGTGAATATGCTGCATTTCGTGGCAAAATAGACATTGCAAATGTAACTAACATTGTGAATCTTATAATAGGAAGATCATCTTGGATTTCTGGGTGGGCCTAATCACATGAACCCTTATAAGCGGAGAACTTTCTCTGAATTCAGAAAGATGCAGAAGGAAGAGAAACCAGATATTTGAAACAAGAAAAAGACTTGACAAGCCATTGCTGGCTTTAAGATAAAGGAGTCCATGAGTCAAGGACCTTAGTTCTAAGAACACTAGAAACTGAAAAATGCAAGCAATCTGAATGATCTTGAAAGCAAAATTTTTTTACAAGCCTCCAAATAAGAGTCCAGCCCAGCCAACACCTTGACTTTGGCCTCATGAGGTCCTGAGCAGTTGGAACACTCTGTGCCCAGACTCCTGGCTCAAAGTACTGTGAAATAAGAAATGGGTGGTGTTTTAAGGTGCCGAGCTTGAGGTGATTTATTATGGAGGCAGAGTAAAACTAATTTATCATCTTTCATGCAAATCAATTCCTCCTCCAACTCAAAGAGCAAATATACACAAATGTCAGACAAAGGCACAAGAGAAAGGCTTTTCATAAGCAAACCAGGGGAGACAGAGATTAGTCTAGTAAAACAAATGGGGAAGGAAGGGGAGATGACAGCTGTAAGTAGCAATGGGCATTCAGCCCACTCCAACATTGTAGGAAAACTGCCTAAGAGGTTCTTTCTCAAGGAGCAAGGAATCTGACTGATGTTTTCCAGGCTAACAGTCTTAAACCTCTAGGTGTTTAGGGCTAAATGGGCAGAGAGAGGATGGGGATGGAACATGATTTTTCTTTTCTTTTTTTTTTTATTTTTTGAGATGGAGTTTCTCTCTTGTTGCCCAGGCTGGAGTGCAATGGCGCGATCTCGGCTCACTCTCTGCATCCCGGGTTCAAGCGATTCTCCTGCCTTGGCCTCCTAGGTAGCTGGGATTACAGGCATGTGCCACCACGTCCACCTAATTTTGCATTTTTAGTGGAGACAGGGTTTCTCCATGTTGGTGAGGCTGGTCTCAAACTCCCGACCTCAGGTGATCCACCCACCTCAGCCCCCCAAAGTGTTGGGATTACAGGGTGAACCACCGCGCTCAGCCTGAGCATCATCTTTCTAAGGGACAGTGCAGACTTGGTGGGAGGAAGTGATTCAGCAGGAGCAGCATCCACGGTGTCTCTCAGGGGATGATCAGTATTTCCCAAGGATAAACTAGATTCAAGATTTTCTTAGAAAGAGCTCCTCCAAGGACTGTGTATGAACAACTAATGAAAAGTGAACAAACAGGCTCCCTATGAAGCAAGAGAGGGCCATGCCTGGTGGCTCACACTTGTAATCCCTGCACTTTGGGAGGCCAAGGTGGGCGGATCACTTGAGGCCAGGAGTTTGAGACCAGCCTGGCCAATCTGGCAAAACCCCATCAAAAAAAGCCAGAGGAAGAAAACCACACTTTACAGCCAGACCAAGGAAGGGAAATATTAAAGGCAAATGCAGTTTCCCATCCCCAAGATGCAAATGAAGAAAGACTATCTTCCTTATTTTTCAGGCAAGCATATTCCTAGGGAAAAGCAGGAAGGTAAGACTCCTATCTGAGCTCACATATTGAAAAGAGAAATGTTGGCCAGGTGCGGTGGCTCACGCCTGTAATCCCAGCACTTTGGGAAGCTGAGCTGGGCAGATCACTTGAGGTCAGGAGTTTGAGACCAGCCTGGCAAACATAGTGAAATTCCTCTCTACTAAAAATACAAAATTAGCCGGGTGTGGTGGCGGATGCTTGTAGTCCCAGCTATTTGGGAGACTGAGGCAGGAGAATCACTTGAACCTGGGAGGCAGAGACTGCAGTGAGCTGAGATTGCACCACTGCACTCCAACCTGAGTGGAAGAGGGATGCTGTCTCAAAAAATAAAAGATAAATAAAGATAAAAAATAAAATAAAAAGAGAAATGTCAATAGCATGGGCAGAAAAGTTGTGGAAATTTTCCAAAGGTTGTTGCTTCTGGGCTTGCAGTTGCTGAGCTCTTGTCTTATATCCCAAACTGATGGAAAATGAAGGTGATGATGCTCTGACGGGTTCTTCTCCCACTGAACCCTAGTTAGGGAGCATTGACTCCCTAGGGGCATTTCTGCTGCTTAACAGGCCCACTCTAAGCAGGACACTCTGACTGAGGCAGCAGTTAAGAGGTTTTGTTTTGTTTTGTTTTTTTGTTTTTTTGTTTTTGTTTTTTGAGACGGAGTCTTGCTCTGTCACCCAGGCTGGAGTGCAGTGGCGCAATCTCGGCTCACTGCAACCTCTGCCTCCTGGGTTCAGGCCATTCTCCTGCCTCAGCCGCCCAAGTAGCTGGGACTATAGGCGCTGGCCACTATGCCCGGCTAATTTTTTGTATTCTTTAGTAGAGACGGGGTTTCACTGTGTTAGCCAGGATGGTCTCGATCTCCTGATCTCATAATTTGCCTCTCTCAGCCCCCTAAAGTGCTGGGATTACAGGCGTGAGCCACCGCGCTCGGGGGAAGTGAAGAGGTTTTGAAACCCAGACTTACTCTGTGGTGCTGTCTCCTTTGAAGGGAAATCATGTGCCCTGAATAAAGGATTCTGGGTGTTCAGGACCAAATATACCCCAAAGGGCTGACAGCACCAGTGGTCCTACTAGGGCCTGCTTCAAAGATGAATGTTTCAGAAACGGAATTCCTGACTGAGCTAGACAGACCTATCCTAGAGCACCAGTGCCTTAGGATTGGCATTTCTCCAAAAGGAAGGCTCATGGGACTGTGCTACCAAATGCTGAGCCACTGGCCTCACTGTCAGGTGACTGTTTGGCAGGTCCCAAGTGGCCTTCTTTCTTTCAGACTGGGCTTCTATACTAGTCTAAATATAGGTGGATCAGAAGATCCAAAAGGATCTGTGTGTGTAAGAGAACTAAGGGTTGGGATGCTTACAGGAATTGGTTTAGAGCAGGTATGGTTGGGGGCTTGGCAGTCCTGTCAGTCTGAGGAGTCAGAGGTGGCTTGGTGGGGTCAGTGATGGGTAATGTGGTAGAAGCAGGAGTCAACCAGGAGTAAGTGACTGTTGGCCTCAAGTCTGAAGAGATGCCTGGAAGTGTCTCTGAGTTCCAGGACACCAAAGGGGTCAGCAAGTTGGATGTTTCCTAAGGCAAAGCAGCCACACAGGTTATCCCTCCAGTGGATTATAGGAAGGCCAGTGGGCCTGGGATATTCTGCATCACTTTCAAGCTCTCCAGCTTGGATTAGTGCTCACAAATGGAAGGGTAGTTGGAAATGGAGCAGTCCCAGCAGCAAGTAGGGTGACAGAAAGGACGGGTTGAGTGGCAGGCACAATCTCAGGGACAGTCATTGGTGGCCTCAGTCTGCTCCTTTATGACTTTGTTGATCTACCAGAGTGCAGCTTTCTTGTCCAAGTTTTCTGCAGTGACTGCATAACCAAGTTGGGGCTTTGAGGACAGGATAAGCTCCCCCTATGGCTTAGAAGGCAGTAGCAAAGTTTTGCCTTCATGGGGCCCAGAACTAACAGATGTGGTTGATGTATTCCTTGAGTTTTGTTTTGTTTTCTTCTGTGAGGGAGTCTCTTCAGCCTGAACCTCATTGTTTAATCCCCATACAGCAAAATGTGGACAGCTGTTTTTCTGTGCTCTTTTTTTTTCTTTCAGAGGGAGTCTTGCTCTGACGCCAGTCTGGAGTACAGTGGCACGATATCATTTCACTGCAACCTCAGCCTCCCGTGTTCAAGCTCTTCTGTGCCTTTTTTAGGGGAAGAAGATACTGAGTACTTTAGACATCAGGAGCAGATCAGGAGGGATGGCAAACTGCAAACTGGGACCTCCTCTCTTCCCTGCCTTTGAAGTTTCCAGTAGAGCTGTAGGAGCTGCCAATGTCATTTCTGTTGGAGCTGAGGGGACCACTTGTGAATATACTGGTCAAAGGGTTCTTGGACGGATGATGAGACTTCTTACTGCAGTGGTCATCTGAACTCTGGGAATGGAGGTTTGTCTTCAACGGACTCAGGCACCAAATAAACGGAGACTCCATTGGCCATCACAGTTGAACACCAAATATCTGGTCTCCTGGAGATTTGTTTTCCTGTCCTGGCTCAGAGAATATTGGGTCTTCCACTTTCTTTTTTTTTTGCATTCTCCGAGGGCCTCGGTTTGATCTCTGTGCCACAAGGGTGTGGAAGCTTTAAGGGTGCTTAGCTCAAAGTGGGCTTTGGTACTGGAAACTGGCTCACTTGGATGAGGTCGGGGGAAGCAATCTTGATGGTCACCAGACTCTTTCAGGGTGACCTGCTGGCTAATCTGTGGAAAGGAATGGGGCGAAACACATCAATGTATTGAACACTGCAAGGTCTGAAAGAGCCGGCGTCTGGAGGGCTTCTCCAAAAGCTCCTGGTCCCCCTAGGAAGGCGGCGGCGAGGGATCAGCCTTTTCCGCGTATAACTACCTTTAGTGAGTGATGTGGCTGGACCTGGGCTTTCGAGCTGGGTACTGCCTCCAAGGAGTTTAGTTGGCTACCGATGAGACCCCGCGCAAAGCGCAGTGTTCTGGTGACAGGTGGCCGTCAGGGACGAATGATGTGCACGGGTCGTCTGGGGCCCTGGAGCCCTTCTAGACAGCTGATTCTCTAACCTGGCGAGCCAGCGCCCAGCACATGGGCACTAGGGACCACCGAAGTATAGCGACAGCCCCAAAGAGCTTCCCCAGCCCCAGTTCTGCCACCGCCGACCCCTCCAGTTTCTCGTCCAGCCACTTCATTTATCACTTGCCTTAGCGAGGGCTTGGGAGACACCAAAGGAAAATAAATCCTGGAATGAGCCCGGGCATCAGGACTGATAGGTCCACCCGGCAGCCTTATCTCCCGCTACTGCTTAACTGCTGGAGATCTCAGCTTTGGGTTCCCGGGCACACGGGACCCCTCCCTCCGCCCTGTCCGGACCCTAAAGGCAAGTTCCCGGGGAAGGTTCCTTAACGAACAGCGGGCCTCCGGGTAGCCGGGTTGCCAGTCCAAGAATCTTCTCATTCACCTGCGCAGGGCCGCGGGACCTCACCCTTCCAGTGTGGTGCCAAGACCCAGACTGCCTGACGTGTTTTCGTGCCCCCGGGCGGTGTGTTTAATCGGTGCTTAGTTTTTACTCTCTAGTTTGAGGACCCGGCGACAGGGCTCTAGTCCCTCTTCCTGCAGCTGCGGGTGACAGACATTGGCTCTTTGGGAATCGCAGCGCGCCAGCCCAGGAGCGCCGCGCCGTCTGGGAACTGTGGGGCAGTGGTCCCTCGGGGCGGACAGAGTTTGGGTCCAGGGGGCTCGCGTTGTCTGATCCCGGCTTGAAGGGTCAGTTTGAAGAGAGTCTGTTTACCTTTCCACCCACTCCGGGCCCTGGTGCGGGTCGAAGGCCACGGGCTGAGAATTTGCTGGGAGGGATCGGGAAGAAGCGTGGGAGGGCTGACCGCCTCCCATTCCTCTTTCTCTGACTTCGCAGGCGGCACTACTTCCCTTTCCCGAATTCCGAGCGTCCCTCTTCAGGTCAAACGCTGGGCGCGGCCCTTCCGAGACTACCCGAGAAATTCTGACTGTGAGCGCCAGACAGCGGCGTGGTAGCGGCC
The DNA here is from genome assembly GCF_043159975.1 of Macaca nemestrina. Classification (NCBI taxonomy): domain Eukaryota; kingdom Metazoa; phylum Chordata; class Mammalia; order Primates; family Cercopithecidae; genus Macaca; species Macaca nemestrina. Next base: position 157,427,820 of record NC_092129.1, on the reverse strand, counting down.
TTCCAGGGAACTGCCCCTCGGGAGAGGAAGGAACGGGCGGGGAGACGCCCTCGGTCCCTCTCATTCCCTGAGTTCCTGCGGCGGCCCCTCTCCTGGAGCTTGAGACCTCAGGGACTGGGGGTCGCAGGGAGCCTGGGACACAGCAGGCAGATGGTGCAGAAGGTGCCTTCATTCTAAGTCTCTGGGGGCTCTGGTTTTTCCTGCCAACTGCCCATCTCTGGCGATCTCGGGAGGAAAGGGCCAAATGGCAAATTCTCTCGCAGGAAAATTCAAGTTTCCAGGGTTTTTGCCCCACAGGTCTTTAGAGACTTTTCAGTGGGTGAATCTTCCGGGGTCCCTCTTTCTTCATCTCTCTCTCACCTACGACAACTTCAGATTGTGCACCAAGGATGGGAGGGAAGTTATCAGGAAAGGACAAGATTATATTTAGAATTCACTGGGGAGGTGGTGATTCTGAAGACAAACCATGGGATCTTGGTCCTGTGCTTCTCAAGAGTCGGGTGTGGAACTGCTTTTGCTCTTGCTTCTGGCAATGACCTCCCATAGGATCTGCATCTCCAGCCTCTCCAAACTCCAACTCATCCTACACGGGACATCAAACCTACCTTTATACTGCCCAAGGATAAAAAAATTGTTTTCTCAAGGGCTCCTCAACCTTTGGGTACAAAATGAGTTCTCACTAAAGCTAATAGGGATATTCCCAACTCACAGGCCCCAGGGAGCAGCAGGGGGTGAGGAAGGATCTAGCAGCAGGCCATCAACACCAGGCTTGATGGAGGTCTGGCAGGAGACACCTCAGTGCTGGACGTCTGGATGAGGCACCAAGACCTCAGCACAGATCTGGGGTGTGTTCACAGTGGGCTTCTTTATTAGAGTGGAGAGTGGAAAATGGAAACAATGGAAATATCCAAAAAAATTGGACTGTCTAATTAATTCAGATAAAGACATGTGATGGGAAAACAGACAAGATAGACTGTGTGTGTGAGTGTCATGTATCTTGTTCCTGATACACAGTATATTATGTAAATCATACTTCTATTTATATTTTGAATTAGCTATTGATATATAGAGAGAGATGTGTTTACAAAGGCATAAAAATCAATTGAAAGGATATAGACTGAACTGTAATAAAGTGATTAACTCTGGTGTGGGACTGGATTGGCAGGAATGGCAATGTTATAGTGGTATATTGTTTCAAATTTTCTACTTGTATTATATCTTTCCAGTAACAAAACAGTGAACATAATTATAATTTTATTTATTTTTTTATTCAGTTATTTTTGAGACAGATTTTACTCTTGTTGCCCAGGCTGGAGTGCAATGATGTGATCTCGGCTCACCACAACCTCTGCCTCCGGGGTTCAAGCGATTCTCCTGCCTCAGCCTCCCGAGTAGCTGGGATTACAGGCATGTGCCACCATGTCTAGCTAATTTTGTATTTTTAGTAGAGACGGGGGTTTCTCCATGTTGGTCAGGCTGGTCTTGAGCTCCCAACCTTAGGTGATCCACCCGTCTTGCCCTCTCAAAGTGCTGGGATCCCAGCACTTTGGATCCCAAAGCGGGCGGATCACGAGGTCAGGAGTTCGAAACCAGCCTGGCCAATATGGTGACACCCCGTCTCTACTAAAAATGCAAAAATTAGCTGGGCGTGGTGGTGTGCGCCTGTAGTCTCAGCTACTCGGGAGACTGAGGCAGAAGGATCGCTTGAACCTGGGAGGTGGAGGTTGCAGTGAGCCATGATCGTGCCACTGCATTCCAGCCTGGGTGACAGAGCAAGACTCTGTTTCAAAAAAACAAAACAAAACAAAACAAAACAAAAAAACAAACAAAAAAAGGATGCTTTCAAAATTATACACGTTGTGCAGATGTTTAATGCTCAGTTCAAAGATGAACAACAGAGAGCATGTACCTGGCCTTATTTCTCCTGGTTTTCAAGGAATCTGGATTTTTCTATTCTTTAAAAAGAAAATGGACCAAAAAATAGTAAAATATAACTTTTTGCCATAGAAAAGACAACAAGCAAAGAAATACAAAGTCACAGATTCAGAAGACACTTGCTCATTAGCAGCTTTGTCTTTTAGCAGACTCTACAGCCATAATTCCTGATTCAGATATGCATTTTTATTGAAGATCACTTTTTTTTTTTTAAACATACTAACTGAATCACAGGCCGTTTACAGTCAAAGAGGTAGCAGTGGGTAAACAGATGACACTGGAAAACAGTACAGATCACAAACAGTTCAGGGATGAAACTCTGAATGCAGCATCTTCAGTGAAACTTGAAAGGGTCTTTTTAAACATACACTGTTATGTCAATGTGGGCAATTGATTTTTGATAAAGGTGCAAAGGAAATTCAATGGAGAAAAAATAAAGTATTTTGTTGTTGTTGTTTGTTTTTTTGAGACAGGGTCACATTCTCTCACTCAGCCTGGAGTGCAGTGGCATGATCATGGCTCACTGCAGCCTCCATATCCTGGACTCAAGTGATCCTCCCACCTCAGCCTCCCAAGTAGCTAGGACTTACAGATGTGCACCACCATGCCGGGCTAATTTTCACTTTTTGTAAAGATGGGGTCTCATTATGTTGTCCAGGCTAGTTTCAAACTCCTGAGCTCAAGCACCCTCCTGCCTTCGTCTCCCAAAGTGTTGGGATCACAGGCATGAACCACTGCACCTCACATAAAGTATTTTTAACAAGTGCTGTTGAAAGAATTCAGCATCCGTATGTAAAAATAACAAGCCTCCACCAAAATTTCATGCTGTATACAAAATTTCACTTAATATGGATCATAGACCTAAATGTAAAATCTAAATTAGCTATTAAAACTTTTAGAAGAAAGCATGAGAAGAATTTTGTGACCTGACATTAGGCAAAGACTTCTTAGATATTAGATACTAAGACTGGCCTAACATTTCTTTGGAGGAATGTTTATTCAAGTCTATTGCCCATTTTAAAATTAGTTGTTTTTGCTACTGAGTTGTAGGAGTTCTTTATACATTTTGGATATTAATCTCTTATCAGAGATATGATTTGCAAATATCTTCTACCATTCTGTAGGTTGTCTTTTACTTTCTATGATAGTGTACTGTGATACACAAAAGTTATTAATTTTGATGAAGTCCAATTTATTTATTTATTTTGTTACCTGTACTTTTGGTGTCTGTCATATTTATGAAATCATTGTCAAATCCAATGTCATAAAGATTTCCCCCCATTCTTTTTCTAAAAGTTTCATAGTTTTAGCTCTTGAGTTTAATTTTTGTGTATGATACAAAGTAAGGGTCTAACCTGAATTTTTCACATTGTGAACAAATGTGAACCTGAAAGAGCCAACCTTTAAGATGGACCTTAAGTGGCTAATTGGGCCTAGATTTAAAATAGAGCCAAGTGGCATTTTATTGACAAGAGGTCACACCAGTACGCTGAGATTCCTTGAAAACGCTCTCTCTGTTTAACTTAGGAACTTTCAGAGCTCATCTGAGTCAACAATCAGAGCTCACCGGTACCAACCAATCAGGGCTCAGCTGTATTGATGAATCAGAACTCAGCTGCATCAACCCATGGGAATTAAAGCAAATTTCAATCTTTAATTTGCATAAGGGGACTAATTGGGAACCTCAGCGGGAACGTCTGCTATAAAACCCTCTCTTTGTCCTCTGGAACACACCTTTGTTTTTGAAGGCTTCTCCCCGTTTGCAAACTTTTCACTGGACAAAAGTCATTTTCCTGTACATTTCTTTTCAGAGAACTTTTGTTCACAATATGTGGGTCTCTAGCATCATTTCGGAAAAGGCTCTCCTCTCCCCCATTGAATTGTCTTGCCATCCTATCAAAAATGAGTCATGTATCTGAGGATTTATTTCTGGACACTATTCTATTCCATGGACCTATATCTTCATATGTCAGTACTATCCAGTTTTAATTACTGGAGTGTCATAGTAAGTTTCAGTCAGGTCAGGAAGTTTGAATCCTCTAATTTTATTCTTATTTTTCAAGATTGGTTTGGCTATTAATGGCTCCTTGCAATTCCACATGCACTTGAGAATTTGCTTTTCCATTTAGGTGAAAAGGGCTGTTGGATTTTTAGTAGAGATTGCATTAAATCTGTAGATCAGTTTGGGTAGTATTAGTAGTGGAATATTAAGTATTCCTATCCATGAATGTGGGATGTCTTTCCATTTATTTAGGTTTTTAATTTTTTTCAGCAACATTTTGTAGTTTTCAGTATACCTGTCCTTCAGCTTCTTGGTTAGATTTATTCCTAAGCAGTTAATTATTTTAGATGTTATTATAAATGGACTTGGTTGTTAATTTCCCCTTTCTGATTATTCACTGCTGTTCTGTATTAACACAACTGATTTGTGTGTGTTGATCTTGAAAACTGAAACTTTGCTAAATTAGTTTAGCAGCTTGAGTAGCCTTTTGTGGATTTTTTGAGATTTTCTTCATAGAGGATTCTGTTATCTGTGAATAGAGATGGTTTTTACCTTTCCTTTCCAATTTGGATGCCTTTTGTTTCTTCTTCTTATAATTTCTTCTATTATTAACATATTATATTAGTATAATCATTTGTTACAATCGATGAATCGATTAGTTATCACATTATTATTAACTAATATATGTAGCATTCATATTTCCATATTTACCTAATGTCTTTTTTATGTTCCAGGATCCAATCCAAGGTACCACATTTAGTTGTCATATCTCCTTAGGATCCTCTTGGCTATGCCAGTTTCTCATACACATATTTTTAGTTTTGATACCCTGAATCCAGGATCCACTGGGACCTGATCATCTTCATTCCTCAAAACTGTAGGAATGAAGATGATCAGGTCCCAGTGGATCCTGGATTCAAAGTCCAGAGTACTAATCATTACACCAAGAGGTCTGGCAAATTTACTAATTGTTACTTTTATGGATTGTACTTTTGGTATCAAGTCTAAGAACTCTTAGTTTAGCACTAGATCTCAACGTTTTTCTTCTGTTATTTTTTTTTTCACAAGTTTAATAATTTTACTTAAAGAATATTACACTTAATTCAAAAGCCCACCAATGAAAGGCCAGCAGGGAGCACACTTACAATTAAACAAAATTAGGTTTATTTAGCTTCCTGTGGTAAACCAGAATGCACCCCAGAGGAACCTGCAGAAATCAGTAAGGAAGAGATGGGAAGTTCATTTTTTTTTAGAAAAATAGAGTTTGGCCAGTACTGGCTGTCTTCACCTCCAGTTGAAAACACTGATTTAGCTGTTTGCTGATTTAGCTTCTGGAAGAGGTTCAAATACCAATGAATATGTCAGTTTTGGCTTAGCTTGCTCGATAGTTTTAGCTTTTATTTTCAGGTATGAACCTTGAACAAATAAAATTAAATCAAGGTTATCCAAAGGAGTTTCCAAGAGAACTATAAGGGGAATGGGTAGTTCACAAACGTAAGTTAAAATATTGTGTGGGCCTGGAGCAGTGGCTCATGTCTGTAATCCCAGCACTTTGGGAGGCTGAAGCAGGTGGGTGGCTCGAGCCTAGGAGTTCGAGACCAGTCTGGGCAACATGGCGAAACCCCATCTCTACAAAAAATTAAAACAAAAAAAAAAATTGAGCCAGGTGTGGTGGCGCATGCCTGTAGGCCCAGCTACTCAGGAGGCTGAGGATCACTTGAACCCTGGAGGCAGAGGCTACGGTGAGCCATATTCATACCACTGCACTCCAGTCTGGGCAAAAGATAGGGACTTTGTTTAATAAAAAAGAAACGAGGAAAGAAAGAAAGGAAGGAAGGAAGGAAGGAAGGAAGGAAGGAAGGAAGGAAGGAAGGCAGGCAAGGAAAGAAGGAAAGAAGGAAGGAAGGAAGAAAGGAAGGAGGGAGGGAAGGAAGGAAGGAAGGAAAGAAAAGAAGGAAAGAAGAAAGGAAGGAAGGAAGGAAAGAAAAGAAGGAAAGAAGAAAGGAAGGAAGGAAAGAAAAGAAGGGGAAGGGAAGAAGGAAGGAAGGAAGGGGAAATCAGATAAGGGGAAGTGTTACTAGATTAAGGGTATTATAAAGATGAATAGTGGACATGTAAAGATGAAACAGATACGAAAGGCATAACATCTTCAGAGTCTTTAATTTTTCTCAGAGTATAATATGAATACCACTTAATGATGAAGATATTTAAGGCCAGAGACAAAATCTTTTTTGCAATCAATTTGTTGACAGTTATTGTGTCATTCTTTATATCTGAAAATCAGTATTTTTAAGGATACAACTGTTTCAGCAACCATTAAAATATTATATTTTGACTTCATTTTTAAATAAAATTTAAAAATATTAATTAATAGACTTTATTTTTTCCTTTTTTTTTTTTTTTTTTTTGAGATGGCGTTTCACTCTTTTTGACCAGGCTGGAGTGCAATGGTGTGATCTCGGCTTACCACAACCTCCGCCTCCCGGGTTCAAGTGATTCTCCTGCCTCAGCCTCCCCAGTAGCTGGGATCACAGGCATGTGCCACCACGTCCAGCTAATTTTGTATTTTCAGTAGAGACGGGGTTTCTCCATGTTGGTCAGGTTGGTCTCAAACTCCCAACCTCAGGTGATCTGTCTGCCTCAGCCTCCCAAAGTGCTGGGATTACAGGAGTAATCCTTGCCAATAGACTTAATTTCTTTAAAGTACTTTTGGGTTTATAGAAAACTTGTGCAGAAAGTACAGAGAGATTCTATATGCCCCCACACCACCCCCACAGTTTCTTCTATTAATATATTACATTTGTGTGATATATTTATTACAACTGATGAGCCAAGATTGATACATCATTATTTAACTGAAGCCCATAGTTCCCATTAGGGTTCAGTCTTTGTGTTGTACATTATAGGGGTTTTAACAAATGTATAATGTAATATATCTACCATTACAGTATCATAAAAATAGTTTCACTGACCTAAAAATTCCCAGTGCTCTATCTATTGGTCCCTCCCCCAGCTCACCCCCATTCTGGAAAACATTGATCTTTTTACTGTCTTCAAATAGTTTTATCCTTTTCAGAATGTCATATGGTTGAAAGTATATAGTATGTAGCCCCTTAAGATTGGCTTCATTCACTTAGAAGAATGCTTTTAAGGTTCCTCCATGTCTTTTTTGTGAATTGATAGCTCATTCCTTTTTATTGCTGAATAATATTCCATTGTATAGATGTACCACAGTTTATCCATTTGCCTAGTGAAAGACTTCTTGGTTACTTCCAAGTTTTGACAATTATCAATAAAGCTGCTATAAACATCTGTGTGTAGGTTATTGTGTGGACATGTTTTTACCTCATTTGGGTAAATATTAAGGAACAGGATGGCTGCATCATATGTTATGTTTAGCTTTAGAAGAAATTGCAAAAATGTCTTCCAAAGTGGCTGTATCAGATGGCTTTTTCCCATCAGCAATGAATGAGAATTTCCACTGTTGCATATCTTGGCCAGCATTTGGTGGTGTCAGTGTTTTGGATTTTTGACATTCTAATAGTGTGTAATGCTATTTCATTGTTGGTTTAATTTTCAGTTCCCTAAGGGCATACAATGTTGAGTATCTTTTCATATGGTAATTTGTCATCTGTATATCTTTTTGGTGAGGTGTCTGTTTAGATCTTTTGCCATTTAAAAAATTGGGTTGTTCTCTTAGTGAGTTTCTAAAGCCTTCTTTGTATTTTGAATACAAGTTCTTTATTGATACATGGTTTGCCAGTATTTTCTCTCACTTGTCTTTTCATTCTTCTAACATGATCTTTCACAGAGAAGTTTTCAGGGAGTTCAACTTACCAGTTATGTCTTTCATGGATTGTGCTTTTGGTGTTGTATCTAAAACAATCACCATTGCCCGGGCGTGGTGGCTCACACCTCTAATCCCAGCACTTTAGGAGGCTGAGGGAAGTGGATCACCTGAGGTCAGGAGTTTGAGACCAGCCTGACCAACATGATGAAATCCCATCTCTACTAAAAATACAAAATTAGCCGTGCATGGTGGCACATGCCTGTAATCCCAGCTACTCAGGAGGCTGAGGCAGGAGAACTGCTTGAACCTGGGAGGCAGAGGTTGCAGTGAGTCGAGGTGGCACCATTCCACCAGGTGGAACCGAGCTTCCAGCCTGGGCAACAAGAGCAAAACTCCTTAAAAAAAAAAAAAAAAAAAAAAAAAATTCATAAAATCAAGGGTCCCTAGACTTTCTCCTACATCATCTTGTAGAAGTTTTATAGTTTTGTGTTTTACAGATTAGGCCTATAATCCATTTTTACTTAAATTTTGTGAAAGTTGTAAGGTCTGTGTCTAGATTTCATTCCCCTCCAGTAACTCTCCTATCATTATTTTGGGTATTTCTTTTGTACTTCTGCAGTATCAAATCTCCTTTTCCCTCTCTCATATATTCTTGTGGTTTGGTTTCCTCACTCAATTCAATGGATCATATCACTCAATATTTTTCTTGGCCAGGCGCAGTGGCTCACTCCTGTAATCCCATCAAATTGGGAGGCCGAGGCGGGTGGATCACCTTAGGTCAGGAGTTCAAGACGAGCCTGGCCAAAATGGTGAAACCCCGTCTCTACTAAAAATACAAAAAATTAGCTGGGCGTGGTGGCACATGCCTGCGATCCCAGCTACTTGGGAGGCTGAGGCACGGGATTCACTTGAACTCGGGAGGTAGAGGTTGCAGTGAGCCCAGATTGTGCCATTGTACTCTAGTCTGGGCCACAAGAGAGAAACTCTGTCAGAAAAATAAAATATATATATATATGTATATATGTATATGTGTGTATATCTATATTTTACTGAGATTTTACTGAAAAAAAGAATAACATTCTTTTTTTCTCTTATTATCAAAATTCTTTTTTTTTTTTTTTTTTTTTTTTGAGACAGAGTCTCGCTCTGTCGCCCAAGCTGGAGTGCAGTGGCGCTATCCTGGCTCACTGCAAGCTCCGCCTCCCGGGTTCACGCCATTCTCCTGCCTCAGCCTCCCGAGTAGCTGGAACTACAGGCGCCCGCCACCGCGCCCGGCTCATTTTTTTGTATTTTTAGTAGAGACGGGGTTTCACCATGGTCTCGATCTCCTGACCTTGTGATCCGCCCGCCTCGGCCTCCCAAAGTGCTGGGATTACAGGCGTGAGCCACTGCGCCCGGCCCACTTATCAAAATTCTTTTCGTCTGAAACCTCATTTTTATTTTCCAAACATTTACTGAATTTTTCATTTTTGCTATCATATTTTTAATATCATCTTTTCCTTGTTTCACTTATGCATAACTTTTATTGTTGTGTGCATACTGATAACTTTCTCCTTAATATTCTGTCATCCAGGGTTCTCTCTCCGATTCATTTATTTCAGATTTTTTTTTCAGCTGCCTGGTGTTTCTTATCTGATCTATCCATGTTTAAAAATCATAGGCTAAAAACTGGCAGCAGGCCAGGCATGGTGGCTCATGCCTGTCCTGTAATTCTAGATCTTTGGGAGGCTGAGGCAGGTGGATCACTTGAGGTCGGGAGTTCACGACCAGCCTGGCCAATATGGGGAAACCTCGTCTCTACTAAGAATACAAAAATTAGCCAGGCATGATAGCGCAGCCCTGAAATCCCAGCTAGTCTCGGAGGCTGACGCAGGAGAACTGCTTGAGCCCAGTAGGCGGAGGTTGCAGTGAGCAGAGATCATGCCACTGTACTCCAGCCAGGACGACAGAGCGAGACTCCATCTCAAACAAAACAAAAAAAAACCCGGCAACATTTAAAATGTAGTGGGGGCTTGTTGACAGTGATCTTCACTAGAAGATAATGTGGCAGGGCGATGTTTTCAGCATTGATGATGTTCGTTTTCTTTACATCTCTCCTCTTCACTTGGTCAGATTTACCAAGTAGAACTCTTTCAATGACATGCCTGGAAGGTAAGGACCGCCTAGCCTGAAATCTGGCAGTAGAGTTGGATAAGACTGCCAAGATTTTGTAGCTAGCATGAATAAATTTGTGTGATAATTCTATTTCAATCTTCCCACTCCATGCTACCCATCACATCATCTGTGCCTTGCATCCTTCATTCAAGATACTGTTTCATCCTCTTTCTGCCACGGTTGGAAAGACAGAGAGCTTTAATACATTCTTCCTTATTTTAGCCCTTCACCAATTATCCCTCAGATCCAGAAGTACCTATGGTCACAAATTTCTGAATCTTTAGAAAATTCTGTGGTGTAACTTAGGTTGATTTTTAGCTTTCCCCACTGCAAACTTAAAACTCTTTTCTCTTTTCAATATAAAATATTTTTTAATGTAAAATATTATCTGATTCATTTGTTCTTGTCTTTTATGGCAATACAGTTGACCTTTGAACCACACTGGTTTGAATTACCAAGGTCCATTGTTCCGTGACTTTTTCCCTACTAAACGCAAATAGAAAATATAGTATTTGTGGGATGTGAAACCTGCCAACAGGGAGGGCTGACTTTAGACTCTGTGGTTCTGCAGGGCTGACTGCTGGACTTGAGTAAGTCCAGATGTCGGTATACCATAGGGTCCTGGAAACAATTTGCTGTGCATACTGAGAGATGGCTGTACTTTTTTTTTTCTTCAAAATCAATTTTTGTGTCCCATTTGTTTAGAAGCTCTATATTCTATATATATTACTTTTTGCATGTCATAAAACTTTAGCATCCATAATTAAACAATCAAAATTAATCAACATGTTTATAATTCTCCCAACAATAGAATGACACTAGAACACTTTTATAACTTTCGTCTCAAATTTTGTGATATTATTGTTCAATAGGCTGTTCACTCTGTGTAAATCACTTACCATTATTGTTTCATATACTGTGTATTTGTTAATATACACCTACCTAGTGATACCATCTCTCCTCATCATTTCAGCATTTTTCTTTCTTGGAAACATATATATAAGTGCAAACTGAGATTGTGCAACTGTATTTTTACATCTTACCAAATATTACTTAATATTTTTATGTGCATATATATCAAATGTCTGTGGAAGGACACATGACAATGTGATAACACTGTCTTTGGAAAGGAATTAAGTGACTAGATTTAAGTAAGGATGATCAAAAGAGACTTTTTTTTTTTTGAGACGGAGTCTCGCTGTGTCGCCCGGGCTGGAGAGCAGTGGCACGATCTCGGCTCACTGCAAGCTCTGCCTCCCGGGTTCATGCCATTCTCCTGCCTCAGCCTCCCGAGTAGCTGGGACTACAGGCGCCCACCACCACGCCCGGTTAATTTTTTTTTTTTTTTTTAGTAGAGATGGGCTTTCACCGTGTTAGCCAGGATGGTCTCGATCTCCTGCCCTCGTGATCCACCCACCTCGGGATTACAAAGTGCTGGGATTACATGCTTGAGCCACCGCGCCCGGCAAAAGAGACGTTTTTAAATGTAATGTTTCAAAATTTTTAACCTTTATATGTTGAGATAAATGTGGATTCACATGCAGTTGTAAGAAAGCATACAGAGAAATCCCAGTTTCTTCCAGTGGTAACTAGTATTTTGCAAAACTAGTACAATCATACAACCTGGATATTGACAATGACACAGCCAAGCTACAGAACATTTCTATCACATGGATCCATCATGTACCCTTGGATAATTACACCCACCTCACTCCCCAACCTTTATACACGACAACCACTAAGCTGTTCTCCATTTCTATAATTTGTCATTTTAAGAATGTTATAAATGGAATCATACAGTATATAACCTTTAGTATTGGATTTTTTTCACTCAGAATAATTATTTTAATTTTCTTACCAGTAGACACTATTTTCCTGCTTGAGGAGTTATGATTCATTTTTCTAAGGACAAGACAATATGGATGATCAGGGTTTTTTTTGTTTGAGATGGAGTTTCACTCTTGTTGCCCAGGCTGGAGTACAACGGAGTGATCTCAGCTCACCGCAACCTCTGCCTCCCAGGTTCAAGCGATTCTCCTGCCTCAGCCGCCCAAGTAGCTGGGTTTACAGGCATGTGCCACCACATCCGCCCACTTTTATATTCTTAGTGGAGACGGGGTTTCTCCATGTTGGTCAGGCTGGCCTCGAATTCCTGACCTCAGGTGATCCGCCCGCCTCGGGGTCTCAAAGTGCTGGGATTACAGGTTTGCACCACTGCATCTGGCCTGGATGATCAGGTTTTATTCTTTATCAGTTGAGATAATTGTATTTTTAATTGAATTAATTATGATTATTGGGCTGCATTCTTTTTGGTTGTTGATTTCTCATTTTCTCAAAGCAGATGCCCAAAATCTGTGGAGGTGGTTGTCATTGCAAAGAAGTACCACAGGGCTTAATGAGGTAAAGTTCACCCCTATGAACTTCTTGGTATTCAAAAACACAGGTTCAGTTTTTGAAAAATAACCTAGACTGAAGGAAACAATCATATTGAGCCCACAGGAAAAAATGAAGCACAGGGTCAAAATGATGGTCTCTTTAGTTGCTTTTATCACAGGGCTTTTTTTCTGGGGGAAGGAGTTTCACTCCTGTTGCCCAGGCTGGAGTGCAATGGTGCGATTTCGGCTCACTGCAATCTCTGCCTCCCGGGTTCAGGTGATTATCCTGCCTCAGCCTCCCGAGTAGCTGGGATACAGGCATGCGCCACCACACTCGGCTAATTTTGTATTTTCAGTAGAGATGGGGTTTCTCCATGTTGGTCAGGTTGGTCTCGAACTCCCAACCTCAGGTGATCCGCCTGCCTTAGACTCCCAAAGTGCTGGGATTACAAGCATGAGCCACTGTGCCCAGCCCCAGGGTTCATTTTGAATTAGGGGCCTGACCTGTGAAGGTGCTGTATTTGCTTGTGATGTCTGCAGAGGGGAAGCATCATATACCCACTCATCCAGCACATAAAACCCAGGAGGGGAAATGTCATGAATGTGAAATGCCATGAACATGAGAAAGAACCACCTAATAAAATTATCCGTTAGCAAAACAGAGCAAGATTTCACAATGTATCTGGATACAGTCTCATTCTTGAGGGCTGTAATTGAGATAAAATTAAGTTAGAAAATATGAGTAAATTAAGAATTCAAAGAAAAAGGAGTAAAGGTCACACAATGGTTTTCTGGTTTTGAACATGATCAATAGGGGTTACAAAGGCCAATGATGATGGCATAAAGAATGCTTAAGTGGCTTGTCTAACAGATGGAAAGGTCACGTGACACTGTGTAGCTATTTGTCTTAAAAATAACATAATTTATGAGAGTTCTCAGGACCACAGCTTAAGAATCCTTAGGGATTCCTATAATACAAGCCACTAACATGTGGACCAAGGAGAAATGGGTTATTAGTAGACATATGGGCCTCTGCTTGAGACTCACAATGAAAATATGAGCATAGCTCACAAAGAGAATGGCATTCCCCATGGCATCAAGTCTAGCTTAAAAAAGAAAAGCGGCCAGGTGCAGTGGCTTAGTCCTGTAATCCCAGCACTTTGGAAGGCGGAGGTGGGTGGATCACTTCAGCTTGGGCTCAGGAGTTCAAGTCCAGCTGGACAACACAGCAAAAACCCTGTCTCTACAAAAATTAGCTGGGCATGGTGACTCGTCCCTGTAGTTCCAGCTACTCAGGAGGCTGAGGTGGGAGAATGGCTGCAGCCTGGGAGATAAAAGTTGCAGTAAGCAGAGAGAGCACAGAGGTGGAGTACTGCACCACTGTACTCCAGCCTGGGCAACAGAGACACACCTTGTCTCAAAAAAAATAAATAAAATAAATAAGTAAAACAATTTCCAGGATGCCATGTGTTGAAATCATTCCAACACTTTATAAGTTGCATAATTGCTTTTTTAAAATTCTGCAGTTTAGTGGTTATTACCTGTGAGGACTAAACTCCAATTTTTTATCCTGCCTAAATTCCTATCTAAGGGGTTTGGAGAGTCTTGCCCTGAAAATCATAAATTCTCATCAGATGGGATTTATTTAACCCTATATATTGTGACTTACTTTCCAAACTGACTCTGCTGGTTAACTTCTAGGTTTTTGTCACTTTGGAGTCTCATGCATTTGAGTTCAGTTGGAACTGAGCTAAGTGTGTATGTTGCAATGGCATTTGTATTATTTAACAGCATTTGCAACCCACCTCCATTTCCTAAATCCATTTGTCATGCTCTTAGACTGATCTGTGTTCTTGCATCTGGGAAAGTAGATAGCAGAAAGTAGCAAAATGGGTACTGTTTTTTGTTTTGTTTTGAAGCTCTTGAGTTTCAGAAGCAGAACCTATTACAGCAATGAAGGGACCACAGTCAGTACTCTTAAGGGAAAACAATCAAACAGCTCAATCTTTATGCCATTTGGCCTGAGGTTTTTTTTTTTGGAGACAGGGTCTGGCTCTGTCACCCAGGCTGGTGCAGTGGCACAATCTCAGCTTTCTGCAGCCTCTACCTCCTGGGAACAAGTGATCCTGCCACCTCAGCCTCCAGAGTAGCTGGGACTACAGGTGGGAACCATCATGCCTGGCTAATTTTTGTAGACAAGGTCTTGCCACGTTACCCAGCCTGGTCTCAAACTCCTGAGCTCAAGCAATCTGCCTGCCTCCAATTCCCAAAGTGCTGGGTTACATACAGGTGTGAATCACCGTGTTTGGCTTCATTCTGCTTGAGTCTATCTACGTGTTTGCATCAAGTGTCTTAGATACATAAATGTCCCCACTTAAAAATCTTAATTATTTTTTCCTGCTTTTCCTATTAACTGTCCTGTCTAGGGGACTATCTTTTTAATTAGCTTTTTCAAAGAATAGTAGGGTGTTGGTTTTATTGATTCTCTGCATTATCTTTTTGTTATTTTCTATTAACTTTCCTCTCTAGGGGACTATCTTTTTAAGTAGCTTTTTCAAAGAATAATAAGGTGTTGGCCAGGATGGTCTCCATCTCTTGACCTCATGATCCACCCACCAAGGCCTCCCAAAGTGCTGGGATTACAGGCATGAGCCATCGCACCTGGCCTACCCCAACTTTTTAAGTTTCCTTTGCCAGATGGAAAGATTCCCTCTGCAAGTGTTAACTGCTTTCAGCCTCTCTCACTCATTTAAAATCCAAATCCCTGCCTGGGTAAAGTGACGACACAAGCTGATGTTTCAGGGAGAAAGAAGCTTCAATTGCACTATGAGTTTCTTTTCTCAATAAACAACGTAAAGACTATTTCAGGAAACACTTGTGGTGTGTGTGCTGGATAGTACTTTTCCCTTTCTACTTCACCAGAGACACATTTCTCTTTCAGTTACTTCTGGGGGTCACGGTTATTATTTTTCCCAGAAATATTTCTCACAACAGTCCACTTCAATGTTGGGAGTAATATCACTTTAAGTTAGAAAAATAAGCATGAAGGCTGCAAGTCTTGTTCTACCTACACAACTCTATATGAATCTCAGGAGGAAAAACCAAACTTAAAGCTGTACCTTTTCCCTTCCCTGTTTCATCCACATCATACCTCCTTCTTATCCTCCTCTCACAATGAAAGCCACTTAAAACTCTGGGATCTATTCTGTTGGTAGAGCAGACATAAACTAAGACAAACTTTATAATGGTGGGTAAATCAGAGCAACTATTTTTATACCATCTCCATCCCACTCTAATTCAACAAGCGATAAGACAAAGAAGGAAGAATTGGAACCAAATGTGGATCTCACTGGGAATTATAAATTTAAAATTTTCCCTAATTTTGAGGGTGTTACTCACACAAAAAAACCATAGATGGTTTTGCTGCTAATGAATTTCAGTAGGGCCCCAAACATGGTCAGTTCAAACTATTAGCCCCATTTATGGAATACAGTGCAGAGGTTCCAACAGGATCCAATGTCCACAGCAGAGCATAGACAATATTCCTTCTGTTCCTCTCTGCCTCAGCATCCAAAATTGCTGGAATTACGAGATGGTCCAATGGTTATCTCTACCTCCAGGTCTAAGTATCACATTATTAACCACTTTATTCTAATGCAAGTGTAGAGGAAATGCTGTTTCTCTCAGTACAGTGCAGACAGAAATGGAGTTTTTCAGAACAAATGTTTATTTAAGAATTAAGGGCAAACAAAAACATTAAAGCATAGGAATACATCAACCGAATACAAGTTGTCTTGTTTGGTCTGAAATCTTGAAAAAGTTAATCTAACTACTTACCTGAGGTAGATTTAGGTTGGCACTGCTTCAAGGGAACCTCCATCCATCCCAGAAGTTACCATCTAGTTTTGGTTACAGGCTCCCAAGTGGTCCTCTCCAACCTCAGGTTATGCTATATGAATAATACCAAAACCTTTTTTCTCCCATGGTTAAAAGCCCTCAGTCTTGTTTCATACTCCCAAAGTTCTCTGTTTGAGGGATGGTCCATCATTAATTTACTTAAAAACTAGAGACAACTACCAGTAAGATCAGTGAAAGAGGGTCAAATCATTGCCCTGTTAATGATACCAACTTTAACCCCTTCTCCATGTTCTCTCTAATGACTAACAAGTAGCCATAAGGCTACTTTTCATCACCACCATGCCTCACACCCAATACTATTTTAAGTATATTACAAATGTCAAACACATACTAGTGATAGGCATGATTTTCACCAAAGAGAAAAAAATACATCTTGTGTGTCTTACCATACTGGGCATTTTTCATGGTACAAGAGCTATTTCTAAAAATTACGAAAACATGTCAGATCAAATAAACTTCCAGGATCTTTTTCTAAAAGAAAGAAAAATACCCTAGAATCCTTATTATCACTATAAGCTATATTCACTGGTCCTAATATTATCATGATCATCAACCAGCCATTAGGATCAAAGCTTAGAGTCATACACAAGGTAGCAGTGTAGCAGTTCGCCAACTCCAAGAATCCAAATGGCAATACTCTCTGAATCTCAGGGATCTGCTAGGACAAATCAAACCAAAATCAGAGGATTTGGACTAGTAACAAAATATCTATTCACTAGTCTACAAAGTCCCAAATACTACAGGAATCTGAAGTATTGGTATTACACGTCTTTGAATCTGAGGGAAGAAAAAAACTGAGATGTGACCATTGATAGATCTCTGGATTAATTATAGTATTTCTGGAGATCATTAAAGACAATCCTAATTATACTTTTAAATTGGAAACAAGTACTTATCCTTAAGCCTCTGATGAATCCGCCAACTACTTTTCCCTTCTAGTATTTAGAATTCTGCATTCCACGCCAAATATATACCTTATAATGTGGTGATTGCAATCCTTTCCCTGGGATTAAAAGGTATTTTCTCTTTCCTTGGCAGAACTGAAATAAATGAAAGATGTATCATTATGGGTCTTGATTTGCTATAAACAGCAGGAAAGTGGAGTGAAAAGAACACTAGGTTTGGAGTTAGGACACTCAAAATAAAAAAAAAAAGCCTTACTCTTATATTAATAATGCATCATTATGTGATTTTTTACTCTATGCCTACTGAGGCTTAAACTTTTCTTTCAGTCTTCCTGTAGCCATTTTACTAGGAGTTGACTGTGGGTATCTATTGCTGAAAGAGATGATAAGTGAAGTCACAAAAATATGGACACTAAAACCATCATAACCATTATATGAAATTTGCACTTTGAGTTAAAAAGAAATGAATTTCTAAACTTGAAATTTCAAATACCAGCAAAAACTTGAAAGATATTTTAGGGGAAAAAACTTTTGAGAGTATGCCTCAACTGACACTAAGTAAAAAGCTGAGTATGTCTCTCTTTATAAGATTGGTCCTGCAAAGGGAAAACTATTGGGAGAGTTTTGATCTAGGATAGCTACTCCCTAGCTTCTTAGTTCATTTCACTGCCACCAAAAGGCTGCCATGTTACTATCAACACTCTAGTTCCGTCCTAGACAAGCATAAAAATATCAACCAAGGCAAAGTCAATATACTCCTTTCCCCCAACAGTAACACATGCCACACCTTCTATCATAAGGTTACAGTCCTTTCCTTTATTGGATTTCTGAAATTTTTAAAAAGTAAAAGTAAAGCAATCATTAAGTGGTTCAGATAAAAGAAAAGCATCTTTACCTGAGTTAACCATCAGGTCTACTCTGACCCGCCCTAGCTTCTCCCAGAACAAGATTCTGGGTATCTAAAAAACTATTTTCATACTGATTTCATGTAAAGTCCTCTCTATCATATGAGTCAACTAACTATGAGAACAGTTCTTCTCATACATATTATATGTATATAGATTCTCACCCACAAGTAAATCTCTCACTGCAGAACAGGTTTTTGGGGGCCCAATAAGACAGGAGCTTCTACCAAAGGTTTTTTCAGACTCAAGGTAAGTATGGGTTTTTTCACTTATGTGAGTTCCCTGATGTACCACAAGAGTTGATCACTAACAAGCACTCTTCATTCAGACACTTGTAGTCTTTCCTCAGATTGGGTTTTTTTTGGGAGTGCAAACCCAAGTAAGGCTCTCCAATGAATGTTTTTGCCATACTTAAGACAAATATACAATTTTTCACCAGTATGGCTTCTCTGATGGGTAAGTCAGAGTTCTGTTAGAAGCTTTTTTCACACTTGCTGGGGCTTCTCCCCAGGGTGGGTTTTCTGAGATCCAATGAGATGTTCATACTGTCTGCAGCACGACTGACACTGAAGGCATTTAAAAAGTTGTTCTCCGGTGTGAATTCTCTTGTAACGAGAAGGGCTGAGCATTGCTAGAAAGCTCTCTCACACTCAGTGCATTTGTAAGGTTTCCCACTTGTATGAATCCTCTTGTGAGGGATCAAATTTGAGCTCAGACAGAAAGTTTTCAAAAACTCTGGGCATCTGAAGTTTTCTCATTGGAGTGAGGATGAGGTGTTCTGTGAGGGCAGCTCTCTGGGCAAAGAATTTCTCCTACTTCCAATTGCAGGCTCTCTGGTCTCCACTGAATTCTGAGCTCTGAGCAAAGTCTGAGATTTGTCTTCATCTTAATGAGTTCTCTGATACGTAAATAATTTTTAAGATTGGTATTACAGCTTCTTGCCTGGTCAAGACATCTGTGAGGCTTCTGATGCATGGGGAGGGCTAAGCTCAAGACCTTTTTCACTCACATTACAGATAAATGGTTTTTCACCAGTGTGTACTGTCTGATGTTGAAGAAGGGCTGAGCTCTGGTGGAAGCTTTTATCACATACAGTGTATTTGTAGTGTAGCTCCTCTGTTTGAGTTCTCATTTTCTGTTGGGCAACAAAGTCCATACCTAGGAGGAAGCCACTCTCACACGTAGACCACTGATGTGGTTTCTCTTCCATGTGAATTCTCTGATGTACAATAAGATCTGAGCTACAGTTAAAACTTTTCTCATACTCAAGGCATTTAAAAGTGTGAGTGTGAGTTGCCTGGTGCCTAATTAGGTTGGCACTCCGAGTAAAACTTCTCATACATTCCAGGCATTTATACGGCTTCTCACCTGTGTGGACTCTCTGGTGTACGATAAGGTCTGATTTCTGGCCAAAGCATTTTTCACAGGCACCACACTTATAGGGCTTCTCCCCAGTATGAACTCTTTTATGTACAATGAAGGCTGAACGGTGTCGGTAACTTTTCTCACACTTATTACATTTGTAGGGCCTTTCCCCAGTGTGAGTTCTCTGGTGGCTAATAAGATCTGATTTCCCACTGAAAGCTTTTTCACACTCGAGACACTTAAATGGTTTCTCACCTGTGTGAGTTCTTCGGTGCCTTATGAGGTTTGTACTTCTACTGAAGCATTTGTCACACTCACTACATAGATACGGTTTCTCGCCAGTATGGCTTCGCTGGTGGACGAGCAGATCAGAACTCTGACCAAAATTCTTGCCACAAATGTCACATGTATAGAATTTTTTACCTGCGTGTGTTCTCTGATGTCCTGAAAGCGCTAAGTGGTGCCAAAAGCTCTTCTCACATTTGCTACATTTATAAGGTTTCTCGTAATTGTGGATCCTCTGGTGTGAAATAAGATCTGAGCTTTGGACAAAGGTTTTCTCACACATATCACATTTATAAGGTTTCTCCCCAGTATGGGTTCTCTCACACATAATAAGAGCTAAGTTTTCACAGAAGTTTTGCTTGCATTCAAGGCACTGGTATATATGACCATCTATTTGAGTAATCGCATGCACATGAATAAAAATCTTTTTACCCTTCTGAGGGCATACATTATATATTTTCCTTTTTTGAGTTCTCTGATTACATCTCTCTTCTGAAGTGTACATTTTCTATGGCTCTCTCCTAGGGAGTTTTCCACTGGTCTTCTTGACCCATCATTGCCCTCACAGTCATTTTCTTGATAAAAACTTGGAAGATACATCTGTTTCAGGCCTTTCAGTCATGAGCCTCTACAAGTTTCCAGCATCATATACGTTAATTCCTTACTTGACATTTCCAACCCTGTGAGACAAAGTAGAAATATTATTTATATTCCTACAACTAAGAAAAGAATTCTCAAAATTAAAATCACTGCAGAAAAGACAAACTCTGTATCAGAGGCCCTAAGTCTTCTTGGTTTTATATGGCTTGAAATCAGTTACTTGCTTTTACTCTTTGCTAATATAAAACTGATCAGCAATACATATGGGAAACTACAAGTAAGAACTCTTTCCTCTATGAATCTGGGTAATTTTAAAACAAGAGCTCTTCATTTTTCTTTGCTTCAGCTGAGAAATCAAGACAAGACTAATAATTATTATGCCTGCTCATGAAGAAAGCAAATCAAAAGGGACCGTCAATGAGTATCTCTGGAGTCCTTTCTGCAGAAAGCTTGGAAGAAAGTAGTTAATGATCATTAGAATTCCCAGTGACCAGAGAGAAAAGTAAGGTTTCTATGACTCTATCTTCTTAGTGGTGATATTAGGCAAGTTTCTTAACCACTGTGTGCTTTGTTTCCTCATCTGTAAAGTGGATTAATAATAGAAACTACCTTACACGGTCCCGTAGAACATTAAATCACTACGAATCTCCTGGTAAGCCCTCTGTTTTGGCTCTTACTGTCACTATTATTATGACAAAGGGGCTTAAGATTCTGCTTTGATATGATTATATAAGCACATAGCTTGCTCAAAAAGAAAAATCCTGACTGATTATAGATAAAAGTCTAGGCTTGGAACATAGATTTATAACAAGTGTTTCTTCACATGGTGAAAAGCTGTAAAAAAAAGTTGTTTTCCTCCTCATTCTATGGTTTAGAGGTATGCATACATACAGAAATGCCTAAAGGATCAAGTATCTTAAAAAGAGTTAGGTTGATTCAAGAGAGTTCAGAGGGAGTAATGAGTCAATGCATTTATCAACTACCAAAAATAGACTAAATAACATAAATAAAAGGAAGAAAAGAAGCCATTTTCCATATCCTTCACACTTAACTCTCTTCAGTGATCTTTTCATATGTTTGAACCTCTCCCTCATACATTCAGAACCCCCTATCCATCACCTAAAGAGTATGACCTGATAATTTTGCTTCC
Organism: Macaca nemestrina; assembly: GCF_043159975.1. Classification (NCBI taxonomy): domain Eukaryota; kingdom Metazoa; phylum Chordata; class Mammalia; order Primates; family Cercopithecidae; genus Macaca; species Macaca nemestrina. The sequence goes on along the minus strand of NC_092129.1, from coordinate 157,406,436 downwards.
TATTTTACTAAGAAAATGGAAGCAAGCAAGCAAAACACCACCACATACACAAAACCAAAATCCTTTCCACGTGCTCCCACCACATCAAACAACCTCTTTTAAGTGTGGTCATATACTGCATCTTTCCTTCTGCTACCATAAATGACAAACTTTCCTTGCTCAACCTAAAGATAGCCTTTCCATCTGTATACCCACTTTGTTCACAAGGACATCACTCTAGCAACTCCACCCTCCCTTTCCTGCATTATCAATTTATTCCTTCCTATTGGACCATTCCAATATTATTTCTCTTCTCAAAAACAAAAGCACAATCAACAAGAAAAGCCTCTCAACTGCTTCACACTCAGGCTGTTCTCCCATTTCTCTGTTCCTCTCCACAGTAAAACTCTTTGAAATAAATAAACCTGTTCATTGTCTCCAATTTTTGTATTCCAAGATTTCTGGAACATACTCCAATTAAACATTCAACCCTCACCACTCCACCAAAACCACTCCTGTTAGAAACCTACAAGCTCTTAAGAAATCTGACTCCTAGTTACTACTCCAATCCATTTCTCTGCTCTTCCTCTACTTACTCATTGCACTCCAGTCACCCTGAGTTTTTGTTGTTGTTCAAATAAGACAGACTCACTCCCATTTCAGGGTCTTTAGCCTTGGTATCTCTTCCTGGCTGAAGGGCTCTTCCTCAAGGAATCTTCAAGGCCCTCTCTCTCACCTCATTCAGATCTTTGCTCAATTGGCATATTCTCAGTGAAGTCATTTCCAACCACCCTGTTCTAAACTGTACCACACCTCCATCCCAGCTGACTCACACAAACAATACTCCTCTCCTTTTCGATTTTGTTTTTCTCTAGAGAATGTAAGCCCCTAAAAGACAGGGATTTTTGGCTCACTTCATTCACAGTTGTTTCCCCAGCACTTAGAACAGTGCCTGGCACACAGTAGGTACTCAAACCTAGAAGAGGAGTTCTTAGTTGGTATCCACAGATTCCTAGGTAATTTTTGAAACCTTTGAAACTGCAAAATGTTCAGTATATGTGTACTTTTCTGGGGAGAAGGCACACAGTTCCTTAAATTATCAAAAAGGTCCAGTATCCAATAAACTAGATATTAGATTGGAACCTATTTGTAAAGGAAATGATATTAAAGCTCACCGAATACAGCAAATTACTAAGTGTAATGAGACCAGAACACAAATAACACTTGCACTCAGAGAAAACAGGAAGTCAAAAGGATCTAAAAGACATAGTAGTAACATGGTTACCTCTGGGTAATGAGATGATAGATAACATTCTGTTTCATCAATTTGTTAACCACAGTTTTCCAATTTCCATTCAGCAATTTGTATGCTTTCCTTGCGAAAGGCACAGAGGCTGCTACTTTTACTTACTTTTATTGTAGTAAGTAAAAGTTATTTATAAATATAAAAAGATATACCAAGATTTCAAATGTCAACTCAGAACTGTTCTAAAATTTAAAGGGATAGGAGAAAGAACTGAATGAGGTGGGAGTAGCGCAGTTTCTTCAGAGTCAAAACACAGATCCACAGAAATGTAGTATTGTGACCACAGAGGGACATAATGGGAGAAAAATGCACTGCAAGGCTAACAAGAATGGGGAAGTCAAAACTGAAGCAGACAAGCTAAACAAAACAGACATGTTTATGCTAAATACAGTGATTAAAATTCTACATTTCAAATATGTGGCGGAAAGAGAGATCAGACTGTTACTGTGTCTATGTAGAAAAAGGAAGACATAAGAAACTCCATTTTGATCTGTACTAAGAAAAATTCTTCTGCCTTGAGATGCTGTTAATCTGTAACCCTAGCCTCAACCCTGTGCTCGCAGAAACATGTGCTATATTGACTCAAGGTTTAAGGGATTTAGGGCTGTGCAGGATGTGCCTTGGTAAAAATGTGTTTGGAGGCAGTATGCTTGGTAAGAGTCATCGCTATTCTCCATTCTCCAGTACTCAGGGACACAATGCACTGTGGAAGGCCGCAGGGACCGCTGCCCAAGAAAGCCTGGGTATTGTCCAAGGTTTCTTCCCACTGAGACAGCCTGAGATATGGCCTCGTGGGAAGGGAGAGACCTTACTGTCCCCCAGCCCAACACCCGTAAAGGGTCTGTGCTGAGGAGGATTAGTGAAAGAAGAAGGTCTCTTTGCAGTTGAGATAAGAGTAAGGCATCTGTCTCCTACTTGTCCCTGGGAATGGAATGTCTCGGTGTAAAACCCGATCGTACATTCTATTTACTGAGATAGGAGAAAACCGCCTTATGGCTGGAGGTGAGACATGCTGGCGGCAATACTGCTCTTTACTGCACCGAGATGTCTGTGTAAAGTCAAACATAAATCTGGCCTATGTGCACATCCAGGCACACCACCTTTCCTTAAACTTATTTATGACACAGAGTCCTCTGCTCACATGTTTTCCTGCTGACCCTCTCCCCACCATTACCCTATAGTCCTGCCACATCCCCCTCACCAAGATAGTAGAGATAGTGATCAATAAACACTGAGGGAACTCAGATACCAGTGCCGGTGCAGGTCCTCACTTGCTGAGCTCCGGTCCCCTGGGCCCACTTTTCTTCCTCTATACTTTGTCTCTGTGTCTTATCTTTTCTCAGTCTCTTGTCTCTACCTTGTGAGAAATACCCACAGGTGTGGAGGGGCAGGCCCCCTTCACAAATATTTGAGCATATCTCTATGATCTATGAATTGTCCTAGAAATTACTTTTTTCTGGTCCAAATTACATCTTTCAGGTGACTTTCACAGTATCACAGAACTCCTTAGACTATAAGACCAGAGTATATTCTGTCACTGTCACAATCTCAATCCTCAAAGCCTAAAGTATCACAAGCATTACTCCTATTTTATTAAATTGAGTTTACAGAGCTAAATGGCAAGTATCTGCTTTTGCCTTATAGTCAAAGGAAGTGAGCAAAGGATTTACACTGGGGCTGGATGCCAGATCTACTCCACCTATCACCTGCCTCATCTCAGTTAATGGCAAATTCATCCTTTATTTCTTCAGGCTAAAACCTTGGAGTCATCCTGCACTCTTCTTTCTCATACCTCACAATCAAGCCATCAACAAATTTGTTGGCTCCATTTCAAAACACATCCAGAGTCTAACCACTTCTCACCAGCTTCTGTTGTTACATTCCGGTCCAAACCACTCTTTATTTCTTACTTTTACAATAGCCCAACAGGTCCACTTGAGCTGCCCTGCTAGCCTGTCACTGCCTCTCTGACACCCTTTTATATTATTCTTCTCTTTGCATGTTCTAATCCAGCCGCAACGGCTTCCTAGCTGTTCCTCATCCAGATATACTCCCCTTAGGGCCTTTGCGCTTTCTTTCTTCTGCCTACAGCTTTCTTCCTCCAGATGTGTGCACAAATTTCTCTTAATTCCTTCAAAGACTATTTTTTTCAGATGTCATTTCTGAGGAAGGCCTTTCCTAATCACTCTGTTTAAAGTTGTAAATAGTCTTCATGCCCCAACATTCACTATTCCCCTTTTCTGCTTTACTTTTCTTCATGGCACTCAAAACCTTCTAACAGACTACATAATTCACTTTATTCAGTTTATTGTCTATTGCTAAAATATGACAAGCATATCTGTTTCGTTTGATGATCTTTCCCTACCATATAAAGTAATGCCAGCTACAAAGTTGGTGCTTAACAAGCATCTGCTAAGTGCATGAATGAATTCTCATTGAAATTCTATTTCTCTACTTGTCTGATAAAAGGACTGAATGTCACAAAGAATGGGAGGTACTCTCATGAGATGGAGACTGGGGAAGAGAAGGGACACTTCAAAATACTGAAGTAACTGTCGCTTACCTAGAATCCAGACGGAAGAAAACATACATTCTTGATCCTGAGAATTTGACTTCTCAAGGAAGATAGCATTCTGTAAAACACAAAGACAAGAAAAGGATAGAAGCCATAAATGAGAGAATTTAGCACTAGATCATTTACACTCAAAGGACTTAACAATGGGTAAACTACAGTTAAAAAGAACAGATGGGTTTTCTTATCTAATCCCTTAAATTCAATTCTGTAGAGTCTTAAATCATCCCATATGACTCCTTAGAATCTATAACCCATCTGCACAATCTATAGCTTCCTTTGCAACTTTAACAACATTGCAGCAAAGGGCTCCTAACACTAAATCTCGGTGGTATCTTGAAAACACTAAGCCATTATCTTCCCCACAGGAACTCAGGCTGTCCTGATCCAAAGTATAATAGAGACTACAAAGTATTTTTGGGATTATAACAAAATTACCACCTTACTACCACTGGAACCCACGTAATTATCACAATTTTGGTTATTCAAAATTTATAACACCCTAAGTTGCTTTATATTTCAACCACAAACAACCCAGGAGGTGGTCAATTAGGGGCACAAAAAGAAGTTAGAGAGTCCACGCTTAGCCGCTGATGTCTTTCTCTAGAAGTTTTAACCTGCCTTATCCTTAGGTTAATGGGACTTTCATTTCCCTCAACAACCTTCCTGCTACTGAGGATCAGAAGCAAAAATGGAACCACTTGGACCCAGGCAGCATATAGGGCCATAGAGCTGAGGCTCTCTATGACACTTAGCTCATAGCTGCTAGTATTAAAATGACATGTTTTATGGCTCTACTTCCAGGTAAGATGGAGTAAACACATGTCACCAATGTTATCCTACTGAACCCAACTAAGAAGTCTGGACAGAACGTATGGCCCAGTTATTTGACAACTCTGAAAAGCACATAGCATGCAAGTCAGGAAAGACCAGAATTTTAAATGCCATTCAACCAGCAGTGATTTTACTTCCTTTTTTTTTTCCCCTTTTGGTCCTCTTCAGTATCCTGGGGCCTAAACTCAATGTAGCCCTAAATACAGAAGTGAGAAAAAACTGTAAAACATAATTGTCAACTGAGACTTTTCAGAAAACCTATAAGCTTCCACATCATTTATTTATTTATTTTTATTTTAAGTTCCAGGGTGCCTGTGAGGGATGTGCAGGTTTGCTACATAGGTAAACGTGTGCCTATGTAAATGTGTGCTGTACCTATCAACCCATCACCTAGTTATTAAGCCCAGCATGCATTAGCTATTTTTCCTGATGTTCTCCCTGCCCCCACACCTTGCTACAGTCCCAGTGTGTGTTGTTCCCCTCCCTGTGTCTATGTTCGGATTGTTTGGCTCCCACTTATAAGTGAGAACATGCAGTGTTTGCACACCAATTATTTAAAATTGGCCATGGAAGTCAATGGACAGAAAACTGACTTAAATATGAAAAAAAAAAAAAAAAAAGGAAAATATCTCTAGAGGAAATATAAAGAACGTGGTAATAAAACATAGTCAGAGGGGATAATGGTGGCTACAGAAATCCAAATCTCTCAATACATCCTTTTAAAGCAGTAAGAAAAAGATGAACAAATGTACTATACAAAGCCCACACTGTCACCAAATCCCATATAGCTGTCTCTCACATTCTAGCCATAAGCTATCAATGAGAGCAAGGACAATCTGAGAATGTGGGGTAAAGAGAAGAGAGCTAGCAGTGGGCAAGATTGGCCTAAAATTTATTGCCAGAAAGAAAAACCCACTCTAAGTACAAAAAACTTTATCACAAATAAGTATGTAAAAAAACAAAACAAAACAAAACAAAAAGCCATTTAGGGTTCAATACTATCTGCAGTTTCAGGTATACACCAGGAGTCCTGGAACATATCCCCCACGAATAAGGTGGGATTACAATGTTGTATTAATGGCAGGTGAGAGTTAAAAGATACTATTAAACTAAAAAATCACCTGAAGCTAAAATGGCCTTTTGGAAAAGAAAAATTTTAAAAACCTTAAAAACCAAATAATTAAAGGTTAAATATAGAAATTTATTTTTTTAATGGACTAAAGGCATTAAAAAAGATCTAAGTACGGACGGGTGCAGTGGCTCATGCGTGTAATCCCAGCACTTTGGGAGGCCGAGGCAGGCGGATCATCTGAGGTCGGGAGTTCGAGACCAGCCTGACCAACATGGAGAAACTCTGTTTCTACTAAAAATACAAAATTAGCCGGGCGTGGTGGTGCATGCCCGTAATCCCAGCTACTCGGGAGGCTGAGGCAGCAGAATCGCATGAACCCCGGAGGCAGAGGTTGCGGTGATCCGAGATCATGCCATTGCACTCTAGCCTGGGCAACAAGAGCAAAACTCCACCTCAAAAAAATAAAATAAAATAAAATAAATCTAAGTACAAAAGTAGCTAATGTAACAAAAATCAAACATTCAAAACAGAAAGTCACGAAAGAGCTACGAAAACCTATCATGTAGAAAAACATGTAATAAAATACAGTTATAACAAATAAAATGACATTGTTAAAACCAAACATCAACTATATCAATAAATATAAGTGAGCTTAACACGCCTATTAAAAGAAATTTTCATTTTGGCTCACAAGCAAGACTTAACTGTATGCTAAATACAAGAGACACCTAAACCAAAGTGATTCAGGCAGGCTAAAAGTAAGCAGGTGGGAAAGGGAACGCTAGGCAAACAGAAACAATAAAAGTAGAGCTTTTGATCCTGATATCAGGCAAAGTAGAGTTCAAGCCAAAAGCATTAAACATAATAATACTTTCTAAATTACACTAAAGTCATGGTTATCTATGTATCACATTACACAGCAGGCACATTTACAAAGGAAAAACAGAGACATAGACACAAAGAAACAGAGGTAAAGTACTAATAATAGGAAAGCTTAATATACCACTCTCAATAAAAGACATACAAACTGGACCAAGAAGAAGTAATGATGCAGAAGGCCTAAATAACCTAATTAATAAGTAAATCTTATTTATATTAAACTGTATGCCATGATAAGTACACATTCTTTTCAACCACACATGAATCATCCACAAAAATCTGTCATATATTATGTAACAAAGAAAGCATCATTAATTTTCATAAAGAAACATTATAAGAAACAATCTGCAGTAAAACTAGAAATTTATTAAAATATCAAATAACAAAAGGTCCTTTCAAATAGAGGGAAACTAAACCATTAAAAAACTCTTCAGTAAAAAGGGCAATGAAAAATTCAACAAAATTTCTAAGTATTCATAATTGAAAATATTATATATTACAATCTATGGGATAAATTTAAAGTAGTTTATGCCTATATTTCTTTAATCAATAAAAACAGAAGAATTAAACTGAACAAGTTAAATTCTTAGATCAAAAGCTAATAAAAAAATAAATTTCAATTGAGCCCAGGAGTTCAAGACCAGCCTGGGCAACACAGCAAGATCCTGTCTCTATCATTTTTTTAAATGGGAAAAAAATCAAAATAATAACAAAAATAGATAAAAGGAGAAATCAATGAACTAAAGAATACAAAAACAGTAAATCTAATGATAAATCAAAATCATACTTATTTTGTAAAACTTAAAGAAACAGATAAACCACTAGGTAACTTAAAGAAGAAAAAAAGGGAGAAAGCACACATTTACAAAATAAGAAATGACAAGGAAGAATAACCACCAAACAGAAAACACACACATACATGAAACCACTTTGCAAATCTCTATATAAATAAATATGATTAACTATGAAATAAGTGTTTCTTTATGAAACACAATTTATTAGAGTTGACTCCACTAAAGACATAAAGTTTTAAAACACCAATTTGCAGAGAATAAATAGAAAAAGTTATAAAGGAACCATTCCATAAAAAGCACTAGGCCCACATTGTTTCACAAAAGAATTCTACAAATCTAAACAGACCAAATAAACACAATGCTTCATACATATTTTCCAGAGCACTGAAAACAAAGAACAACTTCCTAATTATTTTTATGAAACAAGAATAGCACTGATAACTAAACTGACGAAAAGAGTATAAAAACTATTAATGTCCAATATTGCTTTTTTTTTTTTTTTTTTTTTTTTTTTAAAGAGTTGGGGTCTTGCTCTGATGCCTGGGCTGGAGAAGAGTGGCCCAATCAATCATAGCCCACTGTAGCCTCAAACTCCTAGGCTCAAGCAATTCTCCTGGCTCAGTCTCCTGAATAGCTGGGACTATAGATACACACCACCATGCCTGGCTAACATTTTTTATTAATGTGAGAAATACTAATAAAAATCGGTATCACATTAAGAAAATAATATACCATGACCAAGTGGAATTTTTTGCAAAACTGGTTCAAAATTAGACTATCTTTCAATATGAGGAAATCCACTAAATATAATACCCCATACAGACCTATGGAGAAAAATAATTTAATTATCTCCATAGACGGTGAAAGAACTTGCAACAGAAATCAGCATCTATTCTGGACAAAAACACTCAAGAAAGTGGGAATTAACAGATACTTCCTTTTAATATCATAAAACATACATTCTTTCATCCAATACCTTAAGTTAGGAAAACTATAATAATTTTTACTAAGATCAGGAACAAGGCAAGGATGGCCAATACTCCTCTTTTCAGTCACTGACCTGGAAGTATTAATCAATACAATTAGAAAAATGAATTAGAAGTGTGAAAGAAGTAAAACTATCTCTATTGGAGGTGATTTAATAGTATAATTAGAAAACCCTACAAAGGACCAATGCTAAAACTAACTCAAATGATAAAGGAATTCAGTACGATAGCATGATATAAAATTCACCACATAGAAATCACCAGTTTTTAAAATAAACATAAATAATACCTAATTGGAACACACAATGATAGAGAACAACCTTTGTATAACAGCAGCAATATAAAACTACTTAGAAATAAATAAAAAATAGCCATGCCCAATAAACCATAGGAAAACCTTCTCCCTCCTGACACCCAAAAATAGACTTGAAAAAATGAAAGGACATCCTTTGTTGTTGTATAGAACAATTCAATATTATGAAGATGTCCCCTCCTAAGATTTATAAACAATGCAATCTCAATAAAAATAACAAGCTTATTTATGAAACTAGACTAAGGAGTGGCAAACTATGGCCCACAGGCCAATTCTGGCCTGCCACATTTTTTTTCAAATAAAATTTTACTGAAATAGGGTCATACTTATTCATTAATGTATTGAAAGGCAGAATTGAGTAGTTACAATAGAGACCAGATAGCCACCAAAGCCTAAATAAAATACTTTCTGGCCCTTTACAGAAAAATCTCCAATGCCTAAGCTATACAGTTGCTACTCAAGTTCACTTTGAAAAGACCAACAAGGACAGCCAGGAAGCAATGAAAAGACAGACTATGAAGGGTAACTAAACCCATGAGACATTAAAATAAACTCTAAAGCTTCTAATATTAAAACAACAGAGTTTCAAAACACAATTAGATAAAGAGACAAATAGAATAGAGAATCCAGAAATAGACACAAACACATATAGAAATTTAGTATGCAATAAAGATGACATCTCAAATCACCAGGGCAATGGACTTTTAAATAAACGATGGTAAAACATCAAGGTAGCCACATGAAAATAGGTACAATTTCATCTATACCTCATACAACTCCCAACTGGTTAGGGATGTAAATGTATACATGGAAACGATAAGCTACTATAAGAAAACTAAAGTAAATTCTACTTTAATCTTAGGGTACCAAAAATTTTCTATCTGTAAGACTAATCATTTGACTAAAAATAAAAACTTTTTTTTAAAGTTTTCTTTTTTCTATTTTATTTTATATTTTTTGAGACTGAGTTTTGCTCTTGTTGCCCAGACTGGAGTGCAATGGCGTGATCTTGGCTCACTGCACTCTCTGCCTCCTGAGTTCAAGTGATTCTCCCGCCTCAACCTCCTGAGTAGCTGGGAATGCAGGCATGAGCCACCATGCCTGGCTAATTTTGTATTTTTAGTAGAGACGGGGTTTCTCCATGTTGGTCAGGTTGATCTCAAACTTCCGACCTCAGGTGATCTGCCCGCCTCAGCCTCCCAAAGTGCTGGGATTACAGGAGCGAGCCACCGTGCCGGCCAAAAACATTTTATATATATAAAAAATGAACAAAGTCAACAGTCAATGGGCAAACTGAGATAAAATATTTGTAACAATATTTGAGATACAGGAACAATATACCTAATATATAAAGATCTCTTAAAAATTGATGGAAAATAAAAATCTGATACAAAAATAAGCAAAAGACAATTCTCACACACAAAAAATATAAAAATGTCCCTTAAACATATGAGAAGCTGTTCAATCTCATAATTAGAGAAATGCAAATTAAAATACATGACATTATTAGGAATAGAGAGAAACTTCTTTAAGTTGATAACAACATCTACAAGAAAACCACTGCTAACATCATACTTAATGGTGAAAACTTAGAAGCTTTCAGCTAACATCAAAAACAAGGTAAGAATGTTCTCTCTCACCACTGCTTTTCAACATCATACGGGAACAGACAGATAATGCTGTAAGACAAGAAAAAGAAATAAAAGGTATACAGATTAGGAAGGAAGAAATAAAACTGTCTTTGTAAGTGGCATGACCACATATGTAAAAATCTGAAAAAATAATCAACAAAAAACTCCTGGAACTAAGAAGTGATTACAGTTAAGGTTGCACAATACAGGGTAAATATACAAATCAATTATTTTCCTCTATACCAGCAATGAACAAGTGAAATTTGAAATTAAAAACATAAGACCATTTACATTAACACTCTAAAAAATGAAACATCTTAAGCATAAATCTAACCAAGTATGTTCATAATTTATGCAAAGAAAATTTAAAAACTCTAATAAAAGAAATAAAAAAGAGAACTAAATAAATGGAGGGATATTCCACATTCATGGATAAGAAGATTCAATACTGTCAAATAGTCAGTTCTTCCCAACTTGTACTATAGATTCAACACAATCCCAGCAAATTATCTTGTAAATATTGACATATTGATACAAAGTTTATATGAAGAGGTAAAAGACCTAGATTAGCTATCATAATGCTGAAGGGGAAGAACAAAGTTGGAGCGCTGATGTTACCTAAGTTCAACACTTACTATATACTACTTGAAGTCACAACACTAAAGATACGGTAATCAAGAAAGTGTGGTAATGGTGAAAGGACAGACAAATAGATAAATGGAACAGAAGAGAGTCCAAAAATATACCCATATATATAGAATCAGCTGACCTATGATAAAGGAACAAAGGCAATAGATACAATGCAGAAAAAGATAGTCTTTTCAACAAATGGCGCTGAAGTAACTAGACATTCACATGCAAAAAAAAAAAAGAAGAAAATCCTGTCATTTGCATCAACATAAATGAAGTTGGAGGACATTAAGTGAAATAAGACAGACACAGAAACATGAATACCACATAATCTCACTTACATACAGAGTATAAAACAGTCTAACTGATAGAAACAGATGGTAAAATGGTGGCTACCAGGAGAGAGGTAGCGGGGTTGGGAAGATATTGGTCAAAGGATATAAAATTTCAGTTAAACAGCAGGAATACGTTCTAGAGTTCTACTCTAGGTAAGTTCTAGAGTTCTACATCATGGTGACTACAGCTAATAAAAATACACTGCATATTTGAAAATTGCTGAGAGTAGATTTTATGTTCTCACCACAAGAAATGGTATGTGAGGTAATATATGTTAAATAGCTTGATTTAGCTATTCCACAATGTATACATATAAATACATACATATTTTACTTCTCAATTAAAAAAAATTTACAAACCCCAAATGAATCAGATACCTAAGTATAAAACACAAAACTATAAAACTTCTAGAGGATAACATAGGAGAAAATCTAGATGACCTCGGGTATAGCAATGATTTTATTTTTTTGGAATGGGGGTCTCGCTCTGTGACCCAGGCTGGAGTGCAGTGGTGTGATCTCAACTTACTGCAACCTCTGCCTCCCAGAATCAAGTGGTCCTCCCACCTCAGCCTCCTGAGTAGCTGGGACCACAGGCATATGTCACTAGTCCAGGCTATTTTTGGTAGAGACAAGGGTTTTACCGTGTTGCCCAGGTTGGTATTGAACTCCTGAGCCCAAGTGATCTGCCTACCTTGGCCTCCAATAGTGCTAGGATTACAGGCGTGAGCCACCATGCCTGTGCTGGCAATACTTCTTAGATACAACATCAAAGGCATGATCCATGGAGGAAAATTGACAAGCTGGACTTTAAAATTAAAAATGTGTGCTCTATGAAACAAACTGTCTAGAGAATGAGAAGACAAGTCACAGACTGGGAGAAAATATTTGCAGAAGACACATCTGATTAAAGACTGTTATTCCCAACATTTTAAAATCTCCCAAATATACAAAAATATACATATACCTTAAAACTCAACAAAAAAACAAACCAGTTTAAAAAATTGGAAAGTCGAGCCGGGCGTGGTAGCTCACGCCTGCAATCCCAGCACTTTGGGAGGCTGAGGCAGGTGGTTCACCTGAGGTCAGGAGTTTAAGATCAGCCTGGCCAATATAGTGAAACCCCGTCTCTACTAAAAATACAAAAAATTAGCTAAGCCTGGTGGCAGGAGCCTGTAATCCCAGCTACTAGGGAGGCTGAGGCAGGAGAATCGCTTGAACCTGGGAGGCAGAGGCTGCAGTGAGCCGAGATGGCACCACTGCCCTCCAGCCTGGGCAACAAGAGTGAAACTCTATCTCAAAAAAAAAAAAAAAAAAAAAAATTATAGATACCCCATAGAATGTACAACATAAAGAGTGAACCCTAATGTAACCTATGGAGTTTGGGTGACAATGATGTATCAACTTAAGTTCATTGATTGTAAGAAATGTATCACTCTGTTGAAGATATTAACAGTGGGGGATGCTGTGTGTGCTGTGTGTGTGGTATGTGCATGTGTCAGGGTAAAGGGAGTGGTAGGGGACATACGGGTACTCTCGGTATTTTTTGCTCAATTTTCCTATGAACCTAACAGTTCTCTAAAAAGTAAAGTCTATAAAAATGAAATAATTTTTTAAATGTACATGAAATACCAGTTCTCACCAATTAAATCTGCATACACTAAAAGGTATGACAATGCATTTTGTGGTCAACACTGTAAGGAAACAGACACACTCATATGTTGCTGGGGGGAATGCAAATTGGTAAGTCTATATAAAAATGAAGTAATTTTTTAAAAGTACATGAAATACCAGTTCTCACCAATTAAATCAGCATACATTAAAAGGTATGACAATGCATTTCGTTGTCAACACTGTAAGGAAACAAACAAACTCTGTTGCTGGAGAGAATGCATATTGGTACAATCTCTTCCGCAGGGGAATGTGGCAATATGTAACAAAACTAGATATACATTTACTTTTGACTCAGCAATCCCATTTCTAGAAATGGACTCTGAAGATTCAACTCCAATAACATGAAAATATAAAGCATAATATTACTCACTGTAGTAATGTTTGTAATGGAAAAATATTTAAAATAACTTAAATATCTGTACATAAAAAAATGGTGAATAAACTATGGTACATCCACATATAATGGAGTACTATGCCACTGTAAAAGAGAATGTGGAACATCTTTATCAACTGATGTGGAGTGATTTCCAAGATAAATTATAAATTTTAAAAAGCAAACTGTAAAAAAGTATGTTGTATTTTATGTAAGAAAGTAGAAATAAAAATATGTATTTCTCCACTTGCCCCAAAAAACAAGAAAGTAATGAGATTGGTTATCATTACAAGGCAGATAAAAATGGAACTGGGGGCACAGGAAAACAGAATTGGGTGGAGGAGGAAGAGTCATGTTTCTCTAAGAATATGAAGACACAACACACATATTTTTACTTTTAGAATTATGTTATATTTTACATATTCAATAAATGAATGAACTAATGAACTAAATAGTCAAGATGGAGGAGAAAAGCATAAAAACAAATGTACCTGTGTTTCAAATAAATAACAACTATGCAGAAGAGGAAAAAAAAACTCTTTAACACAGTATTGGGACTATGTATATTCAATCTCAAGATAAAAATAACTCGAATCAGTAGAGGTTTTCTCCCCTGTCGGGATAAGGGTACACTACTTAATGTGTATCCTAGGACTGCATAAATAAGTAAATATACTATGGATAATGTCACCTAGATTCCTCATTGTCAATGAAGAAGGCTAAAAATATAGAAAAGAGAAAGGCTAGAATCAACTCTGTAGTGTTTAACTGGAATTAGAAGTATCAGTATAAGTCAAGATTTTAAGGTTTATATAGAGAATAAAGAAATGTATGTATGTGTGAAATTATGTGTATTTTTTTTTTCCTAGTAATGTTTGCTGAGAAGTCACAGAAACAATAAAATCCTAATAGTAATGAGTATACCAAGCATTCAGATATGGGTTTCTAAATACCATTCTCCATTGAAAAGAATCAAGACTCTTTGGAGAAATGGCTGTTTCCAGGGTTTGGAAAGTGTAAGATGAGCCTGGACTATCCTGATGTGTCAGAAAGTAAGGAAGTGCTCAAAAAGTGGTGCAATATGCCAGAAGGACCCACAATTCAGGATGGAAGGACTGCCACTGTACAAATCTGGAAGAAGTAGAACACTGAAATAAGTAATAACAATAATAAATTAGTCACACAATAAGAATCCATGAATTTGCACTCATTTAAAAAAAAGTGTATAGAAGGGAAAGCTTTTTTGCATTAGAAAAGCAAACAATTAAATATAGAAGAAATGATGGAATTAAAAACTTCATGTTCAATCAAGAGTACTGTGCAAAAATCTAGTGGATGAAAAATTTTTTGAGAATCAAGATATTTACATAATCTGAAAATATCTCCCCACTAGATATTTAATAATTATAAATACAAAAAGAGTAACTTCATATTATAGAAACCTGGAAGATGCCACCTTAACCAAGTGGTACTTCAACTAAAGTGAATATGACCAGTAATGAGCTAAAACATCATGTGCCTCCTAATATGATGCAAAGAGAAAAACATAACATCACTTCTGAGGTATCTTGCCAAAAATGTCTAACCTGAATCTGATCATGAGGGAACATCAGAGAAACCCAAACTGAGGGAAACTACAAATAAATGGCCTAAATATTCAAAAACTGTCAAAGTTATGAAAGACAAAGTCTGAAAATATGTTCACAATAGAGACAATATTATAATTAAATTAAATGACTGATGCTGAATTAGATCTTGGCCCACAAAAAACATTTTTCTCTTTTTGTCTTAAACAACATGAGTGGAGCAATTGGCTAAGTTCAAACAAGGTCTGGAGATTAGATAATAGTACTTATTCTATGAATGTTAATTTCCTGACTTTGATAATGGTAACGATAATTTCTAGAGAATATCCTTGTTTTTAGGAAATATACAATTGAGTATTTAGGACAGGCTTTCTCAACCAGGGTTCTAGAAAAGAAGTCCCCACAGAAAATGAATCTGAATGACTGTTTTCTCAGTTCTCCTAAGGATGGCATGTAGCTAGTAGTACTGTACATGCATATGAAGATGTTGATTCTGATTGCTTCTGTTGGAGAAGAGGCACGATGTCTACAGCTTACTCTCAAATGGTTCAGGAAAAAATCTATATATACGTATATGCGTATTGCTATGCTTTGAATGTATCCTCCAAAGTTAATGCATTGGAAACCTGATCCCCAATGCAGTGACGTTGGGAAACAGGTACTAATGGAAGGTATGTGGGTAACAGGGGCACCACCCTCATAGACTAATGCCATTATTTCAGGAGTCAGTTCCTCATAAAAAGATGAGTTTGGTCCCTTTCTGAGCACTCTTGCCTGCTCTCACTCTCTCTTTGCCCTTTTGCCATGAAATGACACAGAAAGAAGGCTCTCACTAGATGCCAGTCCCTGTCTTGGACTTTCGAATCTCCAGAATCATAAGCCAATAAATTTCTGTTCATTACAAATTACTCAAGTCTATAGTATTCTGTTATAGCAGCCCAAAACAGACTAAAACGTTTGTTTAATAGAGTCAAAATCCTAAAGCAAACATGGTAAACTGTTATTTAGAGCATATGGGTGTATCATTTTGCAATTTTTGTATGTCTGTACTTATTCAAAATTAAAAAGTATTTTATTTTGGTTTTCAAAAAACATGGTGGCTAAAGGTTGGTTTATTTTAGTGGTTAATACTGACAGTTTAAGCTCTGTATGCAGATTTTGGTTCAAATTCCCACTCTACTCCTTTGTAGCTGTGGTGAGTAACTTAATTTCCTTTAACTTCAACTTTCTCTTTTTTCCTCACAGAGTTGCTATGAGAACCAAGACACTGCCGGTACTAAGCTCAATGTCTAGGTCTCAGTAGATACTTAATAAATGGTAGATTCTACTATTTTCTTAATTCTACCTTCACATGCACAGAACCACTAACATGTATTAAGCCCATTTTCTATGCCTGATTCTTGTGCAAAGCCTTGTTCAAAACCCACTTAAAACAACTAATAAAACAATTTGGCCAGTTAATGATAAATATGAAGATTATGCAAAAACTAGAAAAAATTTATGGAGCAATATTAGAAGGAAAAAGAAGAATTCCCACTCAGAATCACAATTAAGTAAAGATATGCAGGGATACAGACAAATAGCTGTAAGATGGGGGGTTCATTAAAGGTTTTGTCTTTTAAAATTTGTACTATTGTTAAGCTCAATAGGAGAATACAGTGAAAATAAAGGATTCTTAGTTTTGTCACAGCCAGGCAAATCACTTACATTTTTCCCTAAAGTTATCAGTCCAAGGTGTCTTATTTGTGCTAAACAACCAATGAAGTGTGGGGCATTAAGAAGAAGAAGAAAAAAAAACTGAATAAATAAGGAAATAATTTTCCTATTTATATCCAAGTTTTTTTTTAGATGTCAACACCTAAAAAAGTAAGTGTGGGTGCCAAACCTCAAAACAGATCATAAGGCAGGGCGCGGTGGCTCACGCCTGTAATCCCAGCACTTTGGGAGGCCGAGGTGGGTGGATCACAAGGTCAGGAGTTCCAGACCAACCTGGCTAACACCGTGAAACCCACTCTTCACTAAAAAATACCAAAAAATTAGCCGGGCATGGTGGCAGGTGCCTGAAGTCCCAGCTACTCGGGAGGCTGAGGCAGGAAAACGGTGTGAACCCAGGAGGCGGAGCTTGCAGTGAGCTGAGATCGTGCCACTGCACTCTAGCCTGGGTGACAAAGCAAAGAATCCGTCTCAAAAAAAAAAAACAAAAAAAACAGATCATGACACTTCCCTAATTTCAAATACTGTTTCCTATCACACTCAGAATAAAATCCAAAGTTTTTACTGCCCTACATAATGTGGTACCTCTGCGTATCTTCAGCCTCACAGGCCACCTCCAAGCTTTTTGCACCTGTTCCTTCTGCCTAGAATGCTCTTTCCCATGCAGCTTACTCATTTATTGGACTCAAGTCTCTGCTTGAAGACTACTTCCTCAAAAAGCAGCACACCCTGACTATCTTATTTAAAATTTAGCCTGTGTTGCTTTATCCCATTTTATTTCTCTCCATAGCACTTATCACCATTCAACTTTGTGGTACACATTTTATATTTGTTCATTTGTTTGTCTTTTTACTAAAATATAACTTCTATTAGGGTTAGGACTTAGTCTTTTGCTTACTGTAATATCCCTAGTACCTAGAGTACATTTGTTGAATAAATGAAAAGTGTGAACAAATACCAGAACAAAAAGGCAATCATCATCCTTGGACCCCCAGTAGCAATATAACAGACTAGACCAGTAGCCCTGGCTGGTTCATCTAGCAAGCTCAAATACATCTTTCAAGTCTTAGCTCCAGGGTACCCTCCTTTAGGATGCTTCTCTTGCCGCATCCTAGGAAGAGACTAGTACTCTTTCATGCCTAGGGTCGAAGTGAAAGGAATAAACTGGAAGACAACAAAAGTCCAAGCAGACAGGCTAATTCATACAACTTGAGAGTTCATGGTTATCCTTAAAGGGTATATGGGACCAAGAGACAAAGTTAGTAAAGCATTATTTAAAAACTAGATGGTGTTTATAGGCCTTAGGCTTGGAAATTTCTCATTTATTTTTCATTGATTACATAGATTATCTCATTTAGTCCTCCCAAGGATCCTATAAAATAGGTATTAATACCAATGTTTGGATCTTACAGATGGAAAACCTGATGCTTACGGCAGTTAGATAATCACCCAACAATTTACAAATAGTAAGTAGCAGAGTCAGGATTTAAATACCTATCTTCTGACTCCAGAGCCTACCTAAGCATTAGGCATACTACCCTCTTTGTGTTACAAATCAATCAAAAAGCAATTACTGCAAGCCTAATGTGTATATGCATGCATGTTGAAAAGGAGTAGAAAATAGCCTTAAGTTGGTAGGATAGAGCCCAGTTTTATCACTCTGCTATCTTAGGAGCTAAGAAAGGGCCATTCTCTTTTTCCATATATCTTCTCCCATACTTTCCTTTCACCCTGCCCCACCCCACGCCCCCATCCACATTTATACAGAAACAGAGCCTGGTATGCCACTTACCATAACAAGAAAGACTCAAGACCATCTTCCTTTTGGTTTCAAAAGGTTTCTAGTCCAGAACTATTCACAACACTCAATTCTTCCCTCTCCTAGAGGAAAAATAAATAATGTAGACGATGACCTTGTGAAATTTATAATTCATAATTTTTCTAGAGCTGGCCTAGAAAACTGGTCTGATTTCCTCTCCATTCTAGTGAGTATCCTTCAACCATAGCTTATCTCTTCCTATCTTTGTTTACATTGTTTCTCCTGCAGGAAGTACCTGCCACGGGTAGCCATCAGTTCCGACTAACTCTAGACAAAATGTCAGGAGTCTTTCTGAATAATTACTAACTGCAACTTCGTAACAAAGCCCTAAGCCTCGTTTTTCGTTTGTTTTTTCTCCTTCTGCTAATTGTTGTTGTATGTATTATCTCAGCTTCTAAGATCAAAGACCCATTCGTCTACAAACCCCAAAGTGCACGCGATAAGTGTATATAATATAAAGTTATATGTAATTCCGTTTTCCAAAAAGAAATGGTTATAGGAAGATTAAACAAACCAGATTTTTCTGCAGATAGATTCAACTGCAACATAATTAATTCCTGCACTGAAGATGAAGAGAAAAATCCACTCAACGTCCTTTTTTTCCTCGATATATATGAAAGATATATATTGCTTTGAAAAGTGCCTTGACGTGTTTACTATTATTATCTCTAGGAACTACCGTACTAAGGTTCTCTTCTTTCAACTTTTCATTGACCATCTTTCAGTCCTCCGTCCGCCGTCAGGGGGGACCAGACCATGCTCAGTGTCCAGGAACAGGGGCTGGTCCCACTCGACTGTGGCCCTGGGTCTTGGGTCCCGCCGCGCACCCTTCCCACCCCTGGGCCCCGCAGGCCGCGCTTACCCTGCAGCCGCCGGCGCCGCCCCTAGGCCTGGGGACAGCACTTCCGGTTACTCTCCGGACACTCGAATCTGGGCTTCCTGGCAGCCGCAGACTCTGCGGTAGTGGATCTAAGAGCCAGGCATCGGGAAGGAAAGAAAAGCGAACCCGGGACGGACGAGAGCTAGGAGCAACTCCCTTCGTGCGCCTAGACTAAGGGAGTTGAGGCCAGGCCGCCTACAGAGCGCTTTAATAGAGCGCTTTAAGGGCCCACAAGGCCGGTTACGCAAACCCTTTCAAGCTGGCTGGGAAGAGGCCGGCGCAGCCCCACCCCCGCAAGTCACATGATCACCCCGGTCCGGCTATTAGGGCGTTTCAACCCCGGCCCCTGGGCCAATAGGAGCCGAGTCTTCGGAAATGGGCGGGGCCCGGGGCGCCTGCGCTCTGGGAGCCCTCGGCGCTTTGGTTGGAGGCGGTCTTGCTAGCGCAGTGGAAGGCCGGCTGTCGGGGTAGGCAATCACTGCCACCTTGTCTAACAAGAAACGGCACCAACAGCGTTGCAGTTTATGTTACAGTTTTCCCAAGGCTGTTAACTGAGGTCTCAAACCAGGAGTAGAGTCACAAAGATTAGATGCCACTGACCCTGAGAAAAGCACCTGGAAAGATCTGGAAGAGATAGAGGATTCTGAAGCACAGTGGCAGCGTTGTCATCCACGAAGATGTGGCCAGCGAGATGGAAGAAATGCTTTTAAAAGTGGTGGACTTGTGTGGGTGGAGAAAACTGCAGCGAGAGAAAGTACTGTGGGAGGTTCCCCAGTCCTTGCTGATTATGTTTCTGATTTGGAATCAGCTAAGAGTAAATCACCTAGTGGTGGGCCGGAGCAGAACTCACAGTTCTTTAGCTTGAACACTGGGTATTCTCCCAGCTCAGTTGTTCAATTAAAAACAAACAAACAAACAGTTTTTAAATGTCCTCAGCTATCAAAGGGGAAAGGTGAGTAGTAGGAATATGGAAAACTAAACCCTGGGCAGCCTGGCCAAGGACTTGGATTGTGAGCCGATTGCTGGGGTTTAGTAATTGAGGAGCGCAGCCTCTGGGGCACGTGTTCAGTATTAACTAATCATGTTCCTACTATTGGAATTCTTCCGCAGAGGGGCTGCAGCTTATTCTACTTTCATGTTTATTTTTAATGAAACTTCCAATGTTCCACTCAGGGTGGTCTTAACATTTTAAATAATAACATTTTGAGTGTGTAGCATGTATCAAACACTGTTCTAATAACTTTACACTATTGTCTCATTCAGTTGTAACAAAAATTGTGTGAGATATGTATTCTTTTAGGAGGAAACTGGTGCACAGAGAGATTAAGTAGCTTGCCCAGGATCACATATTACTAACTGATAAAGCTGTAATGTGAACAGCCTGATGCCAGATTCTGTGCTTGCAATCACTATACTTATGGCTGCCTCAATAGTGGTGAGTGTATTGTGGAAAAGTATTGGAATAAAAATTAAGCAAGTTGGATTCTGATCTCTGCACTGCGTATAACAAGGTCTGAATATGTGTAGAATTGAACTGTTCAACCTTTTCTTTCAGGAGACATTGGCCGAAAGTACTGTTTTTATTCATTGTTTTATTCAGTTAAACATTTATTGAACACCTCCAATTAACAGGACACTATAGGCCGGGCGCGGTGGCTCACGCCTGTAATCCCAGCACTTTGGAAGGCTGAGGGGGGTGGATCACCTGAGGTCGGGAGTTTGAGACCAGCCTGACCAACATGGTGAAACCCTGTCTCTACTAAAAATACAAAATTAGCCAGGTGTGGTGGCGCATGCCTGTAATCCCAGCTACTCGGGAGCTGAGACAGGACAATCGCTAGAACCTGGGAGGTTAAGGTTACGGTGAGCCAAGATCGCGCTACTGCACTCCAGCCTGGGCAACAAGAGTGAAACTCTGTCTAAAAAAAAAAAAACCAAAAAAACAGGACACTATGCTGTGTATTAGGAATTTAAAGATTTAAAGGCCAGTGAGACTCAGTACCATTCCTTTAATGGCTCACAGTCTGTTATGGAGACGGCAAGGGTTTTAAGTGGTGTGGTAGAGGTAGAAGTTATATAAGGTAATCTGGGGGCATAGAAGTGAATCACTTTGTAAGAACTTTGAGAAAGAGTCAGAAAAGACTCTGTAGGATATGAGACATAAGGTGAGACTCGAAGGAATAGAAGCAGGGAGTTGGCTGAAGATGAACCTGAAATGAAAGATGGAAAATAAGTACAGAGACATTTGAATGTGATTTCAGTTAGTGGATTTTATCTTATATGAAATAGGAAGCAATTCTTGGAATTTCAAGCTGTGGAAATAGCACAATTATCCCCAAACTTAAAATCTTTAGAAAGATTATTTTTAGTTTTAAGTATGGAGATAAAGAATAAGAAGGAGCAGCCAGCAAATTATGAGGAAAACAAAAGTGGATTATGACAACCAAGGGAGGAGAGTTTGAGTGAAGAGGTGTTTGACCAGGCATTGTGGCACATGCCTGTAGCCCCAGCTACTTGGTTGGCATAGGTGGGGGAAATCACTTGAGCCCAGGAGTTCAAGACCAAGCTTGGGTAACATACTTGTAGCTCAGAAGAGGATCTGGCTTTGAGGATAGAGATGAAGGGTAGGGAAAGACTATTGTGACTAGAGTTGAGCAAATGGGAAATTGTGAACCGCAGTCCCTGGAAAGGTGCATTTCAGTATCTTGTTTCCTAGAAGCCAATAGGTCTGAAACTTTTTTCTGAGATTATCCACTGGAAAGTAGATTGGTCCTATGGAGAGTGTATGTATCTAGAGTTGCCAAATTTAGAAAGAAAAAAGTACAGGAAACCCAGTTACATTTGAATTTTAGATAAACAATAGATTAAAACAAAGTTTTTAGGGAATTTTTTTTTCCCCATGGGACATACACTAAAAAAATGGTTCATTGTTTATCCGAAATTTAAATGTAACTGGGCATCCTGTATTGTATCTGGCAACCATATAAGTAGCCTTTGTATGGAAACAGATATTCTGTGGAAGCAGTTCGTTTATAAGGTAGAATTTGTGATAAGATGAGGCAGCAAATTGCAGTTTCCTAGGATTTCTCCTTTTGGGAGAATAAAGAGACTTCACTTTAGAGGGTTAGATCATGTGAGTGACTGAACTAATGTGATAAGATCTGATTATGGGAGAGAGAGATTGAGTTATATCTTTAGTTTGGTCAAATATTTGGTAAGAATAAGGACGTGGTGATTTGGGAAAGAAGAAATATAAGTTTAGGACTAATGTCAAGTAGAAAGATAAGAGATTGGAGATCCAGGGAAAAGGAGCAGGATCGGGGATAGCATAGGTTTAGTGTATGAACCATATTGAGATGGAAAGGTAAATTTGAGTAGAAAGTAACATCAAATAGGTTACTTGTATGATCAATTAACATTGGTTGGATGAACATGATGAGGCAAGCAAGTCAGAGGCATGGAGGGTGTGAATTGGGGTTGGATAAAGTATGGGGAGTTGATGAGTTGTAGAGGAAAGTGATCAATGGATTTGAGACTGAGGAGTTTTTTTTTGGAAGGTGTAGATACATTGGAGTTCCATTTGAAAGCCTTTGTAATTCTTTTTAGACATCATGCAGTCTTTTTATTTTTCTAAATCATCTTCTAAAGTGATTTACACACTAAAAAGGAAGACTTTAGGCCATGCAATAAAGGACAGACAGATGACCTGAAGGACAGGACATAATCAAGATTTAAGTGGAAATTCCCAAGATACTTAAGGAAACAACTGGAGCCAGAGGAGGGCTAAAGAATACTCAGGCAGGTTTTGGCCATGTTAGAATTTTTCCTGCCCAAATCTAAGCTGAATGTTTCCAGCAAGGATCTCTGAAGAGGAGAAAGGCCTCTTCTGTGTCTCCATGGCAGGCATATTTGCGATTTTGGGGATCCTGATGCATGCACTGTTGCAGATTTACAGGAGTCAGACCCAGAATCAACTGTTAGTGCCCCCAGTTTGTCCTCATATGC
Source organism: Macaca nemestrina (assembly GCF_043159975.1). Lineage (NCBI taxonomy): Eukaryota > Metazoa > Chordata > Mammalia > Primates > Cercopithecidae > Macaca > Macaca nemestrina. The sequence goes on along the minus strand of NC_092129.1, from coordinate 157,383,055 downwards.
TCCAGCTTGTTTCTGAGAATTCTGGTGATTGTTCCATACCTGTTAATCCAACCAGATTTTAACTTAGTATAGAAAAGGTCTTCAATCCATGTCATCTCCTCTTTTTTTCTTTTCTTCTTCTTTTTTTTTTTTTTCTTTTTGAGACGGAGTCTCACTCTGTTACCTAGGCTAGAGTGCAGTGGCATGATCTCAGCTCCCTGCAACCTCTGCCTCTCACGTTCAAGCAGTTCTCCTGCCTCAGCCTCCCAAGTAGCTGGGACTACAGACACATGCCACCAAGCCCAGCTAATTTTTTTATTTTAGTAGAGTTGGGGTTTCACCATGTTGGCCAGGCTGGTCTCGAACTCTGGACCTCAAGAGGTCCGCTTGCCTCAGCCTCCCAAAGTGTTGGGATTACAGGCGTGAGCCACCGCGCCTGGACTTTTTTTTTTTTTTTTTTTTTGAGATGGAGTCTTGCTCTGTCGCCCAGGCTGGAGTGCAGTGGTGCAACCTCAACTCACTGCAACCTCCACCTCCTGAGTTTGAGCGATTCTTCTGCCTCAGGCTCCCGAGTAGCTGGGACCACAGGCATGTACCACCATGCCTGGCTAATTTTTATATTTTTAGTAGACACAGGGTTTCACCATGTTGGTCAAGCTGGTCTTAAACACCCGACCTTAGGTGGTCTGCCCGCCTCGGCCTCTCCAAGTGCTGGGATTACAGGTGTGAGCCACCGCGTCCAGCCCATCTCTTCTTAATTTACCTTTTCTCTTATACATTGAATCTATCTGGCTATTCACCATTATTCCTTCTCCTGAATAATGCCTGGTCGCCTTTTTGTGTTTTCTGTCCAGCTCTCCAGCTTATCTGTTTTACAGTGCTCTACTTTGTCTTTCCATCTTGACTGTTACAAGTTCATAAGACAATACCTCCCTCCTTGAGCTGGGGTAAGAATGAAATGTAGTAATTAATGCAAGAGACCATCATAGTGACTCGGCTTTTAATAGGTACTCATTAAAATATTAGTTCTAGGTCTGGCATGGTGGCTCACACCTGTAATCCCGGCACTTTGGGAGGCCAAGGTGGTGGATTGCTTGAGCTCAGGAGTTTGAGACCAACTCAAGACCAGCTTAGGCAATGTGGTGAAACCCCATCTTCACCTAAAATACAAAAATTAGTCAAATGTAGTGGCACACACTTATGGTCCCAGAAACTCAGGAGGTTGAGGTGGGAGGATCCCTGAAGTCCTCTGGCAAGTTGAGGCTGCAGTGAGCTGAGATTGTGCCACTACATTTCAGCCTGGGTGACAGAGTAAGACCCTGTCTCAAAAAAAGAAAAAAAGTCTTTAAAGCAGGGGTCCTCAGCCCCTGGGCCACATACAAGTTAGTTGCTTATTCAGAACTGGGCTATACAGTAGGAGGTGAGTGACGGGCAAGCGAATGAAGCTTCCATCTATATTTACAGCTGCTCCCCATCACGCGCCTTACCTCTTGAGGTCCACCTCCTGTCAGATCAGCAGCGGCATTAGATTCTCATAGGACCGCGAACCTTATCGTGAACTGAAGATGAGAGACATCTAGATTACATGCTCCTCATGGGAATCTAATGTCTGATGATCTGTCACTGTCTCCCATCACCCCCAGATGAGTATTTGAATTACGTCTCTAAGCCTCACTGTGCTGCACCTTTTATACTCATAGACTCTGTATCTAAGTTAATGAGACATTTTATGTAAATCATGCCCAGTGAATCTAGTCTAGTTGCACAAAGACAAGCTCAGGGCTCCCACTGATCTTACATTATGGTGAGTTCTATAATTATTTAATTAGATATTACAGTGTAATAATAATAGAAGTAAAGTGCACAATGAATATAATGTGCTTGAATTATCCCAAAACCATCCCCCTCCACCTTCTGTGGAAAATTCATCTTCTACAAAACTGGTCCCTGGTGCCAAAAAGGTTGGGAACTGCTGCTCTAAGGGGCACCATGCTCTCTGTTTCTTTCTGGATCCAAAGTTTTCGGAGCCCTTAGATGCCAAATAAGTGCGAAAAAATTTGAGACTGTTTTCTTTGAGTCTTTTTTTTTTTTTTTTTGGTCTTTGTCTCTGTCTCTTGGTTTTATCATATCTTTATTTTTCATTTACATTCAGATTTCTCTTTTTCTATTTCTGTTTCCTAGGATTCCTTTCATTCAATCCATCCTCAACCAGATATACTTGGAGGACTAGCCTTAAGGGGACTAACATAATCTGAGGAAGGTAAACTATAAGGAAGTTTAGGTGAACCTAAAGCATATTCCCTGAATAGACTGAATCTTTCTAAGATTGCCCACAGTGGTAGGGACAGCACCTGAGTGTTTGAGTTACACCTGTAAGCCTCATTGTGCTGTACCTTTTATACTCATCAGCTCTGTATCTTAGTTAGTATGACATTTTCTGTAAATCCTGCCCAGTAAGTCATGTAGACTCAGGTTTTGATTTAGACAAGAAGGTTGTTTTTCAAAAGATTCATTGTCAGCTCAGATGAGCAAGTAAAACCTTGTATAGCCCCTTATAGTCCCTCCTCTTCTGCAGCTGAAGAACAATATCTTTCAGTTAACAGAAAGCATATTGTCAGTTTATCAATCAACAACAGTTTGCTGATGTGTGTAAGATAATGGAAGCCCTCAAAACAAATGGGAGACACTTTTGCAACTGAAGGAAAAAAGTAGAAAATAAAAATAAAAAGCAGGTAAAACAGTCAAGAAATAACTTCTGATTCAATGGAATTGTTTTGTAAGACGTCGGTGATTCTTCTTTTAGAGAACAATCATATAGTACCTCAACCTCAAGCTAGCCAAAAATCTAGGTACACATTCATGAACACAATTGGGGCAGTTTTAATTTATTCATTTGGTGAGTAGCAGACTCTCATCAAAGGGCTTCATATGTGTGGGAAATCATGCCCCCAGATTGCTTTGGAAGAGAGAAGCAGCAGTTCTCAAGACAGATAAGACTCTGTATACCCTAAAACAGCAGTCCCCAACCTTTTTGGGGCCAGGGACTGGTTTCATGTAAGACAACTATTCCACAGACTGGTGGGGCAAGGTGGTTTTGGGATGAAACTGTTCCACCTCAGATCATCAGGCATTAGGTTCTCATAAGGAGCACACCACCTAGATCCCTCGCATGAGCAGTTCATAATAAGTTCGTGTTCATATGAGAATCTGATCTGACAGGAGGCGTAGCTCAGGTGGTAATGCTCGGTTACCTGCCACTCATCACCTGCTATGGCAGGCCACACATCGTTACTAGTCTGCACCCTGGGGGTTGGGGACCTCTGCCCTAAGAGGAATGTGAGTTAGTTTTTTTGTTGTTGCCGAAACAAATTACCACAACTTAGTGTATTAAACAATATATTAATAAATGTATTATCTTAAAGTTCTGTAAGTCAGAAGTTTAACCTGGGTTTCACTGTGTTGGCAGCATGTGTCCCTTTCTGGAGAATCTGTTTCCTTGCTCTTTCCAGCTTCTAGGCTTCCTACATTCCTTAGCTTATAACCCTCTTCTTTTGTCTTCAAAACAAGCAATGAAAGATCAGTTCCTTCTCATGTCACCTTGCTCTAATCCTCTGTCATTCAATTGCTCTCTGAAACAGCAGAGAAAATTTGTTTACTTTTAAGGATTCATGTGATTAAATTAGGCTCACCTGGATAATCCAGGATACTCTATCTCAGATTCCTAACTTTAATGACATCTGCAAAGTCATTGTTTTCATGCAAAGTAATATATTCACAGGTTCTGAGGATTAAAATACGAATATCTTGGAGGGGGGCATTATTCTGCCTATGCGGAATTTTAACTACACTTTCCCCATTTTCCTATTTTCTTGACTGATTTTTGTCACGATTTGGAAAATTATAAATTTCCCAAGAAATGCCAGGAAGTAATTTCCATGTGGAAGCACTGCAATACAGCCTGGAAAGCGCTATGGACAGTTGCATGGACCTCATAGTAAGAAAATCTAACATAGGCTTCAGGCTGGGGAGAGCTTTATATACAATGGATGTCATAAATAGTTTTTTGAAGAATATGTAATAATTATCCTTGCAAAAGTTAAGGGAAAAGAGGGAGAGAGGATTGGAGTCATTAATTCACAGGACTGTGATTAAACTGAGACATATACATTTCATTTTTAGGGGGAAGTTAAAAATAGTTTAGTATGAATTCAAGTGTAGGAGGAGAGGGATATAAAATTTGAGAGTTAAGCATGGGACCTGTGTAAGTCTATTCTCATGCTGTTAATAAAGACATGCCTGAGACTGGGTAACTTATAAAGGAAAGAGGTTGAATTGACTCACAGTTCAGGATGGCTAGGGAGGCATCAGGAAAGTTAGAATCATGGCAGAAGGGGAAGCAACCATGCCCTTCTTCACATGGTGGCAGCAAGGAGAAGTGTCAAGCAAAAGGAGAAAAAGCCCCTTATAAAACCATCAGATTTAGTGAGAACTCACTATCATGAGAACAGCATGAGGTTAACTGACCCCCATGATTAAATTACCTCCCACAGGATCCCTCCTGAGACATGGGGGTGTTATGGGAACTACAGTTCAAGATGAGATTTGGGTGGGGACACAGCCAAACCATAACAGACCCAACATTAAAGCCTAACAAGCTTTGACTTTTAAGACAACATTAGGAATGCTTGAAGGGTTGTAAACAGTGGCACCACAGAAAGAAAATTGTGTTTTTAAGATAACTTCAGAGGCTACAATACAGTGTATACATTAAAATACAATCAACAGATTAAAATGAAATAAACAGGGAAATGGTTTGAGAACCTGCATAGTAATCACAATGAGAAACATTACAGTGACTTCAACTAAATGGAGCAACAAAAACACTAATATACAGCTACTGTGAGTGCAAGTTAATGCAGTAAATTTGGAAAAGAGTGTGGCAGTATCTAGTTGAAGATACTTTTCTTACCAGTAATTCTGTAATCATTTGACAGGTTCTTCTTGTCTGCTGCCCAGAAAAGCCAATGCAGTGAGAACAGCAGGTTTTGCAGCAAAGAAAGAGTTTAATAATTGCAGGGCCAGCCAAGTGGAAGGATGAAAGATAATGCTCAAATCCACCTCCCTGAGAATTTGGAGGCCAGAGTTTTTCAAGGATAGTTTGGTAGACAGGGGGTAGGGACTGGGAAATGCTAATTTGTTGGGTAAGGGATGAAATCATAGGAGGTTGGAGCTGTCTTCTTGCACTGAGTCAGTTCCTGGATCAGGGGTTCATGAGACCCATTGAGCCAGTTTTGTTTTTTGTTTTTGTTTTTGTTTTTGAGACAGAGTCTCGCTCTGTCACCCAGGCTGGAGTGCAATGGTGCGATCTCGGCTCACTGCAACCTCCACCTCCTGGGTTCAAGCGATTCTCCTGCCTCGGCCTCCTAAGTAGCTGGGATTATAGGCACACACCACCATACCTGGCTAATTTTTATATTTTTAGTAGAGATGGGGTTTCCCCATGTTGGTCAGGCTGGCATTTTTTTGTTTGCTTGTTTGCTTTTTAATGGGTTACCTGTCCAGGTGACATCAGCTGGTCCCTCAAAATACAGGGTCTAAAAAATACGCCAAACACCAATCTTAGGCTTTACAGTAGTGATATTATCTACAGGAGCAACTGAGGAGGCTACAAATCTTGTGACTTCCAGGTACATTATTCCTGAGCCATAATTTTAACCTCATGCCTAATTTGTTAGTTTTACAAAGGTAGTTTCAGTCCCTTAGCAGCGAGGAGTTACTTTTGGGAAGCAGCTGTTATCATCTTTGTTTTAAAATTAAACTATGAATTCCTCTATAGTTAGCTTGGCCCATGCCCAGGAATGAACAAGAACAGTTTGTGAAGTTAGAAGCAAGATAGTCAGCTATGTTAGATTTTTCTCACAGTCATAATTTTTGCAAAGATGGTTTCAATTCCGCCCATTTTTGTATAGAAAATGCATGCTTATGTGTACCAGGATACACATTCAGGAATGTTTAGAGTGGCATCATTTGTAATAACTGAAGGATAGATACAATATAATAGCTATCAATGGCAATATGGTTATACACACTGTGATATGTTCATACATGGAAGTCGGTATTGCAATGAACAATATCAGGCAAGTCGTCACCCAACAACATAGATGGAATTTAAAAACATAAGAAAAGTTGATATAAAAGAAGCCAGACCTAATAAATTCCTACATGATTCCATGTGTATAAATATTGAAAACATGTATGTATACATACATACATACAAAACAGTTTGGAAAAAGAAGACTTGCTGAGTCTTCTGGCCTTCATCTTTCTCCCATGCTGGATGCTCCCTGCCCTCAAACATTGAACTTCAAGTTCTTCAGTTTTTGGACTCTTGGATTTACACCAGTGGTTTGTCAGGGGCTCTTGAGCCTTTGGCCACAGACTAAAGGCTGCACTGTCGGCTTCCCTACTTTTGAGGTTTTGGGACTTGGACTGGCTTCCCTGCTCTTCAGCTTGCAGACGGCCTATTGTGGAACTTCAACTTCCGACTGTGTGAGTCAATACTTCTTAATGAACTCCCCTTCGTATACACATCTATCCTGTTCTGTCCTTCTAGAGAACGCTGACTAATACAGATCTAGGTGTACATACAAACAGATTTTGTGTACATACATACATACATGCATACATACATACACGTATACAGCATACATACACCCCTACACATGCATGTGTGCACACATACATGTACACTGGCATGCAGGAATACACATGTCCATACATATGTGTGTGCATGCACACACATGCCTACACACATGCATGCGCATACACACACAAATATGTGTGCAAACACATGTATGTACACACATACATAAATAACATATGTGTGCATAGATGCACGTACACACATGCACACACGTGCACATACATACGTCCATACACACATAATGCACGTATACATATGTACATACATGTAGGCACACATGAGCACAATGTATACATGTATGCATATATGTGCATACACATGCACACAATCGTACATGTGTATACACACATGCATAAATACACACCTGTATACACACATGTATACATGTTTAAACACATACATGCAAACATGCATGTGCACATTTATATATACACGAATACCTACACACAAACATGCAAAAATTCTGTGCACACACATACATGGACACACATGCATGCATGCACACACACGCATGTGTGCCTGCAGACATGCATATGCAGACACATGTATACACACATGCATACACGCAGATGCACGTGCACATGGGTGCACACACGGTACATACACACGTGTAGATGTGCATGCACACATGTGCACACACATGTATAATGCACATGTGTTCACATGTACATGCGAGCATTATGCATGTGTAGATACATGTCTACAAGCATGATACATGCACATATACATGCACACACATGTATAGTGCACATATGCATGCACATGTACATACATTTAGACATACATGTAGATGCATATGTACATGCATGTATACATACACATATACATCTACACATGCATGGACCCACACATGCATGTACACCTGCATACTGTGCACACAATACATGTATACAGATACATGTGTGCATACATGTGAACACACATGCATGCATACACACATGCATTTGTAGATACATGTGTACATGTGTGTACACACAGACATACACATATGCATCCACACATACAAGTATACACATGAGGTGGCACATTCAGCTTTCAGGAGGACAATCAGGGACTCTGTCACCTTGACAACTTTAGCCTCGCCTTCTTCTAGTCATCTTGCCAGAACACCTGTGCCCATGTTTTCCTAACACTGTCATCAGAGTACTTTTACCATCAAGGCATCTGGGGGTTAGGAGAGCTTTTTGCACAGAAGGCTAGTTGGCTTCGTTGGAAAACTGATGATACATGAGGACTGGGGTGGTCAATCCCTCACAGGTTTCTTCATATGAAAAATGAGGACTGTGGGATTCTCTGGCTGGATCTCAGCACCTAGAGGTGGATCCGGGCAATAGGAGCTGCTCAGCAAGTATTAGCTACTGCTTTGGTTGCCTTCTCCCTGTGGAAAACTGGCCTCTTACATTGAATTTGTATCATAGGCACTCATGAGGGGCTTGACTGTATCAATATCTGATGACAGATTTTAGTGCAGTTCTGTTGTCGTGCTGATTTGCTCATTTGGTAGGTAGCATCCAGCTTCTTGTGAACATTAAAATGAAATAAAATAGATTATGGAGGAAAAGAATACAGATACATACTAAGGTATTATTTTCCAGACAAAATGGATTTGGATAAAAGAATCTAATTAATACTTTGTGCATAATTCTTTTAAAATTCCTTTGAGTCCTTTTTTTTTTTTTTTTTTTGGCCTGTTTTTCAAGTCTCTGATTTTTGTCACCCTTCTCCCATCAGGTCAGAGAGATAGCCAATGGTCAGAAGGAATCTTCCAGCAACGACCATAGCACTTTCTCCTGCCTGCAGATACATCTTTTTATTCAGCCATTATGGGAAGTAGCAGCACCATCCAGTTCTCAGAGAGCAAGCTCTGGGATAACTGAGCTAACCCCAGTTGCTAATCTAAGATAATCCCAGTTACCCCAGTGGATTTACAGATTGAGGTTAAAACCTAGCAGGGTTCTCTTCCTGGAAAGGACAGCCTTCCCTCTAAGGTTTCAGATAGACCCTGGGTGAGGAAAGGGCCCTAAATGGCTTGAAAAATTGAATGCCCTTTAGGCAAAGCAGGAAGCCCTGCTATGGAATAGCATCATTTGAACATAAATCAGGTTATCAGTACAAACAGAGTGTTCAGGAGGTCAAGATGGTTAAGCAGAGAGCCTGACCAGAATGTCCGTGGTGGAGAGAAACAATCTTGTTGGGAGAAAGATGACAATAATTGGAGACTTAGAATAAAGGCTGAAAATGATTCAAAGAAACTGCAAAAAGAATAAGGCATAAATCGTTTACTATATTATGTGGTGCAAATCTCACCTTACTATGTGTTTGTATTCTATTCCTCCACAATCTTTATTTCATTTTGATGTTCAAAGAGACTTGTGGTGCCAATTAAATGAACAACACAGCTAGTGACAACAGAAATGCACTAAGAAAAAGTCCCTCATCAGCTCTTGAAAGCAGGTTCCTTAAAGATGAACAATATTCCACATACAAGGACTTTCTCAGCACCAAACATTAGAAATGGAACTGAATGTTTATTATTCTTTATATAAGTTGGTTGATATGACTTTTCAGCTTCTCTCAGTATCATTATCCAAATTTTGTAGATGACACTAAAGCTCAGAGGAGTTAAACAATTTTCCTCAAATCACATAGCTTTAAATGGGAAAACCAGATATGAAAAGCAGATTTCTTTCTAAACTAAAAAATAAAATAAAATTTAAAAACCCATGAACTCTTGCTTTACCTTAGCACATAGTCTCGCCATCTGTTTTCTCCACACCAGGTCATTCATGTAACATTTACTCACATAACAAACACAAATAAATGAGTGAATTCATTCATCAGATATTAATTCACAATCTCTTTTGTGTCTACAATACTAGGCTCCAGCCTTCCCAGTGTCTTTGTCTCCTTTCCCTCAAATCTCCCCACCCAAGGTCTTGACAAATCCTATAGATCCCTCCTACACAAAGTCTCCAGAATTTTTTCTTCCTTTTCACTCACCTCTGTTGTCATCCATGCTACGGTGTTTAAGGAGGATGTATTCTGCGCCATGAAGTGTGATGGGCACAGGCGATGCAGAAAGAGTCCTGCTATCCACCTCAGGAGCTGACACAATAAATGAGGGTAAACCTCAATCCTTTAATATCTTTGTGACTTCTTTCCCCTTAAATCCAATTCCTGTTTTCTTAGTTCAAGCTCTGACATTCAAAACTAAACACTTTTCTCTAACATGTTGCTTTAATTATTTAAGCCTTTTGCCTGGGACTTTTTCAATTTCTCTTAAGTTTTCATAAAACTCTCCCACTCTCCCAACATATCTCTAAGTAACCAGACTTTTCAATCACTGCTTCCCTCAATGTGTATTTGACACACACACACACACACACTCTCTCTCTCTCTCTCTCTCCACTTAAATTGAACAGGTTTATTTATTTACACAGGAATTCCTACAAACAGCCCAGTTTTCTCCAACGTATGTCCACTCCTTCTCTGCATAGCTCAATTTTAATTCTTACACTCTGATATTTTATATATTCTTACACTCTGATATGATCTTGTCTCTTATTCTTTATGGCTCTGCTCTGTAATTTTGTTGTTGTTGTTCCGACATATAGTTGGACGTGTAACTTGTACATGACACACCTTAGCAAGGAGGCAACCCATATCTCAGATGTAAGTGAAAGAAGCACTCTCCTGGGGTTTCCTAGGGGAGTGGTCAGCATGCTAGCCTCATTCCTGAAAGGGCCTAGTTATGAAAACAACAGGAGCTTTTTGCCTTCCAGAAATCTGTACCATCTCACAACCCCTGACAGTCTCAGCCACAAGGAACAAGTGATAATGCCATCCCACCTTTATAACCACACACACAACACACACACTCATACAAAATCATTTAATCATTTTAAATTATTTAATCATTTTTTAAAAATCAGTGACACTTTAGCTGGGCAGGTCTAGGCAGGTCCTCCTTTGCTGGAACACGCCTTTTTCTGTCCTGGAATACCCTAAACTTGATATTGTGGTAGCACGAGTTTTCCCTTTGTGACTTTATCCTTCTTCCCTTTTCTCCTCCTTCTTTGCAGGGAATGAGTAGACACTGCACTGTTGCCCTGGCCCATCAATGAAAAGATCTGCTCTTAGTAGAGCCCTGCTTTTGCGCTGAAGTCCCTGAAATCACCTGTGTTCCATGCCACCCACTAAGGATAAATAAAGCTCCACTGATGTGGGGAATTAGCTCAAGTGGTAGAGCGCTTGCTTAGCATGCAAGAGGTAGTGGGATCGATGCCCACATTCTCCAAGCTTTATTATTTAGACCTTGGGCCTCCAAACATTCAGGTCTCCAAACCCGAGTCAGTGTCTGAGGGCAGGATACTGCTTTGGTTCAAGATATAGGAGCAGCAACAATACAGGGCTGGTGATGGCTCCCTCCTGGCATTCAGTACAGTGTAGATCTACCGTGTAATTAATTTTCTGTTTCTTTGAGGAGTTGTGAAACCAAGGGACATATACAATTGCTCTTTTCTCCCTGTTTCTGCCTGCAGCTTGAATGTGAGACAATTGTGAAAAGTGCCACTTGGGTAAATACAGCCCAGGCTTTCTGGTGAGAGGACTGAAACCAGGATGTGTCAGGTAACTAGAATGGGCCTGGACAGATACTGTAGAAAGCAAACCCATAAAGTTGTTCATGAGCTTGTGGACGCACCTGTCAGCTGTGAATAAGTGGCTCTAATCCCAAACAACTTACCAAAAAAGAGCCTGAGAGCTGAACTGAGCAATGACACACTTCCCAGTCCTCACTGACCATTGTGTTGCACACACTCCAGAGATCTCTGAACAGTAGTGTCAAGGCTTTGTAAATAGAGTTATCTTTGAAACAGCAACACATGGAAGGCTGGTTGGTACTTGGAACTTGAACACAAGGCTATTGTGTGCCTGCAAAAACAAAAATGGCAATATTATCCTTAAGATTTCAACAAGACACAGTGTCTCATCACATAATCCAAAGAAGTCCAGGTTACAACCCCAAAATATTCAGCATATGAAAAAACAGGGAGATCTTAATTCACATGGCAAAGAGAATCCTTGACAATACTGAGAGGACACAGGTGTTAAATCATCTGACACATACATTAAGCAGTTATTTTAACAATGCTCCTAGAATTATGGGATAGCATTCGTGAAGTGAATGGGAAGTCTCAGCAAATATTTGGAATATATAAACACCAATTTTAACTGAAGAATTAAAAAAATGTATTAAAACTCTTAGGAGAAATAAAAAGCTTAATTGGATGATCTCAATAACAGAATGCGGAAGACTAAGGAAAAAGTCAGCGAACTTGAAAACAGAACAGGAATACCTACACAATCTGAACTATAGAGAGAAAGGAAGATTTTATTTGTCCCTGAACAGAGGCTCAGGGAAAAATAAAAAATAACAAATTCAATATTCACATTATTGTAATCTGGAAAGAAGAGGACAAAGAGGTTTTTGTGGGATAAAACTTTGAAGAATTAATAGCTGAAAATGTATCAAATTTGTCAAAAGATATAAACCAGATTTTTAAAGTTCAGTAAATGTCAAGCACGATAAACCCAAAGAAACAAGTAGCAAGACATATCATAATCAAACTGCTGAAAACTAAGAAAATACAAAGCAATTTTGAAAGCAGCCAAAGGGAAATGAAAGAGAAAATACTGTATGAATGAGTGTAGATTTCTCATCAGGAACCACAGGGGCCAGAAAAAATGTCATAACATTCAGTAAGTACCAAAAGAAAAAGACATATCAACCCAGAATGCTATGTGGAGCAAAAGTGTCTTCCAGGCATAAAGGCAAATAAATGCATTCTCATCGGAAGGTAAATAAATACATTCTCAATCCTAGCAAGACTGCTGGAAAAGAATTAGCAAAGATTTGAGATAAGAAAAGTGATACCAGAAGGAAACTTAGAACATCATCAATGAAGGAACAAAAGCAGAAATAGAAAATGTCTGGGTAGACCTAACAGACTGTTATTCTTCCCTTGAGATCATTAAGGTATGTTTGATGACTGAAAACAAAAATTGTAAATTTCTCTGATGCAGTTGTCATTTTATCTAGATGTACTACATACATAAGATAAAAGGGTAAGTGTAATGGGTCTAACTCTTCATGAAGTTTCTATATTCAATTTGAATGGTGAAAAATTGATTCTCAGTATATTGTAAAAGGTTATATATGTATATGGTAAACCCTAGACCACTTACTAACAAGATTTAAATAAACCAAAACAAGATAGAAAGAGGAACATAGATGAGTTAAAACAAAGGGAAAAAAGGTTAATAAATTATTAAATAATACACCTATCTAAAAACTTATCTGTAATAACATTACATGTAAATAATCTAAATCCATTAATTAAAAACTAGAGATCATCAGAATGTGTTAAAAATAAATATGCTCACTAAAGAAAGCCACCTGCAATACACTTACATATAAGAATCAAAGTCATATAGCAGATTGAAAGAAAAGAGTGGGAAAAGATACCTCATGCAAGCATTAATCAAAGACAGCTGTGGTGTATATATACATAAAATCAGACAAAGTAGATTTGAAAGCAGAGAAAAGTTTCAGGAATAATCAGGGCTGCTAAATAATTATGATTGTCAATTTTCCAGGGGGATACTGTCCCAAATGTATATGAGAACACAGAGCTTCAAAACTCATAAACAAATTTGGATACGCAAGGTAAAAACAGAAAAATCTAATTATAGTTGCAGACACTAACACTCCTCTCTCAGTAATTGGTAGACTTAGAGAAAACAAATCAGCAGACATATTGGAGAATTGAACCACACCATCCAGTAATGGACCTATCAACTTTGTAACACAAAATAAAAATTTAGGTAGAAGGCAAAGACAAAAATTAAAAGAAAAGTAAGATCATGTTATAACCAGGAAATTAAGAGTAGTCCAGCATATAGAAGAGTGCTATTATTGAAATAGTTTGAAAGAGTTACTTAGTTATTTTGAGACTTTTTGAAGGAGTTATTTAGCTGGAAATGACAGAAAGGCTGAAAATGGCGAATCTGGAGGTGGATCTTCCCTCATCCATATTTATGTTGTCTTCTTTTGAGGTCTAGGGTGTCTATACTTTCTCTAAATTACCTGATCCTACTACAGTGTCTGGCACAGAGCATCTCCCCAGTGAATATGTACCCAATGAGTGGATAGTAATTGATAGATTTAAAAGAGCTGTGCAAGAATAATGTTAATTATTTGACAAAACATCGAATGTGGTGTTTGAAGGAAGACAATGAGTCAAAGTTGACTTGAAAGGTATGCCCAAGGCCAGACTTATTTCTGTAATCCCAGCACTTTGGGAGGTCAAGATGGGCAGATCCCTTGACACCAGGAGTTTGAGACCAGCTTGCACAACAAAGTGAAACCGCTTCTCTACACAAAATACAAAAATTAGTCAGGTGTGGTGGTATGCATATGTAGTTCCAGCTACTCAGGAGGCTGAGGTGGGAGGATCAATGAAACCTGGGAGGCCGAGGTTGCAGTGAACAGAGATCGCACTGGTGCCTGGACAGCAAAGTGAGACCCTGTCATAAAATAAAATAAAATAAAATAAAATAAAATAAAATAAAATAAAATAAAATAAAATAAAGTAGTTAAACCCAGGCCGGGAGGGGTAGCTCAAACCTGTAATCACAGCACTTTGGGAGGCTGAGGTGGGTGGATGACCTGAGGTCAGGAATTTGAGACCAGCCTGGCCAACATGGTGAAACTCCGTCTCTACTAAAAATACAAAAATTAGCCGGGCGTGGTTGCAGGCACCTGTAGTCCCAGATACACGGGAGGCTGAGACAGGAGAATGACTTGAACTCAGGAGGCAGAGGTTGCAGTAAGCCAAGATCTTACCAGTGCACTGCAGCCTGGGCGACAGAGTGACACTCTGTCTAAAACAAAAAAACAAAAAACCCCAAAAAAACAAAAGAAAAACTTTAGCCCAAAAAGTAAGTAAAGAGGAGGTTTGAAATTAGATATTTGGTGTACGAATGAATGGGCTAAAGTGCAAAAGAATGGGCAGAATAACTGAGCTAGTACAGAGGTAAAAAAATCACATTTAAAATGTAAAAATATCTGCTTCTCAATTCGGGCTTTCCCACTTAGCAGCTTTGGTGCCTTAGAAAAAATACTTAACTTATCTGACCATCTATTATTTCTAAAAAGTGCATAAGTACAGACTAAGACATAGTTTTTCTGGCAAAATTCAGTCAGACTACATCAAGTAAACTCCCCTCCTAGTATAATTCATGGCACAAAAAATTGGGGAAAAAAAAGAGAGGATATGATCATAAGTTCAGCTTGTGTTTTTTGTTGAGTGAATGTCTCCAGTCATATAGATGCAAGTGGAGACACACAGTAAGAGTAGTATGAACGGAAGACACTTTGGAACGCTATTTCTTCCTTCATTCATTCAGTTGGTCACTCAATGAACTATCATGAATTGAGCACTATCTCTGTTTCTTATCAACAACGGAGACTACGGAAAGGAAGAGTGAATAAGATCTCTGAAGAAGGGAAAAGCTAGATCACTGGGCCACAAGAGGGAGAAAAGTAGCAAGACGTACAATTGTTTCTGGTCCCCCAGGCCAGAAGGTCCTATCATTGTGAAAAATACTGGAAACGGGTGGACTCCACCTGTCCTGAGTGGGGAAGTTTTCCAGTGCAGCACTGGTTGATAAGGAGTGATTTCCAAGTAGCATTGATTGTGTTCTTTAAAAGCTAGGAATTGGCCGGGCGAGGTGGCTCAAGCCTGTAATCCCAGCACTTTGGGAGGCCGAGACGGGCGGATCACGAGGTCAGGAGATCGAGACCATCCTGGCTAACACAGTGAAACCCCGTCTGTACTAAAAATACAAAAACTTAGCTGGGCGAGGTGGCAGGCGCCTGTAGTCCCAGCTACTCAGGAGGCTGAGGCAGGAGAATGGCATGAACCCGGGAGGCGGAGCTTGCAGTGAGCTGAGATCCGGCCACTGCACTCCAGCCTGGGTGACAGAGCGAGACTCCGTCTCAAAAAAAAAAAAAAAAAAAAAAAAGCTAGGAATTGATAAAGCAGCAGTGTGTGAGAAATGAGATGTGATAATCTGGATGTCAGCTCTTGGGAACAGTTGCTCTCTTAGAGCAGGAGACCGCCTGTCAATCTCATATTCTGAAGGTCCTGAGTTTGAACATCAGACAAGGTACAGCTTTTGCCACTATTTCCTTTAAGGGAAACAAAATAGGTGTGATAAATAATGGAATACAAATGCTATGAGATAATGATTTCAAGACAGACCAAATATTAGCTTAAAATTTAAAAGTGAGATTTCTTTCTTTCTCTCTTTCTTTCTTTCTTTCTTTCTTTCTTTCTTTCTTTCTTTCTTTCTTTCTGGTCCTTCTTTCTTTCTTTTTCTTTCTTTCTTTCTCTTTCTTTCTTTCTTCCTTTCTTTTTCTTTCCTTCTTCCCTTCCTCCCTCCCCCCCTTCCTTCCTTCCTTTCTTCCTTCCTTCCTTCCTTCCTTCCTTCCTTCCTTCCTTCCTTCCTTCCTTCCTTCCTTCCTTTCTCTCTCTTTCATTTTTTCCTTCTTTTGGCTTCTCAGTGCTTTGAGTACAAGGGATGGTGAAGAGATATAAATTACACAAGAAACTGCAAGCTATGTCATATGTCTACCTCTCTAGCTGATAGGGGAAGCAGGGGAAAGTTCTCTTCCTTCCTTCTCTTCCTTCTCTGAAGGTCATCCAACCACAATTATGGGGTGGGGTGAGTGAACTCTTTTATTCTTTTAATCATCCAACAAATATTTCTCAAGCACATACCTTGTTAAGAGACTGTTTTGGGTACATCAATTCACAGTGAATAAAATGCAGGTATTCTCACCTTTGTGGTACTACCTCATAGTTGGAAGGAGAGGGGAGAAACAGACAGGAAGCAAATAAGAAAAATAAATAAGAAGTCATGTGATGATATCTACTGGGAGAGAATCATTAGGCAGTAAAGGACTCAGCAGTGTGGAGGTGACACATTCAGTTTTCAGGAGAGGAATCGGGGAAGTTGTTATTTTGAAGCTATCATTTAACTTCCCTTTCTTCCAATCTTCTTTCTTTACATGGGATATAAAGACTGTGGGATTCTTTGGGTGGATCACAGCACCTAGAGATGGACCTGATCAATAGGAATGGCGCAGTAAGCATTAGCTACTGCTTTGGTTGCATTCCTCCTGTGGACTGCTGGCCTCCGGGATTGAGCTTGCATCCTCGGTATTCAGTAGGAGCTTGCTTAGTGGATTTACAGGTTGAGGTCAGAACCCACCAGGATTCTCTTCCTGGAAAGAACAGGCTTCCCTCTAAGGTTTCATATAGACCCTGGGTGAGGAAAGAGCCCTAAATGGCTTGAAAAATTGAATGCTCCCTGGGCAAAGCAAGAAGCCCTCCTATGGAAGGGCATGATTTGGGCATAAATCAGGGTCTCAGTACAGGGATGAGTGCTCAGGAGGTCAAGATGGTTAAGCAGAGAATCTGACCAGAATGTTCATAGTACAAAGAAATAATCTTGTTGGGAGAAGGATTACCACAATTGGGGAATTACAATACAGGGTAAATGAGATTCAAAAATAATACAAGAATCAGGCACGAATCCTTTACTGCTGCATTCTTTTGTACAAATCTAATTTGCCTAGAAAATCATACTTTACTATGCATCCCCATTGTGTTTCTCCACCATCTATTTTGCTTTTTAAACTTTATTTCATTTTTATCATCACAGAAGCTTGTTGCTACAAAATAAATGAGCAAATCAGCCAATGGCAACAAAACTGCACTGATATCTCTCTTTAGACCTTGAGAGCCTTTTCCTTAAAGGTGAACAATACTGCATGTTCAAGGACTTTTTCAGCACTATCTGCTAGAAATTATACTGACTGTTTACTAATTTTTATGTAAGTTGGTCGACATAGTTTCTCAGGTTTCCCAAGTATTATTACCCCAGTGTTATAGATGACACTGAAGCTCAGAGGAGTTAAACCATTTTCCTCAGATCACATAACTTTAAAGAGGGAAACCAGATACGAGAAGCAGATTTCTTTCTCAGTGAAAAAGTCATAAGCTCTTGCTTTCACTTAGCACATAGTCTCATCATCTGTTTTCTTCACACCAGCTCACGCATGTAACATTCATTCATTTACCAAATACAGATAAATGAGTGGTTTTATTCTTGCATTCATCAGATACTAATTCAAAATCTCTTCTGTGTCTGCCACACTGGGCTCAAGACTTCCCAGTGTCTTTGTCTCCTCTCCCTCTAATCTCTCCCCCCAGTGTCTTGACAAATACAGTAGATCTTTCTCGCATAACCTCTCCAGAATCTTTTTCTTCTGTTCTCCATGCTACAGTGTTTATGGAGGATGTTTTCTTCACCTATGAAGTGTGATGGGGGCTGAAGCTGAAGAAAGACTCATGCTGTTCGCCTCAGGAGCTGACACAGTAAATGTGGATAAACCTCAATCCTTTAATATCATTAGGACTTGTTTCCCAGTTACCCCAGTGGATTTACATATTGAGGTTAGAACCCAGCAGGATTACCTCCCTGGAAAGAATAGGCTTCCCTCTAAGGTTTCACATAGATACTGGGTGAGAAAAGAGCCCTAAATGGCTTGAAAAATTGAATGCTCTTTGGGCAAAGCAGGAAGCCCTGCTATGGAAGAGCATCATTTGAACATAAGTCAGGGTCTCAGTACAAACAGAGTGCTCAGGAGGTCAAGATGGTTAACCAGAGAGCCTGACCAGAATATCCATGGTGGAGAGAAACAATCTTGTTGGGAGAGGGATGACAATAATTGGAGACTTAGAATAAATGCTAAAAACGATTCAAAGAGAATGCAAAAAAAGTCAGGCACAAATCCTTCACTATATTCTGTGGTGCAAATCTCACCTTACTATGTGTTTGTATTCTATTCCTCCACAATCTTTATTTTATTTTATTTTTATATTCACAGAGACTTTTTGGTGCCAACTAAATGAGCACAACAGCCAGTGACAACAGACTGCAGTAAAAGAGTCCCCCATCAGCTCTTGAGAGCAGATTCCTCAAAGGTGAACAATATTCCACATACAAGGACTTTTTCAGCACCAAGCATTAGAAATGGAAGTGAATGTTTATTATTTTTTATGGAAGTTGGTTTATATGGCTTTTCAGCTTCCTTCAGTAGCATTATACGAATTTTTTAGATGACACTAAAGCTCAGAGGAGTTAAACCATTTTCCTCAAATCACATAGCTTTAAATAGGAAAACCAAATATGAAAAGCAGATTTCTTTCTAAATTAAAACACACAAACAAACAAACAAACAAACAAAAACAATGAGCTCTCGCTTTACTCTGGCACATAGTCTCACCATCTGTTTTCTCCATACCAGGGCATTCCTGTAACATTCATTCACATAACAAATACAAATGAATGAGTGGATTCATTCATCAAATATTAATTGAGAATCTCTTTTGTGTCTACAACACTAGGCTCAAGACTTTCCAGTGTCTTCGTCTCCTCTGCCTCAAATCTCTCCACCCAGTGTCTTGACAAATACTGTAGATCCATCCTGCACATCTCCAGAATCATTGTCTTCCTTTTCACTCACCTCTGTTGTTATCCATGCTATGGTGTTTAAGGAGGATGTATTCTGCGCCATGAAGTGTGATGGGCACTGGTGCTGCGGAAAGACTCCTGCTGTCCACCTCAGGAGCTGACACAATAAATGTGGGTAAACCTCAATCCTTTAATATCTTTATGACTTCTTTCCCTTTAAATCCAATTCCTGTTTTCTCAGTTCAAGCTCTGACATTCAAAACTAAACACCTTTCTCTAACATGTTGCTTTAATTATTTAAGTCTTTTGCTAGGATTTTTCAATTTCTCTTAAGTTTTCATGAAACTCTCCCAACATATCTCCAAGTGACCAGGCTTTTCAATCACTGCTTCCCTCAATGTGTATTTGACACACAGACACACACACGCACACACACACACTCCACTTAAATTGAACAGGTTTATTTATTCACACAGGAATTCCTACAAACAGCCTGGTTTTCTCCAACACATATGTCCACTCCTTCTCTGCAAAGCTCAATTTTGATTCTTACACTCTGATATTACACATATTCTTACACTCTGATATGATCTTGCCTCTTATTCTTTATGGCTCTGCTCTGTAATTTTGTTGTTGTTGCTCTGACATATAGTTGGACACGTAACTTGTACATGACACCCCTTAGCAAGGAGGCAACCCAATCTCAGATGTAAGTGAAAGAAGCACTCTCCTGGGGTTTCCTAGGGGAGTGGTCAGCATGCTGGCCTCATTCCTGAAAGGGCCTAGTTATGAAAACATCAGGAGCTTTTGCCTTTCAGAAATCTGTACCATCTTACAACCCCCAGACAGTCTCAGCTACAAGGAACAAGTGATAATGCCATACCACTGTTATAAACACTCACACACACACACAATACACATACACACAAAATCATTTAGTTATTTTTTAAAAATCTGTGACACTTTTGCTGGGCAGGTCTAGGCAGGTCCTCCTTTGCTGGGACATGCCTTTTTCTGTCCTGGAATACCCTAAACTTGACATTTTGGCATCACAAGTTTTCCCTTTGTGACCTTCTCCTTCTTACCTTTTCTCCTCCTTCTTTGCGGAGAATGAGCAGCCACTGCGCCCTGTGTCCTGGTCCAGCAATGAGAAGATCTGCTCTTAGTAGATCCCTGCTTTTGCACTGAAGTCCCTGAAATCACCTGTGTTCCAGACCACCCACTAAGGATAAATAAAGCTCCCCTGATGTGGGGAATTAGCTCAAGTGGTAGAGCGCTTGCTTAGCATGCAAGAGGTAGTGGGATCGATGCCCACATTCTCCAAGCTTTATTATTTAGACCTTGGGTCTCCAAACATTCAGGTCTCCAAACCCGAGTCAGTGTCTGAGGGCAGGATACTGCTTTGGTTCAAGATATAGGAGCAGCAACAATACAGGGCTGGTGATGGCTCCCTCCTGGCATTCAGTACAGTGTAGATCTACCGTGTAATTAATTTTCTGTTTCTTCGAGGAGCTGTGAAACCAAGGGACATATACAATTGCTCTTTTCTCCCTGTTTCTGCCTGCAACTTGAATGTGAGACAATTGTGAAAAATGCAGGGCAGAGCCACCTGGGTAAGTACAGACCCGGCTTTCTGGTGAGAGGACTGAAACCAGGATGTGCGAGGTAACTAGAATGTGCCTGGACAGATACTGTAGAAAGCAAACCCATAAAGTTGTTCATGAGCTTGTGGACGCACCTGTCAGCTGTGAATAAGTGGCTCTAATCCCAAACAACTCACCTAAAAAGAGCCTGAGAGCTGAACTGAGCAATGGCCCACTTTCCAGTCCTCACTGACCACTGGGTTGGACACATTCCAGAGATCTCTGAACAATAGTGTCAAGGCTTTCAAGTAGAGTTATCTTTGAAAGAACAACACATGGAAGGCTGGTTGGTACTTGGAACTTGAACACAAGGCTATTGTGAGCCTGCAAAAACAAAAATAGCAATATTATCCTTAAGATTTCAACAAGACACAGTGTCTCATCACATAATCCAAAGAAGTCCAGGTTACAACCCCAAAATATTCAGCATATGAAAAAACAGGGAGATCTTAATTCACATGGCACAGAGAATCTTTGAGTAACAATACTGAGGACACAGGTGTCAAAATCATCTGACACATACATTAAAGCAGTTATTATAACAATGCTCCTAGAATTATAGGATAACATTTATGAAGTGAATGGAAAGTCTCACCAAATATTTGGAATATATAAACACCAATTTAAGCTTAAGAATTAAAAAATGTATTAACCAAAACTCTTAGGGGAAATAAAAAGCTTAATTGGATGATCACAATAACAGAATGCAGAAGACTAAGGAAAAAGTCAGTGAACTTGAAAACAGAACAAGAATACCTACATAAGCTGAACTATAGAGAAAAAGGAGGATTGTATTTGTCCCTGAACAGAGGCTCAGGGAAAAATAAAAAATAACACATCTAACATTCACATTATTGTAATCTGGAAAGAAGAGGACAAAGATTTTTGTGGGATAAAACTTTGAAGAACTAATGGCTGAAAATGTATCAAATTTGTCAAAAGATATAAACCAGATTTTTAAAGTTCAGTAAATGTCAAGCACGATAAACCCAAAGAAACAAGTAGCAAGACATATCATAATCAAACTGCTGAAAACTAAGAAAATACAAAACAATTTTGAAAGCAGCCAAAGGGAAATGAAAGAGAAAATACCATATGAATGAGTGTACATTTCTCATCAGGAACCCAGGAGCCAGAAAAAAATGTCATAACATTCAGTAAGCACCAAAAGAAAAAGACACGCTATGTGGAGCAAAAGTATCTTCCAGGCATAAAGGCAAATAAATGCATTCTCATCGGAAGGTAAATAAATACATTCTCAATCCCAGCAAGACTGCTGGAAAAGAATTAGCAAAGATTTGTGATAAGAAAAGTGATACTAGAAGGAAACTTAGAACATCATCAATGAAGGAATAAAAGCAGAAATAGAAAATGTCCGGGTAGACCTAACAGACTCTTATTCTTCTGTTGAGTTCCTTAAGTTATGTTTCATGATTGAAAGCAAAAATTGTAACTTTATCTGATGCAGTTGTCATTGTATCTAGATATACTACATATATAAGATAAAAAGGTAAGTTTAATGGGCTTAACTCTTCATGAAGTTTGTATATTCAATTTGAATGGTAAAATATTGATTCTACATATACTGGAAAAGGTTGTATATGTATATGGTAATCCCTAGACTAGTTACTAACCAGATTTAAATAAACCAAAACAAGATAGAAAGAGGAACATAGAAGAATTAAAACAAAGGGAACAAAGGTTAACAAATTATTAAATAGTAGATCTATCTAAAAACTTATATATAATAACATTACATGTAAATGATCTAACTGCATTAAGTAAAAACTAGAGATCATCAGAATGTGTTAAAAATAAATGTGCTGACTAACGAAAGCCACCCGCAATACACTTATATATAAGAATAAAAGTTATACAAGAGATTGAAAGAAAAGAGTGGGAAAGATACCTCATGCAACCATTAATCAAAGACTGCTGTGGTGTATATATACATAAAATCAGACAAAGTAGTTTTGAAAGCAGAGAAATGTTTCAGGAATAATGAGGGCTGCTAAATAATTATGATTGTCAATTTTCCAGAGGAATACTGTCCCAAATGTATATGAGGACACAGATCTTCAAAAGTCATAAGCAAAATCCAACCATAGTTGTAGTCATTAACACTCCTCTATTAGTAATTGGTGGACTTAGTAGAAAACAAATCAGCAGAGATATTGGAGAATTGAACCACACCATCCAGTAATGGACCTATAAACTTCATAACACAAAATAAAAATTTAGGCAGAAAGCAAAGACAAAAATTAAAAGAAAAGGAAGATCATGTTATAAGCAGAAAATTAAGGGTAATCCAGCATATAGAAGAGTGCTATTATTGAAAGAGTTTGAAAGAGTTATTCAGTTATATTGAGACATTTTTGAAGCAGTTATTTAGCTGGAAATGACAGAAAGACTGAAAATGGTGAATCTGGAGGTGGATCTTCCCTCGTCCATATTTATCTTGTCTTCTTTTGAGGTCTAGGGTGTCTATACTTCCTCTGAATTACCTGGTCCTACAATAGTGTCTGGCACAGAGCATCTCCCCAGTGAATATGTACTAAATGAGTAGAAAGTAATTGATAGATTCAAAAGAGTTGTACAAGAATAATGTTAATTATTTGACAAATCATTAATGTGGTGTTTGAAGGAAGATAGTGAATCAAAGTTGACTTGAAAGGCAAGCCCAAGGCCAGATGTGGTGGGTCATTTCTGTAATCCCAGCACTTTGGGAGTCCGAGATGGGCGGATCCCTTGACACCAGGAGTTTGAGACCAGCCTGGACAACACAGCGAAAACCTATCTCTACAAAAAATACAAAAATTAGCCAGATGTGGTGGTATACATCTATATTCCCAGCTACTCAGGAGGCTGAGGTGGATCACTTGAACCAGGGAGGCAGAAGTTGCCGTGAACAGAGATCCTGCCAGTGCCTGCACAACAAAGTGAGACTCTGTCATAAAATAAAATTAAATTAAATTAAACAAAACAAAACAAAAAAGTTAAAGCCAGGCTGGGAGGGGTGGCTCACGCCTGTAATCCCATCACTTTGGGAGGTCAAGGTGGGCGGGCGGATCACCTGAGGTCAGGAGTTTGAGACCAGCCTGGCCAGCATGGCGAAAACCCGTCTCTACTAAAAATACAAAAATTGGCCGGGCGTCATGGCAGGCACTTGTAGTCCCAGCTACTCAGGAGGCTGAGACAGGAGAATTACTAGAACCCGGGAGGCAGAGGTTGCAGTGAGCCAAGATCTTACCATTGCACTGCAGCCTGGGTGACAGAGTGACACTGTGGGGGGAAAAAAATGTTAAGCCCAAAAAGTAAGTAAAGAAGAGGTCTGGAATTAGATATTTGGTGTATGAATGAATAGGCTAAAGTGCAAAAGAACGGGCAGAATAACTGAGCTGGTACAGAGGGAAAAAAAAATCACTTTTTTTTTTTTTGAGACGGCACCTCCAGTGCCACCCAGGCTGGAGGTGCACTGGCGCGATCTCGGCTCACTGCAAACTCCGCCTACTGGGTTCACGCCGTTCTCCTGCCTCAGCCTTCCGAGTAGCTGGGACCACAGGCACCTGCCACCATGCCTGGCTAATATTTGGTATTTTTTTTTTTAGCAGAGACGGAGTTTCACCATGTTAGCCAGGATGGTCTCGATCTCCTGACCTCGTGATCCGCCCGCCTCAGCCTCCCAAAGTGTTGGGATTACAGGCGTGAGCCACCGCGCCCGACCAGAAAAAAAATCACATTTAAAATGTAAAAATATCTGCTTCTCAATTCGGGCTTTTCCACTTAGCAGCTTTGGCACCTTAGAAACAACAGTTAACTTATCTGAGCCTCTATTACTTCTAAAAAGTGGATAAGTGCAGACTAAGACATGTTTTTTTTTGGCAAAATTCAGTCAGACTACATCAAGTAAACTCCCTAAGTCTCCTAGTATAATTAATAGCACAAAAAATTGGGGATAAAACAGGGAAGATATGACTGTAAGTTCAGTTTGTGTTTTTTTGTTGAGTGAATGTCTTCAGTTATATAGATGCAAGTGGAGATACACAGTAAGAGTTGTGTGAATGGGAGACACCTTGTAAGGTTATTTCTTCCTTCATTCATTCAATTGGTCACTCAATGAACTATCATGAATTGAGCACTATCTCTGTTTCTTATCAACAAAGGAGACTACGGAAAGGAAGAGTGAATAAGATCTCTGAAGAAGGGAAAAGCTACATCACTGGTCACAAGAGGGAAAAAAGGCAGCAAGAGGTACAGTTGTTTCTGGTCCACCAGGCCAGAAGGTCCTATCATTATGAGAATACTGGAAACAGGTGGACTCCACCTGTCCTGAGTGGGGAAGTTTTCCAGTGCAGCATTGGTTGATAAGGAGTGATTTCCAAGTAGCATTGATTGTGTTCTTTAAAAGCTAGGAATTGATAAAGCAGCAGTGTGTGAGAAATGAGATGTAATAATCTGGATGTCAGCTCTTGGGAACAGTTGCTCTCTTGAGTAGCAGACCACCTGTCAATCTCATATTCTGAAGGTCCTGAGTTTGAACATCAGACAAGGTACAGCTTTTGCCACTATTTCCTTTAAGGGAAATGAAATAGGTGCGATAAATAATGGAACACAAATGCTATGAGATAATGATTTCAAGACAGACCAAATATTAACTTAAAATTTAAAAGTGAGCTTTCTTTCTTTTCTCTTTCTTTCTTTCTTTCTTTCTTTCTTTCTTTCTTTCTTTCTTTCTTTCTTTCTTTCTTTCTTTCTTTCTTTCTTTTTCTTTTTCTTTCTTTCTTTCTTTTTCTTTCTTTCTTTCTTTCTCTCTCTTTTCTTTCTTTCTCTTTCTCTCTCTCTCTTTCTCTCTCTCTCTCTCTCTTTCTTTCTTTCTTTTTTCTTTCTTTTTTTCCTTTTGACTTCTCAGTGGTTTGAGTACAAGGAGTGGTGAAGAGATATAAATTACACAAGAAACTGCAAGCTGTGTCATATGTCTACCTCTCTAGCTGACAGGGGAAGCAGGGGAAAGTTCTCTTCCTTCCTTCCTTCTCTTCCTTCTCTGAAGGTCATCCAACCACAATTATGGGGTGGGGTGAGTGAACTCTTTTATTCTTTTAATCATCCAACAAATATTTCTCAAGCACATACCTTGTTAAGAGACTGTTTTGGGTACATCAATTCACAGTGAATAAAACGCAGGTATTCTCACCTTTGTGGTACTACCTCATAGTTGGAAGGAGAGGGGAGAAACAGACAGGAAGCAAATAAGAAAATAAATAAGAAGTCATGTGATGATATCTACTGGGAGAGAATCATTAGGCAATAAAGGACTCAACAATGTGGAGGTGACACATTCAGATTTCAGGAGAGGAATCGGGGAAGTTGTTATTTTGAAGCTATCATTTAACTTCTCTTTCTTCCAATCTTCTTTCTTTACATGGGATATAAAGACTGTGGGATTCTTTGGGTGGATCACAGCACCTAGAGATGGATCTGATCAATAGAAATGGCGCAGTAAGCATTAGCTACTGCTTTGGTTGCGTTCCTCCTGTGGACTGCTGGCCTCCGGGATTGAGCTTGCATCCTCGGTATTCAGTAGGAGCTTGCTTAGTGGATTTACAGGTTGAGGTTAGAACCCACCAGGATTCTCTTCCTGGAAAGAACAGGCTTCCCTCTAAGGTTTCATATAGACCCTGGGTGAGGAAAGAGCCCTAAATGGCTTGAAAAATTGAATGCTCCCTGGGCAAAGCAAGAAGCCCTCCTATGGAAGGGCATGATTTGGGCATATATCAGGGTCTCAGTACAAAGGTGAGTGCTCAGGAGGTCAAGATGGTTAAGCAGAGAATCTGATCAGAATGTTCATGGTGCAAAGAAATAATCTTGTTGGGAGAAGGATTACCACAATTGGGGAATTACAATACAGGGTAAATGAGATTCAAAAATAATACAACAAGAATCAGGCACAAATCCTTTACTGCTGCATTCTTTTGTACAAATCTAATTTGCCTAGAAAATCATACTTTACTATGCATCCCCATTGTGTTTCTCCACCATCTATTTTGCTTTTTAAACTTTATTTCATTTTTATCATCACAGAAGCTTGTTGCTACAAAATAAATGAGCAAATCAGCCAATGGCAACAAAACTGCACTGATATCTCTCTTTAGACCTTGAGAGCCTTTTCCTTAAAGGTGAACAATACTGCATGTTCAAGGACTTTTTCAGCACTATCTGCTAGAAATTATACTGACTGTTTATTAATTTTTATGTAAGTTGGTTGACATAGTTTCTCAGGTTTCCCAAGTATTATTACCCCAGTGTTATAGATGACACTGAAGCTTAGAGGAGTTAAACCATTTTCCTCAGATCACATAACTTTAAAGAGGGAAACCAGATACGAGAAGCAGATTTCTTTCTCAGTGAAAAAGTCATAAGCTCTTGCTTTCACTTAGCACATAGTCTCATCATCTGTTTTCCTCACACCAGCTCACACATGTAACATTCGTTAATTTACCAAATACAGATAAATGAGTGGATTTATTCTTGCATTCATCAGATACTAATTCAAAATCTCTTCTGTGTCTGCCACACTGGGCTCAAGACTTCCCAGTGTCTTTGTCTCCTCTCCCTCAAATCTCTCCACCCTATGTCTTGAGAAATACTGTAAATCCTTCCTGCACAACATCTCCAGAATGTTTTTCTTCCTTTGCTGTCATCCATGCTATGGTGTTTATGAAAGATGTATTCTTCAGCATGAAGTGTTATGGGCACTGCAGAAAGACTCCTGCTGTCCACCTCAGGAGCTGACACAATAAATGTGGGTAAACTTCAATCCTTTAATATCTTTATGATTTCTTTCCCTTTAAATCCAATTCTTGTTTTCTTCGTTTAAGCTCTGACATTCAAAACTAAACACTTTTTATAACATGTTGTTTTAATTATTTAAGCATTTTGCCTGGGATTTTCTCAATTTATCTTAAGTTTTCATAATACTCTCCCAACATATCTCTAAGAGACCAAGCTTTTCAATCACTGCTTCCCTCCATGTGTATTTCACACACACACACACACACACTCTCTCTCTCTCTCTCTCTCTCTCTCCACTTAAGTTGAACAGTTTTATTTATTCACACAGAAATTCCTACAAACAGCCTGGTTTTCTCCAACATATGTCCACTCCTTCTCTGCATAGCTAAATTTTGATTCTTACACGCTGATATTTTACATATTCTTACACTCTGATATGATCTTGTCTCTTATTCTTTATGGCTCTGCTCTGTAATTTTGTTGTTGTTGTTCTGACATATACTTGGACATGTAACTAGTACATGACACACCTTAGCAAGGAGGCAACCCATATCTCAGATGTAAGTGAAAGAAGCAATCTCCAGAAATTTCCTAGGGGAGTGGTTAGCACGCTGGCCTCATTCGTGAAAGGGCCTAGTTATGAAAACAACAGGAGCTTTTTGCCTTCCAGAAATGTGTACCATCTCACAACTCTCAGCTACAAGGAAGAAGTGATAATGCAATCCCACTTTTATAAACACACACACGCACAACACACACACACAAAATCATTTAATCATTTTCAGTTATTTAATCATTTAAAAAAAATCAGTGACACTTTAGCTGGGCAGGTGTAGGCACCTCCTCCTTTGCCAGGACATGCCTTTTTCTGTCCTGGAATACCCTAAATTTGACATTTTGGCAGCACAAGTTTTCCCTTTGTGACTTTCTCCTTGTTCCATTTTCTCCTTCTTTGCAGAGAATGAGTAGCCACTGCGCTCTTGCCCTGGACCATCAATGAGAAGATCTGCTCTTAGTAAAGCCCTGGTCTTGCAGTGAAGGCCCTGAAATCACCTGTGTTCCAGGTCACCCACTAAGGATAAATAATGCTCCTCTGATATGGGGAATTAGCTCAAGTGGTAGAGCGCTTGCTTAGCATGCAAGAGGTAGTGGGATCGATGCCCACATTCTCCAAACTTTATTATTTGGGTCTCCAAACGCAAGTTAGTGTCTGAGAGCAGGATGCTGCTTTGGTCCGAGTTGTAGGAGCAGCAACAACACAGTGCTGGTGACAGCTCACTCTTGGTATTCAGCATAGCGTAGATCTACTGTGTAATTAATTTTCTGTTTCTTCGAGGAGCTGCGAAACCAAGGGATGTATGCAATTGCTCTTTTCTCCCTGTTTCTGCCTGCAGCTTGAATGTGAGACAATTGTGAAAAGGGCAGGGCAAAGCCACTTGGGTAAGTACAGCCCCAGCTTTCTGGTGAGAGGACTGAAACCAGGATGTTTCAAGTCACTAGATTGTGCCTGGACAGATACTGTAGAAAGCAAACCCATAAAGTTGTTTGTGAACTTGTAGATGCACCTGTCAGCTGTGAATAAGTGGCTCTAATCCCAAACATCTTACCAAAAAAGAGCCTGAGAGCTGAACTGAGCAATGGCCCATTTTCCAGTCCTCCCTGACCACTGGGTGGCACACACTCCAGAGATCTCTGAACAGTAGTGTCAAGGCTTTCAAATAGAGTTGTCTTTGAAAGAACAACACATGGAAGGCTAGTTGGTACTTGGAACTTAAATACAAGGCCATTGTGTGCCTGCAAAAACAAAAACAGCAATATTATCCTTAAGATTTCAACAAGACACAGTGTCTCATCACATAATCCAAAGAAGCCCAGGAGGTTACAACCCCAAAATATTCAGCATTTGAAAAAACAGGGAGATCTTAATTCACAAGGCAAAGAGAACCCTCAAATAACAATACTGAGAGGACGCAGATGTCAAAATCATCTGACACATACATTAAAGCAGTTATTATACCAATGCTCCTAGAATTACGGGATAGCATTCATGAAGTGAATCAAAAGTTGGAAAGTCTCAGCAAATATTTGGAATATATAAACACCAATTTTAACTTAAGAATTAAAAAATGTATTAACCAAAACTATTAGGGGAAATAAAAAGCTTAATTGGAAGATCTGAATAACAGAATGCAGAAGACTAAGGAAAAAGTCAGTAAACTTGAAAACAGAACAAGGATACACACATAATCTGAACTACAGAGAGAAAGGAGGATTTTATTCGTCCCTGAACAGAGGCTCAGGGAAAAATAAAAAATAACACATCTAGCATTCACATTATTATAATCTGGAAAGAAGAGGACAGAGAGGTCTTTGTGGGATAAAACTTTGAAGAATTAATAGCTGAAAATGTATCAAATTTATCGAAAGATATAAACCGGATTTTTAAAGTTCAGTAAATGTCAAGCACGATAAACCCAAAGAAACCCATAGCAAGACATATCATAATCAAACTGCTGAAAACTAAGAAAATATGAAACAATTTGAAAGCAGCTAAAGGGAAGTGAAAGAGAAACTACTATATGAATAATTGTAGATTTCTCATCAGGAATCCCAGGAGCCAGAAAAAATGTCATAACATTCAGTAAGTACCAAAAGAAA
The DNA here is from genome assembly GCF_043159975.1 of Macaca nemestrina. Lineage (NCBI taxonomy): Eukaryota > Metazoa > Chordata > Mammalia > Primates > Cercopithecidae > Macaca > Macaca nemestrina. The sequence continues at coordinate 157,352,677 of NC_092129.1, read as the reverse complement.
AAGACATGTCAACCCAGAATGCTATGTGGAGCAAAAGTATCTTCCAGACATAAAGGCAAATAAATGCATTCTCATTGGAAGTTAAATAAATACATTCTCAATCCTAGCAAGACTGCTGGAAAATAATTAGCAAAGATTTGAGATAAGAAAAGTGATACTGGCCGGGCGCAGTGGCTCAAGCCTGTAATCCCAGCACTTTGGGAGGCCGAGACGGGCGGATCATGAGGTCAGGAGATCGAGACCATCCTGGCTGACACGGTGAAACCCCGTCTCTACTAAAAAATACAAAAAACTAGCCGGGCGAGGTGGCGGGCGCCTGTAGTCCCAGCTACTCGGGAGGCTGAGGCAGGAGAATGGCGTGAACCTGGGAGGCGGAGCTTGCAGTGAGCTGAGATCCGGCCACTGCACTCCAGCCTGGGCGGCAGAGCGAGACTCCGTCTCTAAAAAAAAAAAAAAAAGAAAAGTGATACCACAAGGAAACTTAGAACATCATCAATGAAGACACAAAAGCAGAAATAGAAAATGTCTAGGTAGACCTAACAGACTGTTATTCTTCCCTTGATATCCTTAAGGTATGCTTGATAATTGAAAGCAAAAATTGTAACTGTATCTGAAGCAGTTGTCATTGTATCTAGATGTACTACATACATAAGATAAAAGGGTAAGTGTAATGGGCCTAAATCTTGATGAAGTTTCTATAATCAATTTGAATGGTAAAATATTGATTCTAACTATACTGTGAAAGGTTATATATGTATATGGTAGACCCTAGACCACTTACTAACAAGATTTGAATAAACCAAAACAAGATAGAAAGAGGAACATAGATGAGTTAAAACAAAGGGAAAAAAGGTTAATAAATTATTAAATAATAGACCTATCTAAAAATTTATCTATAACATTGCATGTAAATTATCTAAATGCATTAACTAAAAACTAGAGATAATCAGAATGTGTTAAAAATAAATATGCTCACTAAAGAAAGCCACCTGCAATACACTTATATATAAGAATAGAAGTTATATAGCAGATTGAAAGAAAAGAGTGGGAAAAGATACCTCATGCAACCATTAATCAAAGACAGCTGTGAAGTATATATAAAAAATCAGACAAAGTAGATTTGAAAGTAGAGAAACTTTTCAGGAGTAATGAGGGCTGCCATATGATTGTCAGTTTTCCAGGGGAATACTGTCCCAAATGTATACGAGAACACAGAGCTTCAAAACTCATAAACAAAATTGGATATGCCAAGTAAAAACAGAAAAATCCAATTATAGTTGCTGTCATTAACACTCCTCTCTCAGTAATTGGTAGACTTAGTAGAAAACAAATCAGCAAGCATATTGGAGAATTGAACCACACCATCCAGTAAAGGACCTATCAACTTCATAACGCAAAATAAAAATTTAGGCAGAAAGCAGAGAAAAAAATTAAAAGAAAAGTAAGATCATGTTATAACCAGAAAATTAAGAGTAGTCCAGCATATAGAAGAGTGCTATTATTGAAAGAGTTATTTAGTTATTTTAAGATATTTTTGAAGGAGTTATTTAGTTAAAAAATGACAGAAAGACTGAAAACGGTGAATCTCGAAGTGGCTCTTCCATCGTCCATATTTATATTGTCTTCTTTTGAGGTGTGGGGTGTCTATACTTCCTCCGAATTACCTGATCCTACTACAGTGTCTGGCACAGAGCATCTCCCCAGTGAATATGTACTAAATGAGTGGAGAGTAATTGATAGATTCAAAAGAGTTGTGGAAGAATAGTGTTCATTATTTGACAAATCCCTGAATGTGGTGTTTGAAGGAAGACAATGAGCCAAAGTTGACTTGAAAGATAAGTCCAAGGCCAGATGTGGTGGCTCATTTCTATAATCCCAGCACTTTGGGAGGCCGAGATGGGCGGATCTGTTGACGTCAGGAGTTTGAGACCAGCCTGGACAACACAGTGATACCCTGTCTCTACAAAAAATACAAAAATGAGTGTGGTGGTATACATCTGTATTCACAGCTACTCAGGAGGCTGAGGTGGGAGGATCACTTGAACTCGGGAGGTGGAAGTTGCAGTGCATGGAGATCCTGTCAGTAGTGCCTGGACAGCAAAGTGAGACCCTGTCACACACAAAAAAAAGTAAAATAAAATTAAATTAAATTAAAATGAAATTAAAACCCAGGCCGGGAGGGGTGGCTCATGCCTGTAATCCTATCACTTTGGGAGGCCAAGGTGGGCCGACCACCTGAGGTCAGGAGTTTGAGACTAGCCTGGCTAACATGGTGAAACCCCATCTCTACTAAAAATACAAAAATTAGCCAGGCATCGTGGCAGGCACCTGTAGTCCCAGCTACTCAGGAGGCTGAGACAGGAGAATTACTAGAACCCGGGAGGCAGAGGTTGCAATGAGCCAAGGTCTTACCATTGCATTGCAGCCTGGGTGACAGAGGACACTCTGTCAAAAAACAAAAAGCAAAACAACAACAACAAAAAAAGTTAAGCCAAAAAGTAAGTAGAGGTCTGGAATTAGACATTTGGTGTATGAATGAATGGGCTAAAATGCAAAAGAATGGGCTAAAGTGCAAAAAAATGGGCAGAATAACTGAGCTGGTACAGCGGGAAAAAAATCACATTTAAAATGTAAAAATATTTGCTTCTCAATTCGGGCTTTCCCACTTAGCAGTTTTGGCACCTTAGAAACAACAGTTAACTTATCTCAGCCTCTATTACTTCTAAAAAGTGCATAAAGTGCAGACTAAGACATAGCTCTTTTGGCAGAATTCAGTCAGACTACATCCAGTAAACTCCCTAAGTCTCCTAGTATAATTCATGGCACAAAAAATTGGGGGAAAAAAAGGGAGGATTTGACTATAATTTCAGCTTGTGTTTTTTGTTGAGTGAATGTCTCCAGTCATATAGATGCAAGTGGAGACACACAGTAAGAGTAGTATGAACGGGAGACACCTTGGAACGCTATTTCTTCCTTCATTCATTCAGTTGGTCACTCAATGAACTATCATGAATTGAGCACTATCTCTGTTTCTTATCAACAACGGAGACTATGGTATGGAAAGGAAGAGTGAATAAGATCTCTGAAGAAGGGAAAAGCTACATCATTGGGCCACAAGAGGGAAAAAAGGCAGTAAGAGGTACAATTGTTTCTGGTCCCCCAGGCCAGAAGGTCCTATCATTATGAGAATACTGGAAACAGGTGACTCCACCTGTCCTGAGTGGGAAAGTCTTCCAGTGCATCATTGGTTGATAAGGAGTGATTTCCAAGTAGCATTGATTGTGTTCTTTAAAAGCTAGGAATTGATAAAGCAGCAGTGTGTGGGAAATGAGATGTGATAATCTGAATGTCAGCTCTTGGGAACAGTTGCTCTCTTAGAGTAGCAGGCCACCTGTCAATCTCATATTCTGAAGGTCCTGAGTTTGAACATCAGACAAGATACAGCTTTTGCCATTATTTCCTTTAAGGGAAACAAAATAGGTGTGATAAATAATGGAACACAAATGCTATGAGATAATGATTTCAAGACAGACCAAATATTAGCTTAAAATTTAAAAGTGAGATTTCTTTCTTTTCTTTCTTTCTTTCTTTCTTTCTTTCTTTCTTTCTTTCTTTCTTTCTTTCTTTCTTTCTTTCTTTTCTCTCTCTTTCACTTTTTCCTTCTTTTGACTTCTCAGTGGTTTGAGTACAAGGGGTGGTGAAGAGATATAAATTACACAAGAAACTGCAAGCTATGTCATATGTCTACCTCTCTAGCTGACAGGGGAAGCAGGGGAAAGTTCTCTTCCAATTGTCTGCTCTGAATGTCATCCAACCATAATTATGGAGTGGGGTGGGTGAACACTTATTTTTTTAATCATCCAACAAATATTTCTCAAGCACATACCTTGTTAAGAGACTGTTTTGGGTACATCAATTCACAGTGAATAAAACTCAGATATTCTCACCTTTGTGATACTACATCATATTTGGGAGGAGTGGGGAGAAACAGTCAGGAAGCAAACAAGAAAAATAAATAAGAAGTCATGTGATGATATCTACTGGGAGAGAATCATTAGACAGTAAAGGATTTCGCAGTGTGGAGGTGACACACTCAGTTTTCAGGGGAAGAATCAGGGAAGTTGTCATTTTGAAGCTCTCATTTAGCTTCCCCTTCTTCCATCTTCTTTCTTTACATGGGAAATAAGGACTGTGGGATTTTTGGGGTGGATCACACCACCTAGAGATGGATCTGATCAATAAGAACGGCTCAGTAAGCATTAGCTACTTCTTTGGTTGCCTTCCCCCTGTGGAGTGCTGGCTTCTTGGATTGAGCTTGCATCATCAGTGTTCAGTAGGAGCTTGCTTAGTGGATTTACAGGTTGAGGTTAGAACCCACCAGGATTCTCTTCCTGGAAAGAACAGGCTTCCCTCTAAGGTTTCATATAGACCCTGGGTGAGGAAAGAGCCCTAAATGGCTTGAAAAATTGAATGCTCCCTGGACAAAGCAAGAAGCCCTCCTATGGAAGGGCATGATTTGGGCATATATCAGGGTCTCAGTACAAAGATGAGTGCTCAGGAGGTCAAGATGGTTAAGCAGAGAATCTGACCAGAATGTTCATGGTGCAAAGAAATAATCTTGTTGGGAGAAGGATTACCACAATTGGGGAATTAGAACACAGGCTAAATGAGATTCAAAAATAATACAACAAGAATCAGGCACAAATCCTTTACTACTATATTCTTTTGTACAAATCCATTTTGCCTAGAAAAATCACACCTTGCTATGCATCCCTATTGTGTTTCTCCACCATCTATTTTGCTTTTTAAACTTTATTTCATTTTTATCATCACAGAAGCTTGTTGCTACAAAATAAATGAGCAAATCAGCCAATGGCAACAAAACTGTGCTGATACCTCTCCTTAGACCTTGAGAGCCTTTTCCTTAAAGGTGAACAATACTGCATGTTCAAGGACTTTTTCAGCACTATGTGCTAGAAATTATACTGACTGTTTATTAATTTTTAATGTAAGTTGGTCGATACAGTTTCCCAGCTTCCCCAAGTATTATTACCCCAGTGTTATAGATAACGCTGAAGCTCAGAGGAGTTAAACCATTTTCCTCAGATCACGTAACTTTAAAGAGGGAAACCAGATACGAGAAGCAGATTTCTTTCTCAATGAAAATATCACAAGCTCTTGCTTTCACTTAGCACATAGTCTCATCATCTGTTTTCTTCACACCAGCTCACGCATGTAACATTCGTTCATTTACCAAATACAGATAAATGAGTGGTTTTATTCTTGCATTTATCAGATATTAATTCAAAATCTCTTCTGTGTCTGCCACACTGGGCTCAAGACTTCCCAGTGTCTTTGTCTCCTCTCCCTCAAATCTCTCCCCTCCATGTCTTGACAAATACTGTAGATACTTCCTGCAAAACCTCTCCAGAATCTTTTTCTTCTGTTCTCCATGCTACAGTGTTTATGGAGGATGTTTTCTTCACACATGGAGTGTGATGGGGGTTGAAGCTGCAGAAAGACTCATGCTGTTCACCTCAGTAGCTGACACAGTAAATGTGGATAAACCTCAATCCTTTAATATCATTAGGACTTGTTTCCCAGTTATCCCAGTGGATTTACAGATTGAGGTTAGAACCCAGCAGGATTATCTTCCTGCAAAGAATAGGCTTCCCTCTAAGGTTTCACATAGATACTGGGTGAGAAAAGAGCCCTAAATGGCTCAAAAAATTGAATGTTCTTTGGGCAAAGCAGGAAGCCCTGCTATGGAAGAGCATCATTTGAACATAAGTCAGGGTCTCAGTACAAATAGAGTACTCAGGAGGTCAAGATGGTCAACCAGAGAGCCTGACCAGAATATCTATGGTGGAGAGAAACAATCTTGTTGGGAGAAGGATGACAGTAATTGGGGACTTAGAATAAAGGCTAAAAATGATTCCAAGGGAATGCAAAAAGAATCAGGCACAAATCCTTCACTATATTCTGTGGTGCAAATATCACCTTATCATGTGTTTGTGTTCTATTCCTCCACAATCTTTATTTTATTTTATTTTATTTTATTTTATTTTATTTTATTTTTATGTTCACAGAGATGTGTTGGTGGCAACTAAATGAGCACAACAGCCAGTGACAACAGAACTGCACTAAAATAGTCCCTCATCAGCTCTTGAGAGCAGATTCCTTAAAGGTGAACAATATTCCACATACAAGGACTTTTTCAGCACCACGCATTGGAAATGGAAGTGAATGTTTATTATTTTTTATGTAAGTTGGTTGATATGGCTTTTCAGCTTCCCTCAGTATCATTATCCAAATTTTGTAGATGACACTAAAGCTTGGAGGAGTTAAACCATTTTCCTCAAATCACATAGCTTTAAATAGGAAAACCAGATAAGAAAAGCAGATTTCTTCCCAAATTAAAAAACAAACAAAAAACCCTTGAGCTCTTGCTTTACCCTAGCACATAGTCTCGCCATCCGTTTTCTCCGCACTAGGTCATTCCTGTAACATTCATTCACATATCAAATGCAAATAAATAAGTGGATTCATTCATCAGATATTAATTCAGAATCTCTTTTGTGTCTACAACACTAGGCTCAAGACTTCCCAGTGTCTTGGTCTCCTCTCCCTCAAATCTCTCCACCCAACGTCTTGACAAATACTGTAGATCCTTCCTGTATAACCTCTCCAGAATCTTTTTCTTCCTTTTCATTCACCTCTGTCATCATCCATGCTATACTATTTATGCAGGATGTTTCTGCAGCATGGAGTGTGATGGGCACTGGCGCTGCGGAAAGATTCCTGCTGTCCATCTCAGGAGCTGACACGATAAATGTGGGTAAACCTCAATCCTTTAGTATCTTTCTGACTTCTTTCCCTTTCTCCCCAGTTCCTGTTTTCTCATGTTCAAGCTCTGACATTCAAAACTAAACACCTTTCTCTAACATGTTGCTTTAATTATTTTAAGCATTTTGCCTGGGATTTTTTCAATTTCTCTTAAGTTTTCATAAAGCTCTCCCAATATATTTCTAAGGGACCAGGCTTTTCAATCACTGCTTCCCTCCATGTGTATTTCACACACACACACACACACACACACACACACACACACACACACACACTCCACTTAAATTGAATAGGTTCATTTATTCACACAGGAATTCCTACAAACAGCCCGGTTTTCTCCATCATATGTCCACTCCTTCTCTGCATAGCTAAATTTTGATTCTTACACGCTGATATTTTACATATTCTTACACTCTGATATGATTTTGTCTCTTATTCTTCATGGCTCTGCTCTATAATTTTGTTGTTGTTGTTCTGACATATAGTTGGACAGGTAACTTGTACATGACACACCTTAGCAAGGAGGCAACCCATTTCTCAGATGTAAGTGAAAGAAGCACTCTTCAGGGGTTACCTAGGGGAGTGGTCAGCACACTGGCCTCATTCATGAAAGGGCCTAATTATGAAAACCGCAGGAGCTTTTTGCCTTCCAGAAATGTGTGCCATCTCACAATCCCCAGACAGTCTCAGCTACAAGGAACAAGTGATAATGCCATCCCACTTATATACACACACTCACACACGCACACACACACACACACAAAATCATTTAATCGTTTTTATTTATTTAATCAGTTTTTAAAAATCTGTGACGCTTTAGCTGGGCAGATCTAGACAGATCCTCCTTTGCTGGGATGTGCCTTTTTCTGTCCCGGAATAACCTAAACTTGACATTTTGGCAGCACGAGTTTTCCCTTTGTGACTTTCTCCTCCTTCTTCTCCTCCTTCTTTGCAGAGAATGGGTAGCCACTGTGCTCTTTCCCTGGGCCATCACTGAGAAGATCTGCTCTTAGTGGAGCCCTGCTTTCACACTAAAAGCTGCCTTCCAGGCCACCCACTAAGGATAAATAAAGCTTCCTTGATATGGGGGAATTAGCTCAAGTGGTAGAGCACTTGCTTAGCATACAAGAGGTAGTGGGATCGATGCCCACATTCTCCAAGCTTTTTTATTTAGACATGGTGTCTCCAAACACTCAGATCTCCAAACCCAAGTTGGTGTCTGAGAGCAGGATGCTGCTTTGGTTCAATACATATGAACAACAATAATAGAGGGCTGGTGATGGCTCCCTCTTGGCATTCAGTATAGCGTAGATCTACCGTGTAAATTATTTTCTGTTTCTTCGAGGAGCTGTGAAACCAAGGGACATACACAACTGCTCTTTTCTCCCTGTTTCTACCTGAAGCTTCATCCTAAATGTGAGACAATTGTGAAAAGTGCAGGGCAGAGCCACCTGGGTAAATACAGCCCTGGTTTTCTGCTCAGGGGACAGAGTTTGAGGCACTGCAGAGGAACCAGCTAAAGTATGAGACCCATATGTTGAGAGTGACAGAGTGTAAAGTTCAAGAAACTCAAAATATTTAAAGATTTATCATGGGTCTTGATGTCATGATGGAATCTCTCTGCTCTCTGGACTTACTATGTGTGGTAATAAATCTACTTTGTTTAAGCCAGTTGAGTGTTTTTAATGTTATGGAGCTATTGCTGAGAGTTTCCTGAGTTTTTTCTAGTAATGTAGAGATCTTTGTGCTAAATATTTCATTAACAAATTTGGAGGATATTGTGTTCTAAATCCTAATCACCAGCATTAACTCAAACCAGCCATATAAACGGTATAAAAAATGTCTGTCTGGCGTGCACTTCGTTCACTAAGTTTTTGCTTTCCCGTCAATAAATTAGACATTCTCTTCTCTTAGGAGGCCAACTTCTCAGCCACTGGCTCCAGCCTAGCCCTATGATCTGTCAGTGGCTTTAGATTTAACTGAGACATGCCCAGCCCCAACTCTCTCCTACCTTAAGGATAAAAGCACCACTGTGAGCCTCAAAGTTATTATATTCAAGAAACCCAGAAAACCATTTATGTGTATAGCAGCCCACAGTTTTTTCATTTAAACACGTGGGTTGGAATAGCATAGGATCATACACCTGTGAGCCTACCTGTTTTACAAGTTAAACTTTTTCCTGATGCTTGCAAGCATTTTTTTCCTCACTCAACTCTTCATGCATGTGTGCAGAGTTTTAAGGTAAAATTATTTTTTGTAGACACTGAATGTGCTGCCCCCAAGGAATATTACAATGGAGTAGGGAAGACAGTTGAGAAAACAGCTGTTTACAATTCTGATAAAAGTCACCATTGAGATACATACTCTACACACTAGAAATACAGAAAGGAATACTACTCTCGAGGATGAGTAGCCTGATAGGATTTGCCAGTGTTTCTGTTATTTCATTTGTTTATACCGGTCCCTGACACCTGGTTTCCTTTTCCAACAACAAAATCCTAAAATCTCCATCATCTGCTGCTTTCAGGTTCCTCACCACTGAGGTTAGTGACCTGAGGCTGGCAGGAAACGAACTAATGACGCTTCAAGTAGACCGTGAACCTTTACATTTTTTTCAGCTGGACAGCTGAAAGAGGACAAATGGAGGGAGGCCAAGTGTTATCAACCACTTTTAGAAATTTTATTTAATCTGCACATCTTTGTTTGGTAGAAAGTTTTACAGATAAAATTTAACACAAAACAATTTTTTTGAAAAACGATGTTGACTTAAGTAGGGCCAATGATGCAATGCATCATGTATCAGAAGATTCCCAATTCAACTGCTAGCTTGAAGTTGCCCCCTCCTTGTGTTCTGGAAAGATGGGGTGTTGTTTCTCATCCACATATCAAAAAGTAAACAGAAAACAGTATTTCTGAAACCTTTTATGAGGAGGTCTTCATAAAACTTACATTGTTACTCTTTTTGGATCATCACACACCTAAGAAAGATTGGGTGGGGGAAGGTGAAGAAGGCTGGAAAAGATTTACAACAGAATAAAACAAGAATCTGGTACAAATTGACTAATAGTATCTTCTGCATCAGCCCATTTTGAGTGAAAAGTCCCCCGTTTTAGAACTTTTGGCTCTTTGTTTTAATGCTCCCTCCTAACAATCAACAAAAATTTTGATTACTCTGGGCACACTACCTGGTTAGCCCTGCTCCGCAAGGGGCAGTTATATATATATATATCACACACACACACACACACACACACACACACACACACACACACACACACATTTTTCAGGGAATCCTGCCTAATTTCTTCCGAAGTTCAGCTATATCAGTTCACACCAAAACAAGTTACACAATTTCATAACGGATAGAGGACAGAAGCTTAAGGAGGGAGGGACGAACGCACCGGGATCCCCAGTCAAGTGTAAGAAATCATCACGAGCGAGGCGAAGCAGGTCGTGGGCGACGAGATCTTCACTCAGGAACGGGGACGATGTGAATCGTGTTTCTATCGAGTGGCTGGGGGACCGGGTTGGGATCAGCTGGGAGGAGGTACCGCACAAGACTTAGCTGGGTCTCCCGCGCAGACATCTGCTGGACAGCGACCCAGCGCCGCTCAGGCGCTCACGGCACGACTCCAGAGCTGCGGGTGGCGAGTCCCTGCCGACGCCCGGCGCTCGCGGTGGGGGAAGGACCGACGCCTCGCGACGGACGCAGACGCGCCAGCGGGCCGGTCAGTTCGCAGAAGAGAAGCAGGAGACAAACCCCAGGCAGTGAATGGTCGGGTTTTTCCATCCTGTTCGAATGAGGGCAACGCTGAAAGCGTGCGGGAGGCGGCCGAAATAATTCCGGCGACAGAAAACAGAAAAGGAGTCGGAGACAGGGAGGGCGACCCGGGTTCTCTGAACAGGGCCCTATCTCCTGTCTCTGTCGTGGCCTTGTAGGTTAATAGAGCCCAAGTGTTCTTTTTAAACGTTTAGAAGGTGAGATACGCTCCAGGGGTGAAAAGACAGACGCCACTAATACCACTGCCCAGGTTGCCCCGTCACTGACAACCATTTTCAGTAGCACTGTGGGTGCGCGCAGGAGAAAAGTATTTATGAATTTGCTTTCGCATTCTCTTCCTGCTTGCAAAATCATTGGTACCAGATCTTCTGTTATAGTTACGCTTCACTTTGTCTTGAGATTTCTAACAAGGTAATATTACTCCCTAGGCGCTGATGACAGCACATGGTAACCAACTGAACTACAAGAATACTAATAGCTTTGATCAGATCTCTAAGGCGTTTCCCTGAATGGTCAATAATAATACGTACTTCAGAGTTACTTTTCGCCTCCTCAGGTTCATTACTAAGACAAAAGTTTATCCTCTCCTCTTTATTGCTAACCCGAAATTTTGGTCACTATGAAACTCTGCAGTGGGAAACTTCAGATGTCATCTGCTTCGTGTGATGACCCTTGTCATAATACAACGTACCCTGCTACCCCCATAGCCTGGTCTGTCTCTAGACCTTCTTCCTGCTTTGTCTCCATAGTACCTTGATGATCCTCAGAGGCTGACTGAAGATAAAATTTCTTCCTTTTCCCAGCCTGTCAAGTTGAGCAAAGTTGCAAGGGTGCAAAGGCAAAGAAACACACTTTAGCCTCTCTGCTCCTGGGTTCTCTCCCAATTTCCTCTTTCAACTCTACCCATTTTTCTGAAAGGGAAATATTTTGATTCTCCTGAAATTTGCACCAACTTCTGATTGCTTACCCAACCTGCTTTTGTAAAAGGAATTATGGAAGTACAGATGCTCCATGATTTACAATGGAGTTACATTCCAATAAATGCATCATACATTGAAAATGCATATAATACATCTAGTCAAACATCATAGCTTAGCCTAGCCTACCTTAAGTGTGTCCAGAACACTTTAGCTTACATCTGGGCAAAATCATCTGACAACACATTACATTGTAGCATATCAGTTTTTTACCTTTATGATCATGTGGCTGACTGGAAGCTGTGACTTACTGCCGCTGCCCAGCATCAAAAGAGAGGATTATACCACATATCATTAGTACAAGAAAATATTAAAATGTAAAATTTGAAGTAGGGTTTCTACTGAGTGCATATCATATTTGCACCATTGTAACATTGAAAAATTGTAAGTTGAACCATCCTAAATGAGGGACTGTATATGTTTGCTTAACATCTGTGTTGATTGGATTCATATTCTTGTTGATCAGGTAAGTGAATTGACATTTTATGCACAGAATAATGAACTTGCTTTAAACCCCCACACGAGGATCTTCAGATTAAGAAAGGAAAGTTCTACCAATTCCCCCAATCAATCAACAGATGAGGTTGTCACATTCAACTTCAAAACTTAGACCTAATATATCCTCCCATGTACCAAATACTGTTTTACAGAATGTTATTTCTCCATGTAGAGAAACAGTGGTTCCTTGGAATCTCCCCATATAATTTCACATGAGATTAAATTTTGAAAGAGTCTCATATTCGTGACCCATGGGTCAATGCCGTCTAGCAACCATTCAGAGGCTGAATCCTCAGTCACTCAGCGTCCCCAGAGCCTAGCGGCATGCCTTATGCCCCCACATAAAGATTTGTTGAATGAATGCAGGTGTCTCACTCCATTACCCTGCCATATTAAAGATGTATACTTTCTCTGCCTAGACCGTTACGGTAATGCCCTGACCTTCCTCATGATCTTTGCACTCAACTCTCAACTCTGTGCCCTAATGGAATGATACTGAAATGCAAATTCAGTTACAGTCTGTCCTAAATTCATTTACCAGCAAACTTTGCATATAGTGCTTAAACATTTTATCCTGACATTCAAAGCCCTTCGTAAAAACCTGGCCTGTCTTCCAGCTTTACTCCTGGAATTCAATCCTATGCACACTCTCAGAAAACAAAATCATTGTTAATTCAGCTTCAAAACCTGTTGTTTTATTCTTCTGAGACTTTGCCAATACCTTTGAGCAAGGCGTCTGGATAGCTCCTCATTTTTAAATGTAACTGTGGATACTGCCTTGAGTGGAGATAGAGAGAAAAGGGAAGCTGAAGGATAATGGATTGTAAAAATCTATGCTTTATCATTCTTGTCTGGTTTGATAATCAGTGCCTAGAAAGGAGTCAAAGAAGGTTTTCTTTCTACATCTAAATAACACAAAACCTAGCTCCCCATTAAAGCCTTAGAATCAGTTTCTGGGATTGAAAAAAAAAACAAAGCAGTAGATTTCAGACTGCCATATTCAGATTCCCACAGATGTGGCAGCCACAATGCAGAATACTAACCACTGTATGATCATGGCAGGCCACTGGGAAAAGCTGATGACTTCTATTTATTACAAATTTGTCATGCCAATTGCGTTTTCCTCAAACTAGTAAGAGCTCAAAAGGGCATACTTTATGATTACAAAGTAGAAATAACTGCGAAATCTTCATGGGTAGATTGATCTTGCTTCTTTTCACCTGTGACCAATTATCTTGCTCATTCCAGAAAAGCTCACAGCTTGCCATCTTATCTTGGTTTAAGAATTCTTTTTGAACTTACCCTATGAAAGAAAACACACAGAAGAAAGCTTTCCCTCTGCATGTCATTGATTTCTGAACAGGAAAATACAAGAAAGTATCATCACTACTGTAGACGCTGGGCATAAACTGGGAAATCTAGATTGTCAGCTTTTCAAGAAACTTATATTCCAGGGGAGAGATCGAAAATAAAAAATAATTTAAGATGCTTTCCAATTTATTAAAAATTTTATTTAAAAGATGGAGAGAGAGGCAGGACATTGATTCAGCCAGAGAGGTCAAAGAAGGACTCTCTGAGACAGTGACATTTGAGTTGTGGCCTCAGTGATGAAAATGAGTCCACTGTTCTGGGTCTGGAGCAAGACTGGTAGAGTGCAGAGGCCTACAGCTGGGGTCTGGGCCTCTGTGGGCAATCAGAAGACGAGCCAATGGAGGACCCCAGTTACCAGACTGACAGCAGAGCCAAATATGAAAATGTTCTTTTTCTCTCAAGCCTTGAGACTGCACACCAAAGTCCCGAGCAATCAAGGTCACTCCATTTCCAGAGGACCCTTGTATCAGAGCTTCATCTCAGTTCCTTGCAGACTTTTCCTGAGGTGAAATGCAGGGACGGTCCCTCTGCTCAGCTCAATGTGGATCATCACCTTCCTGCCCTTCCCCTTTAGCTCACCCTCACCAGATTCTGAGGATTGATGAGGAAGGAATTGCTTTACAGCATGTTCTGCTGAGCATTTACTGCAAGATTAGGTCAATGTCCAGCTCATTGTCCACTTAGAGAAAAAAAAATCTGCCAGGTTTCATGTGTGACCCTGAAAAATGTCCTCATTTGTTCTGTTTGTAATATAGGAGGTTATCCAGAGGAATTTTCCCTGGATGTTATTACATTAAATAGTAGACAGGGTACTGCAATGGTGAGGCCCAAGGCAGATGGAAATAACCACAGTTCACTGCCTGCTGCCACATACACCCTATTCCTGATCTGCCTGTGGGACCTTTTTCTAAGAATTGAGTTTGTGCCAAATCCTTCATTCCCTGACTCTGGCTTTCTGTCTGACAAATTCAAAAGAGATGTGCAAGAATAATTTTCAGTATTTGGCAAATCATTGAATGTGGTGTTTGAAGGAGGACAATGAGTCAAAGATGACTTGGAAGTCTAGGCCCAGGAGGAGGTTGAGAATTTGGTGTATGCATGAATGGACTACTGTGGACCACTGTGGAGAAAAACAGGCAGAGAGATAATGAACAGGAGCAGAGAAAAGACTCCCATTTTGGAATCTAAAATAAATCTACTTCTCAGTTCAGGGTTTGCCACCTAGCATCTGTGACACCTTAGAAACAATAATTATCTGAGAATCCATTACATCTAGAAAGTGCACATTAGGGCACATGGTTTCGTTAGCGAAATTCAATTGCACCACGTAAACGTAATAAATCTCGTAGTGTAATTAATAGCACACAGGAGAAAACAAAGGAGTAAGAAACAAGGACGGTACTATTATAAGCGGTTTGTGCTTTTTGTAGCGGCAATGTCTTCAGTCGTGTAGATGCAAGTGGAGATATGAAGGAAGACAGTAGTATGGTCAAGAGACATGTTTGATGACCATTTCTTCATTCACTTATCCAGGTGGTCAGTGAACTATCATGACCTGAGAACCTCGTGTCTTTTTTCAACAGAGGAGACCATGGAAAGTGTAAGAGTGACTAAGATCTCTGAGGGAAGGAAAAGCCGTATCACTGGGCTGCAAGAGGGAAAAAGAGTAGCAAAAGACAGGTACAATTGATCCTGGTAACGCAGAACCCAGACGGTCCTATGAAATACTGGAAAGGCGTAGACCCCTCCGGTCTTGGGTGTGGAATCTTCCTAGTGCGGCATGGATTGATACAGAGTAACTTTCAAGTAGAATTGATTGTGGTTTTTAAAAGCTGAAACCGTAAAGCAGGTGGGAAATGAACTTTGATAAATTGGATGTTGTAAAACCATAAACGGGAGCCCTCTTAGCGCAGCTGGCAGCGCGTCAGTCTCATAATCTGAAGGTCCTGAGTTCAAGCCTCAGAGAGGGCATTGTTTTAGTATATTAGTTCCATACACTAAATATCGGAACATAAATGCTGTACCAGATAAGGATTTGAAGACTGACCCGATATTCGTAGAAAATGGAAAGATTATTTAAGTTTTCTTGTTTCTTCGACTTTCCACTGGTTGGAGTAAAATGAGTGGTGAAAACAGAAGAGTAGATTACACCAGAAACTACAAGCTATGTCATATCATCGGTCTTTCTAGCTGACACAGGAAGCAGGGGAAACTTCTCTTCCAACTTCCCGCTCTCAGGTTCATCTAACAGTAATTATTGGGTGGATTGGTGAAGTCATTTATTCTTTTCATCATCCAACAAATATTTCTTGAACACGTATCTTGTTAAGAGGCTGTTTTGGGTCAAGAGTGAACACAACGCAAGCATTCCCACCTTTGTGAAACTATGTCCTAGTTGAGAGGAGTGGGGAGAAAGTGTATACAACGCAAATATTCCTACCATTGTGAAACTACATCCTACCTGGGAGGAGTGGGGAGAAACAGACAGGAAACAACACAAAATACGTAAGAAGTGATTTGACGATGTCTACTGTGAGGGAATCGCTAGGCAGTAAAGTGTTTGGGAATGTGGAGGTGGCACATTCAGCTTTCAGGAGGACAATCAGGGACTCTGTCACCTTGACAACTTTAGCTTCGCCTTCTTCTAGTCATCTTGCCGGGACACCTGTGCTCATGTTTTTCTAACACTGTCTTCAGAGTACTTTTACCATCAAGGCAACCGGGGGTTAGGAGAGCTTTTTGCACAGAAGGCTACCTGGCTTCGTTGGAAAACTGATGATACATGAGGACTGGGGTGGTCAATCCCTCGCATGCTTCTTCATATGAAAAATGAGGACTGTGGGATTCTCTGGCTGGTTCTCAGCACCTAGAGGTGGATCTGGGCAGTAGGAACTGCTCAGCAAGTGTTAGCTACTGCTTTTGTTGCTTTCTCCCTGTGGAATTCTGGCCTCTCCCACTGAATTTGTATCATAGGCATTCATGAGGGCCTTGACTGTATCAATATCTGATGAGAGGTTTTAGTGAAGTTCTGTTGTCATGGCTGATTTGCTCATTTGGTAGCTAGCATCCAGCTTCTTGTGAACATTGAAATAAAATAAAATAAAATAAACTATGGAGGAATAGAATACAGATATATAGTAAGGTATTATTTTCCAGACAAAAAGGATTTGGATAAAAGAATCTAAGAATTTGTGCATGGTTCTTTTAAAATTTGAGTTTTTTTTTTTTTTTTTTTTTTTTTTGCCTGTTTTTCAAGTCTCCAATTTTTGTCACCCTTCACCCATCAGGTCAGAGAGATAGCCAACGGTCAGAAGGAATCTGCCAGCAACTACCATAGCGCTTTCGCCTGCCTGAAGATGCCTCTTTTTATTCAGCCTTCATGGGAAGTAGCAGCACCATCCGTTCTCAGAGAGTAAGCTCTGGAGTAGCTGAGCTAACCCCAGTTGTTAATCTGAGCTAATCCCAGTTACCCCATCAGATTTACAGATTGAGGTTAGAACCCAGTAGGGTTCTCTTCCTGAAAAGAATAGGCTTCCCTGTAAGGTTTCACATAGATACTGGGTGAGGAAAGAGCCCTAAATGGCTTGAAAAATTGAATGCTCTTTGGGCAAAGCAGGAAGCCCTGTTATGGAAGAGCATCATTTGAACATAAATCAGGGTCTCAGTACAAACAGAGTGCTCAGGAGGTCAAGATGGTTAAGCAGACAGTCTGACCAGAATATCCATGGTGAAGAGAAACAATCTTGTTGGAAGAAGGATGACGATAATGGGGGACTTAGAATAAAGGCTAAAAATGATTCCAAGAGAATGCAAAAAGAATCAGGCACAAATCCTTTACTATATTCTGTGGTGCAAATCTCACCTTACGATGTGTTTGTATTCTATTCCTCCGCAATCTTTATTTTATTTTATGTTCACAGAGACTTCTTGGTGCCAACTAAATGAGCACAACAGCCGGTGACAACAGAGCTGCACTAAAATAGTCCCTCATCAGCTCTTGAGAGCAGGTTCCTTAAAGGTGAACAACATTCCACATACAAGGACTTTTCAGCACCACGCATTAGAAATGGAAGTGAATGTTTATTATTCTTTATATAAGTTGGTTGATGTGTCTTTTCAGTTTCCCTCAGTAACATTATCCAAATTTTGTAGATGACACTAAAGCTCGGAGGAGTTCAACCATTTTCCTCAAATTATGTAGTTTTAAACAGGAAAACCAGATATGAAAAGCAGATTTCTTTCTAAATTAAAAAACAAAACCAAAAAAACTTGAGCTCTTGCTTTACCCTAGCACATAGTCTCACCATCTGTTTTCTCCACACCAGGGCATTCCTGTAACATTCATTCACATAACAAATACAAATGAATGAGTGGATTCATTCATCAGATATTAATTCAGAATCTCTTTTGTGTCTACCACACTAGGTCAAACTTCCCAGTGCCTTTGTCTCCTCTCCCTCAAATCTCTCCACCCAATGTCTTGACAAATACTGTAGATCCTTCCTGCACAACGTCCCCAGAATCTTCTTCTTCATTTTCATTCACCTCTGTCATCATCCGTGCTACACTATTTATGCAGGATGTTTCTGCACCCTGAAGTGTGATGGGCACTGGTGCTGCGGAAAGACTCCTGCTGTCCACCTCAGGAGCTGACACGATAAATGTAGATAAATCTCAATCCTTTAATATCTTTATGACTTCTTTCCCTTTCTCCCCAGTTCCTGTTTTCTCATGTTCGAGCTCGGACATTCAAAACTAAATACCTTTCTCTAACATGTTGCTTGAATTATTTAAGCATTTTGCCTGGGATTTTTTCAATTTATCTTAAGTTTTCATAAAACTCTCCCAACATATTTCTAAGGGGCCAGGCTTTTCAATCACTGCTTCCCTCCATGTGTATTTCTCTCTCTCTCTCTCTCTCTCTCTCTCTCTCTCACACACACACACACACACACACATACACTCCACTTAAATCGAACAGATTTATTTCTTCCCACAGGAATTCCTAAAAACAGCCCGGTTTTCTCCAACGTATGTCCACTCCTTCTCTGCATAGCTCAATTTTGATTCTTACACTCTGATATTATACATATTCTTACACTCTGATATGATCTTGTCTCTTATTCTTCATGGCTCTGCTCTGTAATTTTGTTGTTGTTGTTCTGACGTATAGTTGGACACGTAACTTGTACATGCAAGGAGGCAACCCATATCTCAGATGTAAGTGAAAGAAGCACTCTTCAGGGGTTTCCTAGGGGAGTGGTCAGCACACTGGCCTCATTCGTGAAAGGGCCTAGTTATGAAAACAACAGGAGCTTTCTGCCTTCCAGAAATGCGTACCATCTCACAACCCCCAGACAGTCTCAGCTACAAGGAACAAGTGATAATGCCATCCCACTTTTATAAACACACACACACACACACGCACACACACATAAAATCATTTAATCATTTTTTATCATTTAATCCTTTTTTAAAAATCTGTGACACCTTAGCTGGGCAGGTCTAGGCAAGTCCTCCTTTGCTGGGATGTGCCTTTTTCTAAGTTTAGGATATTCCCGGAATATCCTAAACTTGGCATTTTGGAAGCACGTGTTTTCCCTTTGTGATTTTCTCCTTTTTCCCTTTTCTCCTTCTTTGCAGAGAATGAGTAGCCACTGGGCCTTGCCCTGGGCTATCAATGAGAAGATCTGCTCTTAGTAGAGTCCTGCTTTTGCGCTGAAGTCCCTGAAATCACCTGTGTTCCATGCCACCCACCAAGGATAAATAAAGCTCCCCTGATGTGGGGAGTTAGCTCAAGTGGTAGAGCGCTTGCTTAGCATGCAAGAGGTAGTGGGATCGATGCCCACATTCTCCAAGCTTTATTATTCGGACCTTGGGTCTCCAAAAACTCAGATCTCCAAACCCAAGTTAGTGTCTGAGAGGAGGATGCTGCTTTGGTTCAAGACATAGGAGCAGCAACAATACAGGGCTGGTGACGGCTCCCTCCTGGCATTCAGTATAGTGTAGATCTACTGTGTAATTCATTTTCTGTTTCTTCAAGGAGCTGTGAAGCCAAGGGACATATACACCTGTTCTTTTCTCCCTGTTTCTGCCTGCAGCTTGGTCCTAAATGTGAGACAATTGTGAAAAGTGCAGGGCAGCGCCACCTGGGTAAATACCACCCCGGCTTTCTGGTCAGGGGACTGAAACCAGGATGTGTCAAGTAACTAGAATGTGCCTGGACAGATACTATAGAAAGCAAACCCATAAAGTTGTTCATGAGCTTGTGGACGCACCTGCCAGCTGTAAATAAGTGGCTCTAATCCCAAACAGCTTACCAAAAAAGAGCCTGAGAGCTGAACTGCGCAATGGCCAACTTTCCAGTCCTCACTGACCACTGGGTTGCACACATTCCGGAGATCTCGGAACAGCAGTGCAAAGGCTTTGCAAATAGAGTTATCTTTGAAACAACAACACATGGAAGGCTGGTTGGTACTTGGAACTTGAATACAAGGCAATTTTTGTGTCTGCAAAAACAAAAATAGCAATATTATTCTTAAGATTTCAACAAAACACAGCGTCTCATCACATAATCCAAAGAAGTCCAGGTTACAAGCCCCAAAATATTCAGCATTATGAAAAATCAGGGAGATCTTAATTCACATGGCAAAGAGACTCCTCGAATAACTATACTGAGAGGACACAGATGTCAAAATCATCAGACGCATACGTTAGAGCAGTCATGATAACAATGCTCCTAGAATTAGGGGATAACATTCGTGAAGTGAATGGAAAGTTGGAAAGTGTCAGCAAATATCTGGAATATATAAAACCAATTTTAAACTTAAGAATTAAAAAAAATGTATTAACCAAAACTCTTAGGGGAAATAAAAAGCTTAACTGGATGATCTCAATAACAGAATGCAGATGCTAAGAAAAAGCCAACGAACTTGAAAACAGAACAAGAATACCTACATAATCTGAATGATAGAGAGGAAGGAGGATTTTTGTAAATGAACAGAGCCTCAGGGACAAATAAAAACAACAAATCTAACATTCACATTATTGTAATCTGAAAAGATGAGGACAAAGAGGACTTTGTGGGATAGAACTTTGAAGAATTAATGGCTGAAAATGTATCCAATTTGTCAAAAGATATAAACCAGGTTTTTAAAGTTCGGCAAAGGTCAAGCAGGACAAACCCAAAGAAACCCATTGCAAAACATATCATAATCAAACTGCTGAAAACGAGGAAAGCACAAAACAATCTTGAAAGTGGTCAAAGGAAAATGGAAAAGAAACTACCATGTGAATGAGTGTAGATTTCTCTTCAGGAACCACAGGGGCCAGAAAAAAAATGTCATAGTATTTAGTAAGTAACAAAAGAAAAAGACCTATCAACCCAGAATACTATGCGGAGCAAAAGTATCTTTCAGACATAAAGGCAAATAAATGCATTCTCATTGGAAGGTGAGTAAATCCATTCTCATTCTTAGCGAGAATGCTAGAAAATAATTAGCAAAGATTTGAGATGAGAAAAGTGATACCAGAAGGAAACTTAGAACGTCATCAATGAAGGAACAAAAGCAGAAATAGAAAATGTCTGGGTAGACATAACAGACTCTTATTCTTCTCTTGAGTTCCTTAAGGTATGTTTGGTGATTGAAAGCAAAAATTGTAACTCTATCAGAAACAGTTGTCATTGTATGTAGACGTACTACATAAATAAGATAAAAGGGTAAGTGTAATGGGCCTAACTCTTGATGAAGTTTCTATATTCAACTTGAGTGGTAAAATATTGCTTCTAAGTATATTGTGAAAAGTTACATATGTGTATGGTAATCCCTAGACCACTTACTAACCAGATTTAAATAAACCAAAACAAGACAGAAAGGGGAACATAGAAGAATTAAAACGGAGGGAACAAAGGTGAATAAATTATTAAATAGCAGATCTATCTAAAAACTTATCTATAATAGCATTACATGTAAATGATCTAAGTACTTCATTAAAAACTAGAGATCATCAGAATGTATTAAAAATAAATATGCTGACTATAAGAAAGCCACCTACAGTACACTTATATATAAGAATAAAAGTTATATAGCAGATTGAAGGAAAAGAGTGGAAGAGATACCTCATGCAAGCATTAATCAAAGACAGCTGTGATGTTTACATTAAAATCGGACAAAGTAGATTTGAAAGCCGAGAAACTGTTCAGGAATAATGAGGGCTGCTAAATAACTATGATTGTCCATTCTCCGGGTAATACTGTTCCAAATGTATATGAGGACACAGATTTTCAAAACACATAAACAAAATTAGATAAGCCAGGTAAAAATAGCAACATCCAATTAAAGTTGAAGACACTAAAACTCCTCTCTCAGTAATTGGTAGACTTAGTAGACAACAAATCGACAAACATGTTGGAGAACTGAAGCACACCATCCACCAATGGATCTAATCAACTTCATAACGCAAAATAAAAATTTAGCCAGAAAGCAAAGACAAAAATTAAAAGAAAAGTAAGATCATGTTATAACCAGGAAATTAAGAGTGGTCCAGCACACAGAAGGGTGCTATTACTGAAAGAGTTGGAAATAGTGACTTAGTTATTTTGAAACATTTTTGAAGGTGTTATTTAGCTGGAAATGACAGAAAGACTGACGATGGTGAATCTGGAGGTGGATCTTCCATTGTCTGTATTTATCTTGTCTTCTTTTGAGGTCTGGGGTGTCTATACTTCCTCTGAATTACCTGACCCTACTACAGTGTCTGGCACAGAGCATCTCCCCAGTGAAGATGTATTAAATGAGTGGATAGTGATTGATAGATTCAAAAGAGTTGTGCAAGAATAGTGTCCGTTATTTGGCAAATCATCGAATGTGGTGTTTGAAGGAAGACAATGAATCAAGGTTGACTAGAAAGGTAAGCCCAAGGCCAGACGTGGTGGCTCATTACTGTAATCCCAGCCCTTTGGGAGGCCGAGATGGGCGGATCCCTTGACGCCAGGAGTTTGAGACCAGCCTGGGCAACACAGTGAAACCCTGTCTCTACAAAAAAAATACAAAAATCAGCCAGGTGTGGTGGTATGCATCTGTAGTTCCAGCTACTCAGGAGGCTGAGGTGGGAGGATCCCTTGACCCGGGAGGCGGAGGTTGCAGTGAACAGAGATCGCACCGGTGCCCTGGCAATAAAGTGAGACCCTGTCTTAAAATAAAATAAAATGTAAAAGTTAAGCCCAGGCCGGGCGCGGTGGCTCACACCTGTAATCCCAGCACTTTGGGAGCCCAATGCAGGCGGATCACCTGAGGTCAGGAGTTTGAGACCAGCCTGGCCAACATGGTGGAACCCCATCTGTACTAAAAATACAAAAATTAGCCAGGCACCTGTAGTCGTAGCTACTTGGGAGGCTGAGGCAGGAGAATCACTTGAACCTGGGAGGCAGAGGTTGCAGTGCGCCAAGATTGCGCCATTATGGCGATCCCTAGACCCCTGGGATGGTGATCCCTAGACCACTTACGAACCAGATTTAAATAAACTGAAATAAACTAGGAACAAGAACATACAAGAATTGAGACAAGGGGAGCAAATGATTAAGAGATCATTAAAAAGTAGATCTATGGGCGCGGTGGCTCACGCCTGTAATAACAGCACTTTGGGAGGCCCAGGCAGGTGGATCACCTGAGGTCAGGAGATTGAGACCAGCCTGGCCAGCATGGTGAAACCCCGTCTCTACTAAGAATACAAAAAAATTAGCCAGGCATGGGGCCGGGTGCCTGTAATCCCAACTACTCGGGAGGCTGAGACAGGAGAATCACTTGAACCTGGGATGCGGAGGTTGCAGTGAGGGGAGATTGTGCCATTGCACTCCAGCCTGGGTGACAAGAGCACGACTCCACCTCAAAAAGAAAAACAGTGGATCTATCTAAAAACGTATGTATAAAAACATTAAATGTAAATGATCTAAACCCATGAGTTGAAAACCAGAAATTGTCAGAATGTGTTATAAATGAATATGCTGACTATAGGAAAGTCACTAGTAATATGCTTATATATGACATTAAAAGTTACATAGCATATTGAAAGTAAAGAATGCGAAAAGACATGTCATTTAGGCATTACTCAAAGAAAGCTGTGGTGGATATATTCAAATCAGACAAACCGGATTTTAAATTGTAGAAAACTTCCAGGGATAAAGCTGTTACATAATTAGAGGTGTCAACACACCAGAGAAATAATGTCCCAAATGCATATAAGGACACAGGGCTTCAAAACTCATAAGCAAAATTGGATAATCCAGATAAAAACAGAAAAATCCAATTACATTTGCAGACGTTAACACTCCTCTCTCAGTAATTGATAGATCCAGCAGATAATAAACCAGTAAACACATTTGAGAACTGAACAACACTCATCCAGCAATGGATCTAATCAATCAACTTTCTAAAGCAAAATCACAATTTGGGTAGAAAGAAGAGGAAAAAAAATCAAAGAAAAGCAGGATCATGTTATAACTAGGAAATCAGGCATGTTCAGAGTGCAAAAGAGTGATATATTGAAACTGACATTTTTGAAAGCGTTATTTAGCTGTAAATGACACGGAGACTGAAATGGTATCTTCCCTTGTCCATATTTATCCTGCCTTCTCTTGAGGACTGGGCTGCTTGAATCTTTAGAATCTCCTGAACTTACAACAGTGTCTGGCACAGAGCATCTTCCCTGTGAAAGTGTACTGAATCAACGGAAAGGAATTGACAGATTCAAAAATGTTTTGCGGGAATAGTGTTTACTCTTTGACAAATCACTGAATGTGGTGTTTGAAGGAGAAAAATGTGTCAAAAGTTGACTTGGAAACGAAGCCCAAAAGGTAAGTAAAGGGGATTTGGGGAATGAGATATTTGGTGTGTGAATGAATGCGGTGCTGTGGAGAGGAGTAGGCAGTAAGATTGTGAACTGGAGCAGAGAAAGAATCACGTTTTAAAATCTAAAACATCTTCTCCGTTCAAGCTTTGATACTTAGCAGCTCTGGCACCTTAGAAACGAAACTTATCTGAGGTTCCATTACTTCTAGAAAGTGCAGATTAGGACACATAGTTTTGTTGGTGAAGTTCCATTGGACTATATGAAGTAAACTCAATAAATCTCTCCGTATAATGAATGGCATACATGATTTGCTTTACGCTTTTTGTAGCAGGATTGTCTCCAGTCATGTAGATGCAAGTGGAGATAGAGAGTAAGACAAAGTAGTATGGACAGGAGACACCTTTAAAGACTATTTTTTCATTCCTTCATTCATTCAGTTGGTCAGTCAGTGAACTATTATGGACTGAACATGTCCTGTGTGTCTTTTCAAAAAAGGAGACCATGGGAGGTGTAAGAGTGACTAAGATCTCTGAAGGAGGGAGAAGCCAGATGACTGGGCCACAAGAGGGAAAAAGTCAGCAAAACAGGTGCAATTGTTCCTGGCCTCTTGCCTCAAGATGGTTGTATTGTTAGGTGAATACTAGAAATGGGTAGATTCCGCCTGTCCTGAGGAAAAAATTCTTTGGTTGCAGGATTGGATTGGCTGATAAAGAGTGATTTCCAAGCACCATTGATTGTGTTCTTTGAAAGTTAGGAACTGATAAAGCAGCAGTGCTTGGGAAATAACATGTGGGATGTCAACTCTTAGGCGAGAACTGCCTTCTTTCTGCAGCAGGCCACACATCAATCTCAAAATCTAAAGGTTTTGAGTTTGAACATCAGAGGGGATACAGTTTTTGCTGCTATTTTGGTTGAGGGAAACAAAATGGGTGCACTAAATAATGAAATGCAAATGCTATGAGATAGCAATTTGAAGACTGACTCAATGTTAGCTTAGAATGGAAAAGTGATTTAGGTTTTCTTTGTTTTTTGGGGTTTTTTTTGGCTTGTCAGTGTAAAATGAGTGGTAAAGGGATATAGATGACACAAGAAACTGCAAGCTATATCATATAATTGGTCTTTCTCGCTAGCTGATGGAAGAAACAGGAACTTTTTCATCCAAATTCCTGCTCTCAAGGTTACCTAATTGTAATTATGAGGTGAGTGGGTGAAGTCATTTCTTTTAACCTACATGTATTTCTCGAGCACATATCTTGTTAAGAGACTGTTTGGGGTACAGCCGTTTAACAGTGAAAAAACACATATATTCCCACCTTTGTGAAACTACCTTCTAGTGGATAGGAGTGAGGGGAGAAACAGAGCAGAAGCAAACAAGAAAAATACATAAGATGTTATGTGACAATGTCTACTGGGAAGGAATCCGTAGGCGGTAAGGGACTTGGGAGTGTGGAGGTGGCCCATTCAGAAGCTTTTAGGAGCGGAATCTGAGAAGTTGTCACCTTGAAGACATCCTTTACCCACTCCCCATCCCCTTCCCCACTCCCCACTCCTGCTTCTTCCTTCAATCATCTTTCTTCACATGGGAAATGAGGACTCTGGGATTCACTGGCTGGATCGCAGCACCTAGAGATGGATCTGATCAGTAAGAACTGCTCAGTAAGCATTAGCTACTGCTTTGGTTGCCTTCCCCCTGTGGAGTGCTGGCCTCTTGGATTGAGCTTGCATCATAGGTGTTCAGTAGGAGCTTGCTTAGTGGACTTACAGGTTGAGGTTAGAACCCACCAGGATTCTTCTCCTGGGAAGAACAGGCTTCCCTCTAAGGCTTCCACAGACGGTGGGTGAGGAAAGAGCCCTAAATTGCTTGAAAAATTGATTGCTCTTTGGGCAAAGCAAGAAACCCTCCTACGGAAGGGCATCATTTGGGCATCTATCGGGGTCTCAGTACAAAGATGAGTGCTCAAGAGGTCAAGATGCTCAAGCGGAGAATCTGACCAGAATGTTCGTGGTACAGAGAAGCAATCCTGTTGGGAGAAGGAAGACAATTGAGGCCTTGGAATATAAGCTAAAGAAGCTTCAAAGGGAATACTAAAAAGATTCAGGCACAAATCCTTTACTACATTCTTTTGTACAAATCAAATTTTGCCTAGAAAATCATACCTTACTATACATCCCTATTGTGTTCCTCCACCATCTATTTTATTTTTTTAAGCGTTATTTCATTTTTATGTTCACAGAAGCTTGTTGCTACAACTAAATGAGCAAAACAGCCAGTAGCAACAGAAATGCGTTAATCTCTCTCCTCAGACCTTGAAAGCATTTTCCTTAAAGGTGAACAATATTCCACATACAAGGACTTTTACAGCACTCTGTGCCAGAAATTATACTGAATGTTTATTAATTTTTACGTAAGTCGGTCAATACAGTTTTTCAGCTTCTCCCAGTATTATTACTCCAGTGTTATAAATGACACTGAAGTAAAGGACATATCGCTCTCTTTATTCTGTGTATGTGTGTCTGCTTACAGCTAAGGACTTCCCAAATTATAGTTTTGTAAACATTAGTTCTAAATCATGCCGATCACTTGAATTTTGAAAACGTCAAAGCCAATCACATTAGTGTAGTAGAAAATACGGGTTTGCGGTGCATTGGCTCACTGTTTTATTCGCTATGGATCAGTGGAGCAGAAATTCCCAACGCGGAAAGGGGTTCATTCCTGTCTCTCAGCCTCAGCAAAGTTAAGACATTTCAGACCTTTCCTGACTTTGGATCTATTGCGCATGCTCTGTCCTTTACCACTATCCAATCCTAGGGGCATATAGAGCCACTCAGAGCCTTAGAAGTACATTCAGCGAAATGGAACCAATCACCATATAGTGTAGCCTATTGTTCTTCAGATCAAAACGCACCGTGTTGAGATAGCATGAATTCTACAGACCCGTGAAGCCCATGTGGACCACAAGACACTCTTTCCATCCTGCCTGCACACATATCCCTCACTCTTCATTGATTCATGCAGACTTTTAAAAGTGTTTAGCAATAAGCATCCTACCCCCAAGAAGCTTATGATCTCATGGAGAAGATGGCCACGCAACAGACAATCACAACGTGGTGAATGCCACAAAACAAATTGTACCTGGATCTCCGTGAGTGCTAGGAGGAAGGCAACCCAAACTCAGAAAACTAGGAGAGGTGTCAGGGAAGACATTTCCCAGAAGATGGTGTTGTGTCTAACAAAGCCGTGAGACCAGCAAAGAGGAGGTGAAAGGCTCAGCGTTCTGTGGGACATTTCCTTAAGTCCAGTATCTCTAGAATTGAGTGTGGGAAGCTAAAAGAGCGGAAATAGAAACGAAAAATGGGAGTTCTTGAGAGGCTTTTTTACCCTGCACAAGCCAAGGACTGGTCTGCAGGAAGTAAGCAGATGCACAGTTAAGAAAGCCCATATCAGGAGTTAGTCATGATAGAGAAGGATTTGTACACTTTGGAAATCGTAAAAGAATGAAAAGCCCAGGTCTTTATTTCCGTGTTTTCGCCTCTGTTTTTCACGTTCCTCCCGGATTTCAATTTCCTTCTGGAATCTCAGCTCTCTTCATCATCTGCTCTTGCAGGAACACTAAACTGCAAACGCAACCCTACGATTCAGGGAACTACGTCCCATCAAGATTAGTGGGTACGTATATATTTTCTTTCTTGTTCTCTTGCGACTTTCTATACCACTGCACACAATTGTTACCGTGAAATAAGCATTAAGAGTCTGCGTAGATTACCGGGTACATATACATTTACTTTCTTGTTCTCTCGTGACTTTCGATATCACTGCGCACAATTGTTACTGTGAGATAGACATTAAAAGAGTGCGTGTGGCCCGTACGGGGATCGAACCCGCGACCTTGGCGTTATTAGCACCACGCTCTAACCAACTGAGCTAACCGGCCCCGCCGACGGAGGGGCACCCTGCGTCTTATGAGAGGCTTAAAGGCGAACGTTATTCCAGTCACCAAAGGAAGTTTCCTGAAAGTTCTCGGAGCTGGAAAGAACCTACGGTCTTTGCTAACTTCTTTACGATCCTCGGCAAATTTCTTCGAACCCTGCAATTTCATTTAAAATACAACTCGGCGGAAGGAAAGTTCAAATGTCACCTGCTTCAGTGTTTCATGACGAGGGGTTTTAGTGACCACCCTTTTAAATGCAACGCCATCACCTTCCGCTGGTACTGTAGCCCGACCCTATCACTCCTTTCTACTTTGCTTCCGTAGCTTCTGAGCGACCCTTGAAGAAATTGACCGAAAACGGGAGGAATTACCGCCAGTTCCTCTCCACGGGCGGTCAAGGCCAATATGAGTCTCCACCCAGGCTCCTCTGCTCGTAACTTCTAGCACAGTTCCCACTGTGTTCGCCCATGTTTCCCGAAAGTGAATATTTGATCCCTACCCCACCCCATTTTTAGCAAACTCAGGAAAACGCTCTCGTTTTTCTACCTGAAAAGGGCACTTTAGAGAAATACGTCCCGTTACAGTCTTTGTGTTCGCATTTTATTCCATCTCGATGAAACAGGTATAAGTTCGTTGGTATTTTATGCACAAGACAACTTTGAAGCCCGACTCATGGCCTTTGGCCTTTAGATTAGGAAACATTCTCCGGGAGCTCTGCTGATCGCTAGGTCTTACGAGGTTGACGCCTTCTGTCCCAAAGAGAACTATTTCTCTGCGTGTTTCCGCCTGGCTGCCCACTTCTCCAGTAGAGAAACGGCTGTTCCTCGGGATTCATTTTTGGAAGTGCTTTGGGTCCTGGGTACTGAGGCCGCATCCTGCAGCATCGACAAGGTGGTTGAATACGCAGGAGCACCCACAGTACCCAGGGACTAATAAATAGCTCAGTAGA
This sequence comes from Macaca nemestrina, assembly GCF_043159975.1. NCBI lineage: Eukaryota > Metazoa > Chordata > Mammalia > Primates > Cercopithecidae > Macaca > Macaca nemestrina. Next base: position 157,323,478 of record NC_092129.1, on the reverse strand, counting down.
CCCATTTCGAATAATTGAATAAAGGAAGTCTCAACCAACCCCCTTGCTGTATTACAGATGGTCCACCTCTCTGCTTAGACTATTGTGCTGACGTCCTGTTCCTTCTCCTGGCTTTTGAACTAGATTCTCACCTCTCTCCAATCCATCTTTCGCGGGGCTGGCCTGTCTTTCCGCCTCACTTCTGAAATTCTATCCATTGCCGCCTCTATGCAAACCGACTCTGGTTAATACTTCACTCGGTATGGCTCCCCTCTTCCTTCCGCACTTTGCACTGCGAGAAGTGCCCTTCCTTGAGTCAGCTGGAGGCCTCCTTCTGCTGAGAGCTTAGTTGTGGACACAGCCTGGAGTAGAGGCGAAAAGGAAAGAAGGCCGGGAGATAATCGGGGAAACACACACACCTTTCGTGTGGTTTGAAAGCTGGTGCCCGAAAAGGGGAGCGAAAGAAACAAGAAAAAAAAAAAACACGCTCCAGAAGTGTCTGAGATTGCTGCGGCCATAAAGGAGAGAGCACTAACCGCCGTACGGATACGGGAGGGGAGGAGGGCTCCACCCCCGGGCCTGTGCCCACGGACCTAGGTGAGGACGGGCACTCCTGCCTCCGCGCCCAAATGTTGCATTTCCCAAGAGCACCCCGGCCCGCCACGACCCCATCCCGTGCCTATAAAAACCCCCGAGACCCTAGCGGGCACAGACACAAGCGGCTGGATGTGAAGAGGAACACGCCGGCGGGAGAACACAGAACACCCACCCTCTCTTTTAGTCACCCTGGAGGCGTCGGAGAAGGCGGTTTCAGGGATCCGTGAAGAGACCCTGAGTCTTTTACATCCCGGAGAATGACGAGAGAGAGAGAGTACCTAGGCGACGTTTACTTTCTGGGATTTCGGGAGATGCGGTTTTCTACATGCCAGGGGCCAAGCCTGAGAGATAGCTAGACGGCAGGGATAGGAGCTCTCTCCGCGCCCCAAACGCCCCTGTTCATACCTGGGTTCCTTGATTTTCCTGCCTATATAACCGAGCCTCCCATGGCCGGGCTCTGAGCTCTCATTCTGCGAACTGGGACAAAGAGGTTAACTGTGATGCGCTTTGTATAACCCCAGGATTCTGCACTTGCCCAAGGGCGAGGCGCAAATCCAAAACCAGGCACAACTGAACACCGAGATCAGCTGAGCCCTGAGTGTCTCACGACATAAAGTCCCTACGATTTTAACAAGGGCTGTATGTGTGCTAGTACTGTTACTGACAAACGCATGTCAGATCCTATCTGTCTTTAGCTCAATGTGTGACGTTAGACATGTCGTTTTGCTCCTCAACTTTCTTATTTGTAAAAAGAAAAAAAAAAAAGTGTTCTGGATTTGCAGAGGGCCTCTTCAGAGGTAAGTTCCAGTAGCTGTACTGTAAATTGATCTCTTGGGCAGTCCTGTTGGTGAGGAAAGAGGACAAATTGAGAAATGAACAAACAGAGAAGCTGCGAAAGTCTTGTGACTTACAGCACAGGACAAGTCTACAAACCATGCCACGCCGCACTAAGCTCTAATTGTTTTAACACCAGCTTACTCAGACCGGGTGATCCAAGATAAGACCAAAGCCAAACTGATCCAGCAACTCTGCACAGATCTTCATGTTCCGGCAGCTAAGTTCCGCTGAATAAACCTGTGATTCGCCTAGTTTAGAAATTCTGTCCAGTCCCTCCTGAGAAGGACCTTGCTAACTTTCCCCCTAAAACTGTCCTTTGAATATCTCCAGTCCCCAAACCCTGTAAATTCTGGTCTCTGACTCGCCCTTGTTTTAGGCAGTACTGGGACTCCACAGAGGTGGGGCTCTTTGCTCAGCAAGTTTAATAAATCCAAGGTAGTAGAATCGATTTGTTTTCTTGGTCGTCTTTTTTTGGGGAGTGGGTCTTCTAAATGTTGATTCTGATCCCCGCCTATGGATACTTATAAATAAATAGATATTTGCACTCCATCATTATGTGGAGCTAAAAGTGTTAAATTTAACTATCTAATTACCTCTAAAATAATCATGAAATTCAACGATCTGAAACTTATCTAATGAGTTCCACATTCTGGAATGAAGGGATGTAATAGGTAATAACAGGTCTCAGTCCCGAATGGAGAAATAATCACACAGACACCAGGTGAAAGATGAGTAAAGTGGAAAGCAATAGGCAGAACAATAATTTGCTTTATGCTACGATTTTTGGAGTGAAGCAAGAAAATTAACCAAGGAAACAAAGAAGAAATCCAAGACATAGTAGTGTTGGAGTTGCGTTTTTGTCATATGACACTACTTCGATTCTACAGGATTCACTTAGTCTCCATCTGACCTCCTCAGAGTAGACTGCTCTTCCCCAATCACTCCTGCAATTACCCTAGGAGATTTGTGATCCTAAAGTAAGGGGGAGTTTTAAATTTACTCCTAAGTACACCTGCATGATGCCATTACTCAGGACAGGGTAGCTGAACAAACTCAGCTCTGAATCCTTTAAGCAGAGGCAATAATTACTGACACTCTATTTAATCAGATTCTGAACATGATGTGCCACTTTTCCTTTTGGGTCTGAAGTGACACCAGCCATTTTCACAGTTTCTTCCACTAGGAGGTCCTGGGAGAAAAGTGATAAAGGTAGATTCAAGAATGGTTAGTTTGAGAAGAGAAATAAAAAGGCAAGTGTATTTTTCACTCAGTTCACCTTGGTTCTAAGAGTGGGTCTATATAAAGAAATGGAACATGCTTCTGCTAATTAATATTCAGGCAGAAAAAGTCATGAATTTCACTACAAACCCATGTCCCTTCTTCCACATGACAAATTGATGAGGGTATTCTTTCTTCTGTCGGTAAAACGAAGTCTGGGATATAGATTGCAATATTAGCAGTGCCATAGTGCAGAATTTCTCATAATTAACACTTTTTACTTAAATACATAAGAAGACAGAATTGGAATGTAAAGTTAATAAATTAATCAGGTTATAAACAATATGAACATAGAAGCAACAATTGCATGGTCTTTGGCATGCAGTCTTTGATTTGGCGAATGCATTCTTTTCTATTTCTATCAGGAAGGAGGAAGAGAAACAGTTCATATTCACATGGAATAGACAAAAGTATGCATTTATGCTCTTGCTCCAGAGGTATATCAAGTCCCCCAATTTTTCATAATCTAGTCCAAAGAGAATTGAACTGTCTGGACTATCAGCAAAACATTGGTACACTGTATTGATAGTATCATTTAAATCTTCAGTGAGCAAGAAGTGTCAAGTAAGGTATAGATTTTGTTAAGCCCTGCATGTTCCAGAGGATGGGAGAGAAACACAGAAACCATTCATCGACCTGGTCCGTGAATGAAAGTTTTTAGGATCTGTGAAATTCTCAGACATTTCCTCCAAGGTAAAGACTCATTGTTGCATCTCCAAGTTCCCATCACTTAGAAGGGAGTGCTGTGCTCACCATGTTTCTTTGGGCTGTGAAAGCGGCATGTCCCGCACTTGGAGGCCCTTCTCTGACACACTTACCAACAGATACTGAATTAGAATATTAACAAATTGAATCCAGCATTATCTATAAAGCATAATGCACCATGAGTTAAGGGAGATTGCCTCGGGAATAAAAAAATTAGTCAAGCATTGAAAAGTCAATTAAATGTAATATACTGCATTAACAAAACAAAAAATACATGTAATCATCTCACTAGATGCAGAAGAAATATTGGACCAAATTTGCCATTCATTCGTGGTTTTTAAAAATTATCTCAGTAAACTAAGAACGGAAGGAAAATTCCTCAGATGAATAATGGGCATTTAAGAAATTCCTACAACTAACAACAGAGTTAATAGTGGAAGAACAAATATGTACCCTTTAATATTGGAGAAAAGTGCAAAATATCTGTTCTCACTTCTTCTACATGTTACAGAAAGTCGTAGCTAGTGCCAGAAAGTAAGGAACGCATGAATAAAGAATAAATGAATAAATAAATCATTTTAGAATAAGAAAAATATATTCATTTGCAAACAACATAATCAGATACACGAAAAATCCTAATGCATCTACAAAAATAAGCATTATAAGTAAATACAGCTATGTCACAGATTACAATATACAAAAATTAATTGGATTTCTATGTACTAGCATCAACAAAAATGGAAAATTAAGTTACCATTTTCAATAGGATTAAAACAAATGAAATATTTAGAGATAAACTTGTCAATGTGCACAAGACTTGTACATAGAAATCTACAAAAGATTGCTGAGAAAAACTCAGGAAAATCTAAATAATTGGTGTTTTTGCCATATTTACAGATTGAAAAATTTAATATTATTAAGACATCATTTTTTTTCTCTGAGTTGATCTGTAGATTTACTACAATCCCAACAAATATCCCAGCAGGAGTTTTGTTTTGCTTTGTTTTGTTTGTTTGTTTCTACAGAAATTGACAAGCTTATTCTGAAGGACCTAGAGTGACCAAAATAATTAGGAAAAGAAAAACAAAGATACAGGACTTACACCAAGTGATTTCAAGACTTACTATAAAGCTAAGGCTAATCAAAATAATGTGGTATTGTCTCAGGGATACTTACACAGATTGATGGAATAGAATAGATAGTCCAGAAATAGACCAACGTTTGTGGTCAACTGATTTATGACACAGGTAAAATGTTATTTAATGAGCTTTTTAAACAAATCGTCCCAGGCAACTGAGTATGGAAAAAATGATTCCCTACCCTTACCTCACATCCTATACAACAATTAAATCAAAATGGTTTATATACATGAAGTTTAATGTTAAAGATATCAAACTTGCAGAAAGAAAAGAAGAAAAGAAGTCTGCACATATTTGATGTAGGCAAAGCTTTTTCAGAAGAGACCAGGAAAGCATGAGCCCTTACAAAAAAAGATACATTGGATTTCATAAAATACTAAAATGCTTTTTCTTTGAAAGACAATATTAAGAAATTGAAAAGGCAAGACATAGACTTCAAAAGAAATTTAATATATGTTATATGCACACACAGTTGTTATACATCATATGTGTTATACATACACATATAACAAAGGACTTTTATGGAGAACATAAAACACATTTTAGAACTCAGTGATACAAACACTCAGTAAGGATAAGGGCAAAAAACTTGAGCAGGCATTTCACAAAATAAGATACTTATATGGCCAATAGACACACTAAAAGATGTTCAACAACACCAATCAGTACAAAAATGCAAATTAAATCTATCAAAGATTAACAGGAAACAACAGATCTCAAATCCCCTAAATGGAGAAACAATTAGTAACACAGATATTAGATAAAGATAAGTTACTTGAAGGATCAATTGATAAAAAGATACTTGGGTTTATTTCCAGGTTTGCGTTATCAAAAAGCGATGCATTCAACAGAGCATTTGAGGTAACTGCTAATTAGGGACGGTACTTCCTTCTCTTTCATCTAATGGGAGAGTGAAATCGGATTAGAACTAGAGCTTTCCTAATGAGATCTTTTCTCTCTTTGTCAGGATCCCGACTCAGATTGAAAAAGCAGAGGATGGTCACTGCCTTCCAGGTCTGAGGCCGTCTCCCAGAAGCTTCACTCCTGGCTTCGCCCTGGTAAGGAAGTTTCCGGAGGTGTTTGAAAACCTGGACACTTAAGTGGGACATGGAACGATATTTGTACTTGTGTCCCGGTTATAAGAACAGGCAGAAAGGACAAGTGTAATATGGGGGAATTAGCTCAGGTGGTAGAGCGCTTGCTTAGCATGCAAGAGGTAGCAGGATCAACGCCTGCATTCTCCAGCTTCTTTTAATCCCTAGTCTACCAACGGTGTCTGATAAATACTTTCAGCGGATTTACCGCTCTTTATTCAATTCAGTGTCATCCTGTTATGTACATCTTTTTCTTTTTAAGGAAATGATACGTAGTATTACATGGAAAAGCAAAAAAAGGAAGAGATTAGTCACAAATGAGTTTTGCAAATACAGGTTTTGGGGCTTCAGCTCGAAGTTAATAAAATGTATTTTCGTGGGGAAACCAAACCTTAGCCTTTTGGGTTCAAAATATGAGAAACAGCCTAGAAATAGTGTCCCGAGGCAAGAGCAGGAGATTTGAATGTGCCAGTCTTTTGCTTTTAATTACATTGACAACACATGGTCAGGTAGAGGATGAAAATGTGTCTTCTATCAGATTATCTGAGAGTTGGCCAGGTATTTAGAAGAGAGACATGCAGGAGAGAGGTAAGGAAGGAGTATAAGTGAAGGTGGGAACTAGCATATTAACTCTAGTAGTCGGATACACTCACTAAGAAAAGTGACATTCAATCCTTCTATTCAACTCTCTGAAAGCTCGTTGTGACAAAATGTGCTCAAAATAAATTGGGACCTAGGTCTTCCTCTAATTTCCAACACGAACCACAATGTAAAAAATAAATAAATAAATAAATAAAATGTATTTTGGAAACTGCAACACTATCCTCTATTTAAAGAAACTACATGAGGCTCTGTATTAACAACACATAGGTTGACTTTAGCTCAGCTGGCCAAAGCAGAGCTCAAAATGCTGAAGAGAGTGGTCTTTGTGTAGGTGACTCCAGGAAGTTCTTGTAGGTCCCTGGGACGTGCCACTCTTTCCATCCTTCTTTCTTTCCCATCACTCAGATCTCTCTCTGACACCGTTTGACTTCTCAGCATTGCCCTTTGTCAATTGTAATAGAAAGACCATGTTATTGATTACATGTTTTTCTATCTTATTTCCTTATTCATAAATGAACTCAAAAATGAATATCAGAAATAATGAACATGTTGTTGAATTTTTGTCCCATAGGAGCAGCCTCTTGCATTCTCAGGATGTGCCCTCCTAATAAACTGGGACCATGAAGGAGGGACCTGAAGCTGCCCCAAACCACCTGTAGCTCCATGAAGGTCATGCCTCCACCCACTAATCACTCTGAAAGTAGCGCCCCTCCACTCTTCCCCAACCACATTTCCTTTTCAGGCAAAAACATTTCTACGGGTTTGTTAGACCCTAGCTTCTAATCCTTTCTTCAGTCTTTACTGATCTGAAGCCACTCTCTCCTTTGAGGCTTCTAAATTATCTGTATAGCCTTTCTCCATTCAGCAAATTTTCATCAGGCAAAATCCTACTTGATGCTACTTATACTCAGAGAAAAATGACTATGTTACTGTCTTAAATGAGAATTCTTCATAGGTGGAAAGCAGATTTGGAATCCACTACAACTCCAAGGCAGTGGAGCTAATGTAGCTTCCCCTGGGCTACAGGGGAAGTCTTCTTCGGTGGGCCTGGGAATTGAAGAACTAGACAGGCGTAAGAAGGACAAGTGTGGTGCCCAATGCAGCAAGAGAAGGGGGGAGGAAGCTGACAGGGAAGGAGAATGGCAAGGGAAGCACCTAAACAGCAGACACTGTATAGCCTGCATCTGTTTTTCCTTTTGCCTGAGAGATCCCTGAGCCCTGTGGTGACAAATTTCCATAATTTTTCCATATAAAAAACCGAAGATTAGAAACTATTTTTAGGCCGGGCGCGGTGGCTCAAGCCTGTAATCCCAGCACTTTGGGAGGCCGAGATGGGCGGATCACGAGGTCAGGAGATCGAGACCATCCTGGCTAACACGGTGAAACCCCGTCTCTACTAAAAAAATACAAAAAACTAGCCGGGCGAGGTGGCGGGCGCCTGTAGTCCCAGCTACTCGGGAGGCTGAGGCAGGAGAATGGCGTGAACCCGGGAGGCGGAGCTTGCAGTGAGCTGAGATCCGGCCACTGCACTCCAGCCTGGGCAATAGAGCGAGACTCCGTCTCAAAAAAAAAAAAAAAAAAAAAAAAAAAAAAAAGAAACTATTTCTAGGCATTTTACCTGCATTAATATTAGTATGTGTACAGCATCCAAAATAGGGCCTAGACGACAATTGCACAGTACTACTACTTGTTGTTGTGGCAGTTTCTATGTGGATCATTGGCCTCATCCATTGTGCCTGGTGCTGAAGAAGTGCTTCAGGAATGACTCCACAGATTGAGATTAAAATTCTCAAGCTTTCTCTTTCTCAGCTCCTCCAAGGTTCTCTATCGCTTTCTGAGTCCTACAGGAGGAAAGTGCTCTTGAAGATGCGGCCGCGTATGGCGTAAGGCTCTGGGGCTGGGAGAAGGCGCCCCACTACTTCCGGGCGGCCTTGCCTGCAAGGAGCAGGTGACGATCACAACTCTAGAGCAGGCTGCAAGAGCCATGCCCGCTAGCCAGGCAGTTCCGGGTGGTGCTTCTCCGTCTGGAATGTGCTCTCTACTTCCGAGAGATGAGGAAGGCGAAACTGGGAAGTGAGGAGAGAGGTCTCCCTCATGACCTTCTTTGGAAATCCCTATTCTTCACACTGTCAGGCTCATAGAACTTTGCTCAAGGCAGTATCTGAGAAGCTCCGCCCTCAATCTTGTCCTACCAGGGGTTTGGCGGCCCAGAGTCCCGGCAGGCTCCTAATAATCAGGAAAATGGGTGGGGTGCGGCGTTCCCCCAGTGGGGAATTAGCTCAGGCGGTAGAGCGCTCGCTTAGCATGCGAGAGGTAGCGGGATCAACGCCCGCATTCTCCAGCTTCTTGTCCGGTTTATGTCTCTTGGTCTGTATACCACGTTCTTTCTCCTGTTGACGACATCGGTGCTTCTTACCTGGGAGAAGATCAGAGGAACCAGCCGCCTCCCTGGAGCCCGTGTTTCCCTGCTCCCCATACAAGAGTCTTGTTGCCCCTGCTTCCAGCCTCCCTTCTTTTCCACTCCTGCCTCAGGTTTGGCACTTCTAGGTACCCAGGTCTCAAGGCAAGTTTCCCGTCTTTCGGCAAGTACAGCTAAAAGTGATGCCACACGATCTCTCAGTTCCTGCTATAGCTTCACAAATATCGTCTCCTCCGGAAAGTATGTCTTTAAGTTATTCGCTTGTTTTTCTCTCCCCTAGACTGGGAGCTTCCTGAGTACCAAAACACTATGTAGTCTATGTAGTCTGTGTAGACTGTGCTCAACTCACTTCATCCCCATGTGTAGAGTTAAGGTTCTATAAAATACAGTTACTACCTTGAACAGATGAGGTGGGTGGTATAAGGAAACAGGGAGATAAAACACAAAGCAATACTTAAAAACATCATCCTGCCACATTTCTCAAATCTTAATAATAGCATTCACTAATGTATTTTGGTTTTTCTTTGTGCTTTCTCCATATCCATTTATTTATTTATTTATTTATTTATTTATTTATTTTTACATTTGACTGACAATTTTACTTTTTTTTTTTTTTTAAATGACCAATCAGATTTTGCTATTTTCTAGTTAATTCCTGTGTTTCCTTCACCATTCTATTTTCTGGCTTTCTATCAGGCTGCTGATCTTCTTCTTCTTCTTTTTTCTTTTTCCTTCTTTTTCTTACTTCGTATATTTAATGCACTGATTTCTTCTAATGTTTTGTAACTTGGGTATTTAAAGGTATAATTTAAAATTAGAAAGCAGTTTCTACAGAATCCTTAGAAATATGTCATTATATTCTAAGGAGCTTGAAGATATACTTTTGATTCGTTTCTAAACTGTGCATTTGAGAATCTCTTCATGTTTACTTTTATGTTCATTCTTTCAATGTTATTTTCTAATTTTTGTGCATCATTTCCTTTATCAACACACAAATATATGAGTTATATATACCTGTATTTATGAATGGCAGCGGAACCACACATTAGTGCTAATATCGGTGTATTAATAATTATTGGTTTACCAATTGTAGCAAATGCACCACAATGATGCAAGATGTTAATAATAGGGGAAATTGTAAGAGAGGGAGAGTGATGGAGTTTATGGAAATTCTATGTATTCTGATCAATTTTTCTTTAAACCCAGAACTTCTCTAAAACAAAATGTCTATCAATTTTAAAAACTAATATCAATAAAAGAAAGACCAGGGACCTTTTATGGATGAAAAGAGTCTTAAAAAACAAAAATCTGTAGATTTTAGTTTATTATTTATAATCAGCCATTAAGAGAAATTTTTTTTTGTATGGGTGACAATCAGAAAAAAAGTTAGTGTTAGATCATATTTATGATCTATTACCAATTTGTTAACAAGTACTTAACACACATACAAACATGGCCCTAAAATTTCCTAGTTCTCTCAAGCGTTGATTTCATCCTTATCTCCACGGCCGAGTTCAAGAAAGCGAAATGTGTAATGGGTATTCCTCCTTTCCAAACTTCCTTCCAGTTCACAACCTAGTGCAGTCTACTTGCATGGGATGTTTCTTTTCCATCACAATGCTCTGAGATAACTAAGTCAAGGGAAGTTTGAGCAGCCCTCCAGACCCTCCAGATTTCAAAGGAAAGCCCACTGCTGCTGGTCTGGGGGAGCTGATGGCCTATTCATGGATGAGATGGACTAAGGACAGTGGGAAGCATAATGGACCAACAGTGTTGTTGGAGGGGACTGGGTGAGGAAGCAGGAGCCTAAACAATACTCTCCAGACACTGCCTGAACACTGTCTCCAGACCGGTCTTGTAGCATCAAAAATTACAGCTAAATATTGATTTCTTTCTGGTAATTATTTTGTTCAGCAACCTGGAAAAACTGACAAAAAATTATCTCATTCCCTTTCCTATCTAAAGTCTGAAATATTTCATTAAAATTTTAAAACTTAAAAAAAGTGCTTATTAGGCCAGGCTCGGTGGGAAGCCGAGGTGGGGGCGTGGCGGGGTCGGAGGTGGGAATCACTTGAGGCCAGGAGTTTGAGACCAGCCTGGCCAACATGGGGAAACCCTGTCTCTACTAAAAATACAAAATTAGCTGGGCGTGGTAGTGCTCGTCTGTAATCCCAGTTAGTCGGGAGGCTGAGGCAGGAGAACCTCTTGAACCTGGAAGGCAGAGGTGACAGTGAACCGAGATTGCACCACCGCACTCTCAAAAAAAAAAAAAAAAAAAAAAAAAAAGTGCTTATTGAAATTTTTAAACTTGAAAGTGCTCTGACATATACATAAATCATTTTCTCTATATACATGGTTTTTGCACTTATACATGTCTAGACACCCTAGGAATGGTGGTGCCGTGGTGTGAACATGGAGCCTGGAATGGACAGCCCCAAAACCTCCTCCTCCTCAACTGTTGACTCATCAACAGTCAGTCCGTAATCATAACTTCCTTAAAATACAAGAGCTGCAGAACATTCTGGGATATCTGTGCTAATTAATCTGGCAGTTCCCGCTGTGGCTTGCCCCAGGTGTGACGTGCTCTCTTTCGTGAAATTAGTAACTACGAACTGTAACGGGAACAAGGCAATTGATTGCCTCTGCACTCTTGCCCAAAGCGTTCTCTGAGATGTTTGGTAGTTATTTGGGTCCTTACTTGACCTTACTTGGCATTTGTGAATCTGAAAGACTTGTGATAATTTTCTCATTTCCTCCAGGCTGTGTGCTGCATCACTTTGAGTTTGCGGAGGGAACAGCCCTTTCTCAGGGCCCCCTCATGTCCTGAGTGTCATCCTCAGAATGTGGAGCTTGGGCTCAATTTGAAGAGGGTGTGAAGGCCAGCCAAAATGCAGTCCTGCTCTGTAAATCCCTTCCTCTGACTAGCTTGATTTTAGGCTCTGAGAATGGATGGGGTGGGATTGCTCTTCAGTACTTTCTGCTGAGACATTTTTGTATATTCATTTCTATCTCAAGGAGCCTCTATAACAAAGGAGAAAAAACTGTCTCGGGTTCTGTGTGTGGCACATGAGTTTGAAGGATTTCTCAGACTATTGTTCAGGACTGGCGTTACAGATGAAACGCCAGTTAGATTCAGGACCAGTGATGATGGGATCCCTGGCAGGCGGATATAACACCTCGTTGAGGACAGACTGCCCACCACTCTCCTTCTTTCTCTCTTTCTGAATTTATTTTCTATAAATTCCACTGGGTATCAGAACCTTCCTTCGGCTGACTGGCGCTTTGCAATTTCCTCTCCAAGCCCGGATCTGTTCCCCCAAATTCTCTCGTTCCCGCTTCTAGCTTCTCTTTTTAGCTTCTCTAGGTTCGCGTCATCGGCTTTCCTTGTTTCCCAGGTTGAATCCCCAGTTCCAAGCAGCGGAGAGGTCTTCTTGTCATAAAATTAACTTCCCTCGGCTCCTGTAACTCTCCCACCCGCCGTGTAGCACTCTGCATCTCTGAGAAGAAAGTGACCACCCCAGCCCAGCACAGATTTTCTTCGTCTTTGAGCACCTGCTCGGAGTTCCCGCCCCTGGTCGCTCCTCGGTTTTCCCGCATGGCACACATACAGTCTGTTGGATGTCGGTCAAAGATATAAAGATATTGCCAGCCCCCGCCAGGGAACCATTTGGGGGAAAACAGATCAGTGATTCCCTGTCGTCTGTGTACCATAAAAATAAAAACATAAAAATAAGAAGATCAATGTATTCGACATCTGCACCCAAGCGTACAGCTCTGAGGTGATCAACTGGGAAGCGACGGTTGCCCACCCAGAGGGAAGAAAGGAGCAAAGCCGGAGAATGCGGACGCGGACCCTGCAGGCCGCTGCCTCCCAAGTGAGCTGGTTACAAATTCCGCTATCCCCAGCCCCCACCCCGCTATTGGCTATTTGAGGCGTGCGGGAGTTTTTTCCGGACTAGAAGTCTTATGTTCCACCTGGTTTTTCGGGGCCACTCAACATTCCTGAGCTCCACCCCTGCCAAGGTGGAGCCAGCACAGGACTGCAGGCGGAGTCTCCAGACTCATCCAGAAACAGCCACTGCGCGGAGCCGCGAGCGCGTGTCAAACGAGCACCCATAGACAGCTACTGTGGGAAAGCTCTGGGCCCGACGCAATTCCACTTGCTTGATATTTTAGAAAAGAAGCAATTATACCCCAGCTGTAAAGGGAGTGGGAATTACAGCTACAACAGGTACCAGGAAAGTAAGCGTTACTTGCAAAAGCTGCCCTCTCTGAGGCTCGAACTCAGGACCTTCAGATTATGAGACTGACGCGCTGCCCACTGCGCTAAGAGGGCGACGAAATGCGGGGCCCCGCCAGATTCTACAGGAATTTCCTAATTTCTTTCCGCAGGCGGGTAATTTTGGGGCTTCAGTTTTCTTCGCCCGGGGTCGCTAGTTCTCCAAGATTCTTTCCAATAGGCACGCGTAGGCTCCTTTTTAGCCCATCGGAAGAACCTCACACTCGGAAGTCATAGTGTACTGAACAATTATGCCTGACCTCATTTTCTATTGATCTGGATCTTCGTCCCCTCAGATGTATTAGGCAATATTTACTGTCCACAGTTTCCTTAGTTGGGATAGCGGGCTCTCACTAAATCGTAGTTGAATGAATGAAAAGCTCCCAAACACGTCTGTAGTTTACACTTAACCTGTCTTAATTTAAATTTGCATTTCCACTTATGTCACCTGAGATATTCCCCTCAAAATACACCAACTGATTTTATGATGAGTCTTCATGTTTTCTTCACCGCTATGTTCCAAAAACCCTATTGAAGATTTTATTCCCATAATTTCATTGAGTCCAGTTTATTGCCATAAATCTATACATCATTATTCCCATCTTACTGATGAAACTGAGGCTCAGCGGAACTAAATCCACAGCTGATAAGGGGCAAAACCAGACCTTGAAAGCAGATTTTGTTTCCAAAAAGTGCGTTGTGCTCTTTCTCCCTCTAGATCATGTAATCTCCCCTTTTCCTCTCCACACCACCACGCTCATTCGTTAAGCAAATAGTTACAGAATTTTAGATTCGTTGTTCCATTCAACAAACGTTAATTCACCGTCTGCCGTGTACCCGGCATTTATGTTCTAGATTTCCAAGGCATCCTTGGCCCTTTATCCCTCACTTCCCTACAAACACCTTGAATCATGTGTTCTCAAAGTGCGGTGCCCAGACCCACCACATAATTCTTGAGGACACATTCCATTTCAGGTACTGTGCTACCTGAAGGCTTTGAGGATTCAGAGGAAACTGAGCCATCCCTGACCTCAGGAGCTGACAGGACAAACTGTCCTGTCCGGTCCAGTTCCTATACTCTCAAACTTCCGGATTCTTATAAATGCATCCTCCTAAATATTTTATTTTGATACTGTAACTCTTCTGCTCTGTACTAGTTTGCGAGGGCTGCCATAATAAATATCACAGACCCAGTGGCTTAACCCACAGAAAATGTTCTCAGTTCTGGAGGCTAGAAGGGTTGTTAGCTTTGATTTCTCCTGAGGCCTCGCTCCTTGGCTCGCAGATGGTCACTTACCTTCTCGCTGTATTCTCGCATGCTCTCTCTCTATACACGTATTTCCATCTTTTCTTATAAGAACGCCTGTTGGGAGTTACGGTTTCAACATGAATTTGGTGACGGGTGGGGCGGGACACAATTCTACCAAAACATCCTCAAAATTGTTTACATTTTTCACCTTCAAATTTGCCGTAGACTTTGTTACTGGAAAGCACTACGGGTTTTTTTTTTTTTTTTTAAACAAATATTTTAAAGTCCCTTAATTAAACAGACCACATACCTTTCCTTATCTAGGAATTCCCACTCCAATGCCCGGTCCACACCCCCATTATTTCTCCTCATCTCCATTCTTCAAGGCCCATTCTTGATTCTTTCATTCTCATTTGAAGCAATGTAGCATGGAGGAATGTAGCACACTAGTTTTTCCCTCTGAATTGCATGACTCGTTGTCAGTAACTGTCTTACGGTTTTTGCTGTTATGACATTTAGTATGGATGTGTGATATTTTTCATTAATATCCTCCATCTAGTAGTCATTGTTTCCATAAGGAAGCGCAGCCAGTGTGAACTACAGTCCAAAACCTCACATATGCATAGACTGGTTATGTAGTCTAAAGAAATTCCTGGCTCTGAATCCTAATTCTGAAGGTTGTGGTAAACTTCAGTCCTTTGCTGTCTTATTCACTCAGGTTCATGCCAAGCTTATGGGACCCAATGCAGGTCCCAGGAAAAGGAGGGAGGGATGTAATGCTAAACCTGTTCCTATTTCTACCTGCCAGGTTTGTTGTTGTTGTTTGTTTGTTTGTTTTTCAGGTGGAAGCTCAACAGCATCCATGCCATGGGTGATTGATGCTATGTTTCTCTAATGTTAGGAGTATCTTTTTCTAATGAACTCTCTCCTTGATGATCTCTTGTCATCTGTCTTGGCCAATGTCAGTAAGGGGTCTGCATGTAAAAATGCTCATAGGCACTTGAGATGTTCATCTTTTCCTCCTTGTTTGGGTGAATTGTTTCTTTCTTAATGCATATATGCACGTGCACATACATGTGTACATACATGGGCACACAGCTGCACACGCACATGTGTAGATGCATGCACTTGTATTTGTACATACATGTATGCACACACGTATGCATTCTCATGTACATACATGCACGAATGCTCGCATGCATGTTTAGGTACCTGTATACAAACGTGATTCACACACAAATACGTGTGTGACACGTATTCACACATAAATACGTGTGTGCACAATGCATATATGTA